>NC_142875.1:45099807-45412500 GCF_051225735.1 Oryctolagus cuniculus
GCTTTGTACTATAGTTGGCAACATCTATTCCCACTTTGAGCTATATTTTGCAATGAGATACTAGATAGCAGTTGGATATAATTTTTCCATAATAGAAATAGCAAAATATCTTCCCTGTTAGCCCATAACAAACAATATTCATATCAAAATGAGCCTATTTAATGAAAAGTGTAGCTGCTTTTACACACTTTTATAGCAGTTTGATCATATTTTGGCATAATCAGCGCTGAAGTAAATCTAATATATGTCTCAACGGAAAGTGTTAAAGCTGAATAAAAAATTGCAGAAATCCAGTTTTCTAGTGTACCATTTTTAAAATGATGCTCAAAATTATACAGAACTATGCTGTTTAGGCATTTCTTTAATGAATCGGAGTGAATGATAGTGCTTTCTTATAAACAAACAGGCACATAGAAACAGTAAAGTGGAAAGGAGGATTCAGAGAATTGCATTATGCTAATCCCCAGAAACTAATTCTTGTGATGTAGTACAAGAGCAGTCTATATCCCATTTGCTTCCAATAAGAAAATATACTGTAGAGGCCATTCAGAAGTTACTGTTACTTCAAAGTACATTCAGCAAATCAATGTAATATAAATGCACTTTTTGCAATGTGTGTTGGGTCAATGCTGCCAGTGTTTCAAAATTCTACCAATTTTTAGAAGAGAAGAATTTGATTATTTTTTAAAAGTTAATATAAAATTGAGAACTATTGGTTTTTACCCTATCCATAGAGTTGTTAACAGAGATGTATACACAAGACATATTTATTTCAGTTTTTAGGGCCTTGTTATCAGATTTAGTTTTATGTATCTATGTATTTATGTATCTATGTTACAGTATAGGTTTAATAGAAAATACAACATCGAACAAGCTTAGAAAATATTATTTTTAAAGGGAACATATTATTAATTAAAGAAATTTATAATGTCTATTTTTCAAATATGTTTAAACTTTTTATGGGATTATCATGATATTTCCTGTAAAACACACCAAGTAAATGAATATCTCAGTGATCTGATAGTTTAAATTATGAGTTTTCATTCAAATTCACACCCAATAAGACATCTCATGTTTGGTATAATTAATATTGCTTATCTCTATAAGATTCATGTAATCCAAGAGCAAAAATGTGCAAATCCTTTTTTTTTTTTTTTAATTGATTCATTCATTTGAAAGTCAGAGTTACACAAAGAGAGAAGGAGTGGCAGAGAGAGACTGGTCTTCCATCTGCTGGTTGACTCCTCAACTGGCCACAATGGCTGGAGCTGACCCCATCCAAAGCTAGGAGCCAGGAGACTCCTCCAGTTCCCCAACATGGGTGCAGGGGCCCAAGGACTTGGGCCACCCTCCACTTCCCTCCCAAGCCACAGTAGAGAGCTGGATCAGAATTGGAGCAGCCGGGACTCGAACCAGTGCCCACATGGGGTGCTGGCACTGCAGGCGGTCGCCTTACCTGCTATGCCATAGCGTCAGCCCCATTCTGGGGGTTTTATCCGAATCACATTCTTTCCAGTTAATAGGTTTTTTAAAATTGTTTCAAATTTTTTTTTTTTTTTTTACAGGCAGAGTGGACAGTGAGAGAGAGAGACAGAGAACCATTAGTTCACCCTCCAATGGCCGCTGCGGCCGGCACACCGCACTGATCCAAAGCCATGAGCCAGGTGCTTCTCCTGGTCTCCTATGCGGGTGCAGGGCCCAAGCACTTGGGCCATCCTCCACTGCAATCCCGGGCCATAGCAGAGAGCTGGACTGGAAGAGGGGCAACCAGGACAGAATCCGGCGCCCTGACCGGGACTAGAACCTGGGGTGCCGGCGCCACAGGTGGATGATTAGCCTATTGAGCCACAGCGCCGGCCTCAAATATGTCTTTTTGAAGAGGATTTTAAAGTCAAATATACGTAGTATATTGCAAAGTTAACCATCAGATTATCTTCAAATGAGATGTTTGTATAATTTATCTTGCAAAAAGTCTCAGTCACATTAGAAGCTAAGCTCAAAAATCTCTGTTGATGGTCTAGTATATTGTTAATATGGTATTATGAAATGTGTCCTCTGCCCTGTTTATCCATATGGAATAATGAATAGCAACACATCTGGGGTTGGAGTTTGGTGCAGCAGGTAAGTTGCCACTTAGGTTGTAGGCATCCCATATTGGTGAGCCTGGTTCAAGTCTAAGTTACTTAGGTTCCAGCTCAGCTTCCTGTTCCTTCTTTCTTTTGGAGGCAGCAGGTGATGTTTCTAGTACTTGTGTCTCTGACACCTACATAGGAGACCAGGGTTTAGTTTGGGGTTCCTGCCTTTGTCCTGATGAGCCCAGGTAGGTATTCAAATGTATGGAAGATTTTTCTCTCTCTCTCTCTGTCTCTTTCTCTCCCTCTCCCTCTCCCTCTTCCTCTCCTTCTTTTTCTCTTTCTCTCTCAAATAAAGTGGAAATAAATAATAAGAAAACATTGTGGCCAGCGCCTCGGCTCACTAGGCTAATGCTCCGCCTTGCGGCGCCAGCACACCAGGTTCTAGTCCGGTTGGGGCGCCGGATTCCGTCCCGGTTGCCCCTCTTCCAGGCCAGCTCTCTGCTGTGGCCAGGGAGTGCAGTGGAGGATGGCCCAGGTGCTTGGGCCCTGCACCCCATGGGAGACCAGGAGAAGTACCTGGCTCCTGCCATCGGATCAGCGCGGTGCGCCGGCCACAGCAAGCTGGCCGCGGCAGCCATTGGAGGGTGAACCAACGGCAAAGGAAGACCTTTCTCTCTGTCTCTCTCTCTCACTGTCCACTCTGCCTGTCAAAAAAAAAAAAAAAAAAAGAGGGAAAACATTGTGTAGAACCAGATGTCTATATTCAAATCTGATTCCATGTAATCTGAAATATTCATCTTCAAAACTAGAATAATAATAAACATTCCAATAGGATTTGTTAAAGTGTAATTTACAAAAGGTTAAAAATCATGACTCTCATACAAACCCAAAATGAGTATTTATCAAAGTTGATATTTAACTCATTATTTTATGATGAAAGCAGTAACTTGTATGAACAGTTTAAAGAGCATCTTAAATGGAACTATAGAGAGAAATAAATGCATGGCATTTGATAAATTGCAGGGTTAAATGCAAAACTGACTAATATCCACCAAGGCCATAAACCACAATATCTGGTGTTATCTTAACCACTGCACATAAAATATAACATCTCTACCAGGAAAAATAAATTCTGCAACTTAACCATTGCCTCTATTTCGGTAAATAAGCCAACTCTGTGCTGATAAAGTACACAGTAATCTCCTTTATCTGTAAGTTAGTTACAGATATTTTTATCTTGACAATTTCCTCTCATATGGTCACAATCTCTAAAGATTATTCTTTATCTCAAAAAGCTTGTTGTATTAGATTTGGCCTAGTTATCTGCATAGATAAAGCAAGAGTGTTACTTAATTCAATAGACTTTAAAAAAATATTCTGCAAATAGACTCAAGCAGTTCTGGCAAAAAAATAATGCCACATTATTCATCCCTGTATATGAAGTTCTAAAAGAATCACAGATTGATCCTTAAACTCTATTACTTACTCTTTACTTCTGAGAAAAGGGAACTGAGCCCAACAGACTTCATCAGCTTTCAAATGTTCCATATTTGGGTATATTTCTCTTGATTTCAGATCATGCAACATTTAAGGTCTCAAGTTTATAATTTAGTGAATATTTTACCATCTTTGAAGTGAAGACTTTGTAACCAAGGTAGAGAGTCAATTTCCTTTGAAGGATTACAGGATTTGTCTCCAAATTTTAACTGTAACTCTATCTTTTAACAGGGGTTTGTCATACCACATTAAATGATATTTTTCTCAAAGTTAAGACTCCAAATATGACCTTGCTTGAACTATTGATTTATCCAATTATACCCTAGTAAGATGGAAAACAAAGTCATATTGCATTTATGCAATAATTGATTTTCATTATAAATAAGGGGACTCAGCAAAATTATTATGTTTTTTAACTATTGAAGGGATATTTGGAATTAGATATTAATTTTGAATGGCTTTTTCAGGTTTAAAAATATAATCTACTAGATTGTGTGTTGGACATAAAAAGAGAACTTCATATTTCTACTTCAATTAGAAAATTAAAAAATAATGAAAACAATGTTCCAAGATATTAATCTCTAGGAAATATGAAAAAAAGAAACAGGAATCGCCATCTCATGCTAATTAACAATTAAGAATACAGTGAAAATCTTTCCAAAATACTTTTTATGATCTGGACAACTGACAGCTCAGGACTTTGCCCCTTGAACAAGGTATGACAAATGAAGAAAGTCCTGTGATTGCTCCTTTGCCTGCTAAAGTGAGTTTTCTGATTATGCAATTGAGCTAGTCTACAAGAATTGAAGAGTTGGGAGTTCAGAGACAAAGGAAGCCAAATCCATGAGGCAGGATGCTAAAGAAGGAGGGCTGCACAGACGGCCCTGAAGACAAGGCAGAATCTGCCTCCGGGGTCTTCAACTGAGTCATTATCAGAGTAGGAGTGTGAGGACAGGCAAAACACTCCACAAGGAGGAAATTAAACAATTTCTAGAGCACTTGGGAGCTAGGAACAGTCACTTTTACAACAGCCATATTGGAAGACATCATAATTTACAGGGCTTTGAGAAGAGTTCTTTGTAGTGTGAACACATTAGCCCTAAAATCTGCCAAGGTCCCACCCTAAAAAGCATAACTGCATCCCAGAGTACAGCTCAAAACTCATTTAAATGAATACAAAACACATCCACAGGAAGTACAGAATTGCAGCATCCAGCGTCCAGGTATGAAAAGAAGTGGAAGAATATGACCCTTAGCAAGAAAAACAAAATACCTGCCCAATGAGATAGAATCAGGTATGCTCCTTAGGACAGATTTCTTTAACAAGGACATTGCATCAGTTGTAATTAGTATACTCGGTATGTTCACTAAGTTAGTAAACAGCATGCACATGTTAAGGAAGATATGGGGCATATTAAAACATTAAAAATGAACTTGTAGAGGTAAAAAAAATACAGTGTCTTAGGGGCCGGCACTGTGGCACAGCGGGTTAACGCCCTGGCCTGAAGGGCAGGCATCCCTTATGGGCGCTGGCTCTAGTCCCAGCTGCTCCACTTCCGATCCAGCTCTCTGCTATGGCCTGGGAAAGCAGTGGAAGATGGCCCAAGTCCTTGGGCCCTTGCACCCATGTGGGAGACCCAGAAGAAATTCCTGGTTCCTGGCTTCTGACTTTGGATTGGCACAGCTCCAGCCATTGCAGCCAATTGGGGCATGAACCAGTGGATGGAAGACCTCTCTCTCTCCTCTGCCTTTCCTCTCTCTGTGTAACTCTGACTTCAAATAAATAAATAAATAAATAAATCTTTAAAAAAATACAGTGTCTTAGACTTAAAAATCTGCTAGATGAACACTAGAAAACAGGTCAGTGTGGCAGGCTGCCCATGAAACTACTCCAGATGATCTCTGCCTTTGACCTCCATACCTTTGTGTAAAGACTTTCTCCTGGGGCCAGAGCTGTGTTGCAGTGGGTTAACGCCCTGGCCTGAAGTGCTGGCATCCCAATTGGGCGCTGGTTCAAGACCCGGCTACTCCACTTCTGATCCAGCTCTCTGCTATGGCCTGGGAAAGCAGTAGAAGATGGCCCAAGTCTTCCGGCCTCTGCACCCATGTGGGACACCAAGAAGAAGCTCCTGGCTCCAGTTCAGCTCAGCTCCAGCCCTTGCTAGCAATTGGAGAGAGAATCATCAGCTGGAAGACCTCTCTCTCTCTGCCTCTCCTCTCTCTGTGTAACTCTATCAAATAAAATAAGAAATGCTTAAAAAAAAAGAATGTTTCCTTTAAAAAAATTATCTATTTGAAAAGCAGAGTTTCCCGGTGGGGAGGTACAAAGGGAGAGAGTCCAAGCTCTGATTCACTCCCCCAAATGGCCATAACAGCTGGATTTGTGCTTGGCTGAAGCCAGGAGCTAGGGAGCTAGGAGCTTGTTCTCGATCTCTCATTTGGGTTCAGGGGACCATGCACTTGGGAGATTTTCTACTGATTTCTCAGGCCATTATCTGAGAGCTGCATCAGAAGCAGCCTATCTGAGATGCTGGTGTCACAGGCAGTGGCTTAATCTATGCCACAATCTATGCTACGACACAGGTCCCAAGAATTCCTCTTAAGTAACTTGCTTCTAACAAGGATACAGCCATGTTGAAAGTGGGGGCACTTCTGTGTTAGATAATTGTGAGTTCCTTCGTTTTGGAAGCCTCTCTGTTGTCTTCTTAATTTGCATGCTTTGACAATGCAAGCAGTCCTGGTATAGAAGGCCACATGGTAAGCAACTGAATGTAGCTTCGGGTCAATAGTCTGCCAGGGATTGATGCACACAACCAAATTCCCACTAAGAACTTAATTCTACCAGGAACTACATGAGACTCACAGTGGATCCTTCCATGTATACCTTCAGTTGTGACCACATATCCTGCAAACATTTGATTATAGTTTTATGAGAGCCCCTGAAACAGAGAATTCATTTATATCACACTCATGCCTCTTGACCACATAAAACATGATAATAAATGCGTGTTATTTTAAACTGCTAAATGTATGGCAAATTAATCTGTAGCAATGGATAACCATATAACTAGTCAATTTTACATTGATATAATACCATTTTAAAACATGTCACAGTTTATTTTCAGACACAGATCCTATAGTGGACAGAATAGCACACTCTTCTTTGCTAAAAGATGTTCACACCCTAATCCTTGAACCTGTGTATATGTTACCTTACCAGAGACTTGGTAGGTATTAATTTTAGGAATTTGAGTAACAGTTTATTATTTTGCAATATTTGGGTAGTCCCAATACAGTCCACGTGTTCTTGAAAGAAAAGAGCGAGGCAGAGAAGTCAGAGAAGTTGTGACTATGTAAGCAGGGATCGGGGTGAGGAGATTGCTGCATGCGTGGGTCCCCTTAGTCTACTTTCACTTGTAGCCTCTAGAACTTGAGAAATACAAACTTTTTTTTTTTTTCTGTGAGCTTCAGGAAGGCATGCTGACCTACTGGTACCATTATTATAGTCTAATGAGATCTATTGATTTCATATTTCCAGTATTTTATGATAATAAACCAGGAGTATTTTAAGTCATAAAGTTTGTGTTAATTTGTTACAGCAGCAACAGACAATTAATATATGTCTTACAAATCAAAGCAAATAAAATTATTACTTCTCATACCTTTGAAAACCATTTTGTCTTTGATTAACCTTACACATTCCATGGTAACCAAAATTCATACATTAGGATAAATGTATTTATTCTACCTTTAAAAGCATGTTCCCCATTATCTCATGTACATGGTTCTGCTTGTTAATACTTTTCCTGGGATTACTTTATGCCTCCATCCCATATCCAAGTTCCAGGTTTGATCCTGGTTCTAGGTCCTGACCTCAGCTTCCTACCAATGCAGACCCTGGACAGCAATGGTGATGGTTCAAGTGTTTGGGTTCTGTTCATACAAGTAGGAGACTAGATTGAATACCAGGCCCTTTGCTTCAGCCTGTCCCAGTCCTGGTAGTAGTAGGCGTTTGGAAAGTGAACCAATGAAGCTGAGTACTTTCTCTTTGTCAATGTGCCCTCCCCATCTCTCTTTTTTCTGTCCCTTTACATTTCAAATAAATTAAGTAATTGAAAAAACAATAATAAGCTACATCTATAAATGACTTAAATGAACTAGGTTTTATTTCATAAAGTAAGAAAGAGAGACAAAGCTGAATTGTGTTACAACCAAGAATTTTAGCAGATTAGCAAAGTTTAAAAATAAACTTGATGTGATTTTCTATTGCCAACACATCTTTTGCACCTTTCTAAAAGTGGTAAAAGTATAAATGTTAATTAATATTACTCAAAGAAAAAAAAAGATTGAAAAGTATATTTAAAAAGAGAAGTAGAGGGGCTGGCACTGTGGCATAGCAGCTGAAGCCTCCACCTACAGTGGCGGCATCCCACATGGGTGCCAGTTCATGTCCTGGCTGCTCCACTTCCAATCCAGCTCTCTGCTATGGCCCAGCAAAGCAGTAGGAGATGACCCAAGTCCCTAAGCCCCTGCACCAGTGTGGGAGACCTGGAAGAAGCGCCTAGCTCCTGAATTCGGATCGGCCCAGCACCAGCAGTTGGGACCATTTGAGGGTGAACCAGTAGATGGAAGATTTATCTCTCTCTCTCTTTCTCTCTCTCTCATTCTCTCTATCTAAGTCTGCCTTTCAAATAAGTAAATAAATCTTTAAAAAGAGAGAGAGAGAGAAGTACAAATTCATAGCATAAATATATGTTTCAAAATCAAATATCATTATTCAATCCCACTGAGAAAGTATTGAGATATCCAATACTGTCCAATATCTCAAATTAATAACTCAAAATTTTAAATTACATAAAGTTCTTGAAAATTGTTTAAGCTAACAAAGAAAAAATATCGTACTATATATTATTTTATTGTAATTACTATTTTAGTAGACATAACCGGTTTAACTGTGTCATAATCTTAATATTATATTACGATTCATGCTAGTTTACTTGATCAGATAGCCAATATAAACATTTAGAAAGCTCACATAATTAGCTTTAAAAAACAGATTTATTAAAGGAAATAAAATGTTCATATATATTATCTTCCACCATGATGTCCTCACGAAAATATCGCATAGCTTTTTAATTTAAACACACACACATGCACACACACACACACAATTCTTATATTAGTCTAAGATTCAGAGACTTGTCTTAACTATATGAACACACATTCTGAAAATAAACTAGCAACTTCTTTAAGAAGGATTGTTTTCCTTAATACCCTGTGTACTTAAAGTATTAACGTTTAGCTTATTCTCTGAGAATTTAAGGAATATTTTATTTACTTAAGGATTTCTTTATCTATATACATCAATGAAAACAGATTTTTTTAATTTAAGATATGCTACTATTCAATTTATTAATACCCTCCAGAGGCACAAAAGCATTTCATACTTGCGTAAGAGGGGAAATCTTGCATAAAGGTACAAACATGCAGATTCACAGACACATAGACATTGGTAGTTTCAGTTCTACAACATTCTGTACAACAGTAAATATAGAAACAAATTAACTACCCACTCCAGACTTCAAGCATTTTCTTATACACATGAAATCAGTATTTGATCGGAGCACAGAAATAGTCAAAACAAAAGAGTAGCAAATCAGATTCTCTGTAATCTCTTATCCAAAATAGAATGTTTAAAGCCATTTGTCTAACAGAAATCATTGGCCGGCGCCATGGCTCACTAGGCTAATCCTCCGCCTGCGGCACCGGCACACCGTGTTCTAGTCCAGGTCGGGGCGGCAGATTCTGTCCCGGTTGCCCCCCTTCCAGGCCAGCTCTCTGCTGTGGCCAGGGAGTGCAGTGGAGGATGGCCCAAGTACTTGGGCCCTGCACACCATGGGAGACCAGGAGAAGTACCTGGCTCCTGCCATCAGATCAGCGCGGTGCAGCAAGCCGGCCGCATCGGCCATTGGAGGGTGAACCAATGGCAAAGGAAGACCTTTCTCTCTGTCTCTCTCCCTCACTGTCCACTCTGCCTGTCAAAAAATAAAAAAATAATAAAAATAATAATAATAAAAACCATTTGTCCAACAGAAATCATCAAAAGTTCAAATCATAAAGTAAAACCCTAAATACTGTTGCCATCAATGAGGAATAAGACACTAACAATATATGAATGCAAAAGAAAAACAAACTGGAAAGCAAAAGAGTGGGGATTCTGTGGTAGTGGACAGGGAGGTAAGGCTCGAATTGTATTGCTGGAAACGAATAGGCCAACTAGTCATGAGGTGAATATTTTGAGACAATGTTCCCTGATAATCCCAAGGTCCTTCCTGAAAGTCAAGGGCTGTTTTACAAGTCAGGTTGTTCTGTAGTCAATGCCCCGGAAAGATACATGCCTCAGATACAGGTGCAATTGTTGTGCATTGTAGTGAGGATAATGCCTTCTTTTAGGGTAAAGGTAGGACAGTTTCCGAGGAGTTACATAGAAATATTATTATCTAAAACTGTAGCTCCTCAGCTGTGATAAACACCCACTGTATATGCACAATTTAGCTGGGCCTGTCTCTGCCTGTTCCATGGATGTGGGGATACAAGGGGAACTGATGTAGTTATGAAGTTTTTTTGCTGCCTACCATGCTGTTGTTTGCTCTGATACAGGGATCTTATATCTTCCCCTTGTATTAATGAAAGTGTGGTCAGCTAACTTATTAAATTGGATGATAAAAATCTCAAACCTTTCACAATTCTTGATTGTTGCATTTCTTTAACCATACAATTTCCTGAGTCCTTTAGGTAAGCATACTTTTGCACTTTTGGGGATACTATCCAAATCTATTAAGTGTAAATTTCAAAAAAATATCGAAAAACATGATATTCCCACTAACATAAAATGAACATAACTCAGAGATTTTCTTTAATTCATGAATTATTGAAATAACTGCAGATTGGGGCCGGTGCTGTGGTGCAGTGGGTAAAGCCGCCGCCTGCAGCACCGACATCCCATGTGGGCACTGGTTTGAGTCCTGGCTGCTCCACTTCCGATCCAGCTCCCTGTTAATGCACCTGGGAAGGCAACAAAGGAAAACCCAAGTGCTTAAAACAAATTAAAAAAAAGAAAGAACTGTAGATTATTGTGAATTCCTCAAAGAATAGTCGAGAAACCACATTTCTAGTAGAAGAATAAGAGTGTGAGCTGAATACAAAACTAGGTTGCACAATAGGAAAAGATCCCAAAGAGGCCAGAGCTGTGGCTAAGCTTCTGCATGCAACACCTGCATCCCTTATGGGTGCCGATTCGTGTTCTGGCTGATTCTCTTCCTATCCAGCTCTCTGCTAACAGCATAGGAAGGCAGCGGAAGATGGCTCAAGTGCTTAGGCCCCTGCACACACATGGAGTACATGGAAGAATCTCCTTGCCCCTGGCTTGGGATCGGCCCAACTCTCGCCATTTGGGAGTGAACCAGTGGATGGAAGACCTTTCTCTCTTGACTCTCCCTCTATCTGCAACTCTGCCTCTCAAAAAATAAATAAATAAATAAATAGATAAATGTTATAACAGGAATAAAAAAGACACCACAATCTTTAGGTCCCTACCAAAATAAAACAATCAAGATATGTTTGCCACTATATACTTACAAAATATGCCAATAAATAAATGTTCAAGTCAAGCACTTGCCCTGAAAGATAACCTGCTAATCCTTCACCAATTTTTATCTTTTAGCTGATGTTTCTTACTTAAGATTGCGAGAATTATGTAGACAAATATATTTAGCCCGCTCAGAAAAGCTCCAGGCAAATAATTCAATGAATTAAATACTAAATTAATGTTATCAATTATTTTGTTCATTAATTTGTATTTTTAAGAAATTCTAGTATAAAATATCCTCTGTTTTTCAGGCAGAAAACAGAGCAGGTTTTTAGCTAATTAATGATCTTCTAACAGGATGTTCATGTTGGTAATACTCCCAACATAATAACCACAAAATCTTGTGCCATCTTTCTTAATATGTCTTTTAGTATTCTTTTATCATTCTAATTCTAGGTGTTAGAAGCACTATTGGAATTCTATTACAACAGTCTCTACTGTCTTCTGTACCAATTATGGTTTCCTAGGTTTCCATTGTATATCATGAATTAACTTATCATGTATGCATAGACTATAGTAAAATTATCCACAGTGGTTCTTAATTCTCTTGAGGAAATAGGCCCACATAGGCTCAGACAGGAACTGCTACATCAGTAGTATCCAGGGGCTTGTATAAATATAGACATTCTCTGTCTCCACATACATTTCCTTTGTGGGAACTGGGATTTTAGGAGACACAAATGCGCAACTTAGGAAAGCACTGCTGCCCAGTATTCATCTTTAGGTAGAGGGCAGTCCAGAGTTCAATCTTCATTTGAGATACAGTTCCTGTAGCAGTTAATAATGTGGCCTCTGAAACCTGATGACTTTTCCTCAAAACCCAGCTCCAAGGCTGGCGCCACGACTCACTAGGCTAATCCTCCATCTGCGGCGCCAACACCCTGGGTTCTAGTCCCGGTTGGGGCACTGGATTCTGTCCCAGTTGCTGCTCTTCCAGTCAAGCTCTCTGCTGTGGCCTGGGAAGGCAGTGGAGGATGGCCCAAGTGCTTGGGCCCTGCACCTGCATGGGAGACCAGGAGGAAGCACCTGGCTCCTGGCTTCAGATCGGCGCAGCACACGGGCCGTAGTGGCCATTGGGGGATGAACCAATGGAAGGAAGACCTTTCTTTCTGTCTCTTTCCCTCTCATTGTCTAACTCTGCCTGTCAAAAAAACAAACAAACAAACAAACAAAAAAAAAACAGCTCCAACATTTAACAGTGTATTGTCGCTCCCCCTCTTCGTGGAGGAACGATACAGGACCCTGCGCTGTTCTTTTGTCTGCTTGGCCCTCCCCGGGTTTGCTGCTGGTTCTTCCCATGTTGGCTGCCGTCCCTCCACCTCCGTGGAGGGGCGGGCCTCCCTGCCACTTTCCCCACTTTCGAGGGGGAGCGGCACACCGCTGGCCGGCTCTCTCGGGGGCTGCTCAGATGTTCCTTCAGATAGATGTTCCTGGTGCATGTTGTCTCTCTCCTCCTTTATAGTCCTCTTCCACCAATCCCAACTCTGCTACCCACAAGCCGAGTACGCTGCTCTCCTCCAATCAGGAGCAGGATCAGCTCCTGCAGGTCATTGGTCGAACTGGAGGCAGCTGTGTAGAAGCTGTTTACTCCTCTCCCAGTGCCATATTGTGGGAGAGAAGATGCATAGAATAAGTCTTAATTCCAGTAACTTAGTCTAGTCCGAGTTGCTCCCCACATGTATGACTTCCACAGGTAAAACAATCTTGTGGTACTTTAGTTTCTCTATCTATAAGATGTGCAAAAAAGTAAGTTACCTTCAATCCATAGGGTTGTAGAGTGAATTTCTTTTACATAAATATTTGAAATCAGCACCCATCATGAATAAGTTCTCAAAAAATGAGAACTACTTTTTTATTCCCATGTTTTGAACACAACAATCAAAAACTTTGAAATTATATTTACAGTCATATAAGTCTACTTATTTTCATTCTAAAATGGTTTTATGTAATTTTCAGTTGCTATAATAT
Organism: Oryctolagus cuniculus; assembly: GCF_051225735.1. Lineage (NCBI taxonomy): Eukaryota > Metazoa > Chordata > Mammalia > Lagomorpha > Leporidae > Oryctolagus > Oryctolagus cuniculus. Next base: position 45,112,996 of record NC_142875.1, read on the forward strand.
TAGACTTACTGAATTAAAAAGTACACATCCACCTTTCGGCATCACCCGTAACCTTGCAATAGGGGAATTAATAAGTTAGTTAACAATTTTATCTATTAAAGGAGAAGATTTGGGGATCCAAAAGAACTTAACCCAGGGGAAAGATTAATTATAAAGCTTGGAAATATGAATGTAAGTTTAGATAGGACTTATTCTGCAGTAGAGAAGGCTTTATAATAATCTGTTTAAAATGCCTTATATTACCACAAGACTGTCACAGTCATAAATACAAGAGAGACTTGATTTCTTATGACCTGTATTCCAGAGTAATTAGGCAGAAAGTTATTTCCTGCTTTAGGAATAATCCCTCCACCTCTGATTCCATGATACCATGACTATCTGATTTTTCAGTATCTTTCTTAATGTTCTTTTTGCAGTTTTTGAAAAATCATTCATTCTTAGTTTCTTCAAAAAGTAAAATATTTGTATATTCTAAAAAAAATATTACTGGATACAACTTAAAATAAAAACCACTGCTTAAAATGACAACCCATAATATCCTGTTCCAATTCTTTGAACCCTATCTCTTCTTCTTGGTGGACTATTTCAAAAGTACTTGTTAGCTTAATCCATAAAATTAAATGAGATTTATACACTATTGCTTGATGCGTCCGTTTCGGTTCCTTAGCTTTATTTTCATATCACTATAACAACCTATTTACTATTTATCATCAGTATCCACACACCAGATTTAAATCCTTAAAAAGCAGAGACATTTGTCCCTTTTACTCATTGCTATTTTCCCAGTAGTAAAAATGTGCTTGGGGGCCAGTGCCGTGGTTCAGTGGGTTAAAGCTGTGGCCTATAGGGCTGGCATCCCTTATGGGCTCCAGTTTGAAACCTGCTGCTCCACCTCTGATCCAGCTCTCTGCCAAGGTGCCAGGGAAAGCAGCAGAGAATGGCCCAAGTACTTGGGTCCCTGCACCCACATAGGAGTCCTGGAAGAAGCTCATGACTCCTGGCTTTGGACTGGCCCAGCCCTAGCCTTTGTGGCCTTTTGGGGAGTGAACCAGCAGATAGAAGATCTAGCTCTCTTTCTCTCGCTCCTTCTCTCACTGTAATTCTACCTTTCAAATAAATAAATAAATTTTTAAAAGAAAGAGAGAGAACTGTGATTGGCACTTAAACCCAACATTGTTAAGACATAATGACGGCCAGCGCCGCGGCTCACTAGGCTAATCCTCTGCCTTGCGGCGCCTGCACCCCGGGTTCTAGTTCTGGTCGGTGCGCCGGATTCTTTCCCGGTTGCCCCTCTTCCAGGCCAGCTCTCTGCTGTGGCCCAGGAAGGCAGTGGAGGATGGCCCAAGTCCTTGGGCCCTGCACCCCATGAGAGACCAGGATAAGTACCTGGCTCCTGCCATCGGATCAGCGCCGTGTGTCGGTCGTAGCGCACCAGCCACAGCGGCCATTGGAGGGTGAACCACTGGCAAAGGAAGACCTTTCTCTCTGTCTCTCTCTCACACTGTCCACTCTGCCTGTCAAAAAAAAAAAAAAAAGACATAATGAGTAAATAGATAAAAAATGCCTACATATCACTGCCCAGTTTACTGTCTGATTTGTTATGAAGAAGGTATATTTCTTATTTATCTTTTTTTTGCATTTTCTGTGCATATAAACTATCAAAACTAAATGTCTTACTTCTTGAACCAGAATTGCCTGTTTTTTATAATGATTGAATCCCTCAATTTTCTTAAAAAAAATGCTACCTCTTCCTTGATTATAGATGATGCTTCTGAAATGATGTAATTCAAGTTTTTGGTCTTCATTTTGATAGCTCATTTATGTATGTCTTTATTTAAGGGTATAAATTTTGACATGCACATTATTGTATTCAACTACTTCAGTGATAATTCCACTTAGCTATCTAAAAGTAAATGCAAGTGTCTTGTTTAAAAATATTTACAGATGAGGTTTCAAAGTTTGGAGTATTTGTTACGATGTTGCTTCTTTAGGTCAATTACTAAAAATATATCTCTATATTTTCTCTTTTTTATTGCTACTGCAAACAACTCTGACAAAAGCTTTCATTATATATTGCTTGCCTACTAATTCATATGTATCATTCACACTACAATCAGATTGTTGCACCAACTTTGACAAAAGTTGCATTTAGTTACAAATTCCAGTTATGCCATATATTCAAATTATTTTTCAGGTTTTATCTATCAATGCTGTCATGTACATCAAGTAAAATAAAAGTTAAAATCATAACGAATTTCTCAAGTATAGCACCATGCACTAAGTCTTAAGGGCATGGTTACTTTAAGAAATTCTGTTAGACTCCATGTCAATCACATGTAAGGAAATTTCTTCTACAGTACTAGGTATTTGTCATTATGTTTAAATCATAATCCATCTTGAAATTACTTTTGTACACAAAATTGGGAGAGTATTACTTTTTAAAAATAGAGGATAACAGATAAGTCTGAAATTTGGAAGGGTCTGAATATTGCTCTATTTGCACATCCATTACCTTTGAAAATTAAGGAAGTGGATCCAGAGGAGATGAGTCTTTAAATTTCTCCTGAGCAATTCATTATCTCTAACTCCAAAGGCAGATGCTATGCAATAATAAAGCTGAAATTCTGCAGAAATTTTAAAAAATATTTACATGCATTGTTTTCTAAAAATAGTTTTCTCCTTCACATTTAGTGACTAGTCATCCTTTCCCTAGTATTCTGCAAGGCAACTTGTTATTTAAGCATGTTTTCATATAAACAAAGTTACCTATTCTTTTTAATTGCTTTCTTTTTGTTTTTATATTAATTTTTAATTTGATTTTATTCACATTGAAAATGTTGTACTTTGTAATATTTTTGACATCTTAATACCAGATTCCTCCCTCTACTGGTTTCTTCCTGTTTTATTTCCTCATTCCCTCCCAGAAAGCTCCATGTCTTACGCTTTTTCAGTGGATCAAACCATTATTTTTAAATTACCGTTTTCTTACAAGAGATGTCTAGGATTTAGTCACACAGGCACAGAAGAAACAGAACTGAAAACTACAATTCATACAATCTGGATCAGCACAAAGAGGAAAATCTAAGTTGTAGAGCCAAAGACCAGAGCACAAGCAGTTCTTAAACACCAGAGTCCTTTCAAAATCTAGGGCTGCACTGAACAATGATATCTGGAGCAGTAGTTCATCTTTTGAAACTTTATCAAAAACAACCTGATTCCAAACCATTCCTATCGTAATTTGGCTCGCCAGCAGTTCCACATTATAGCTACTGCTGTCTAGTCCCTAATTTTCCCTATCCCTACATCTTGGATTTAAGTCATACCTCCTGCCACTTTTACTGGATGATCTCAAGCATAAAGCCTTTTTCTTCTGAAAAGATGAGTGTCTACCAGCTGATATTCCTTTAAGTTGATTTTGTGCCCATGGGGCAACCAAACTATTTGGTTAGTTGACAAAGTATTACCTGGTAGGAAGAGTTGCCTTGCTTCTTTTTATTTCATTTTAAAGTTTGTTTATTTGTTTGAAAGGAAGAATGAAAGAAGATGGAAGAGAGAGAGAAGAGAAAGATAAATCCATCTTCCATCTACTGGTTCACTCCTCAAATACTCCAAAAGCCAGGGTTGAGCCAGGCTGAAACCAGGAATATGGAACTCCATTCAGTTTTCCCACCTGGGTGTCAAGGCTCCGAGGACTTGGGTCATCATCTGCTGCTTCCAAGACTTGTTAGCAGAGAGCTGAATAGGAAGCAAAGGATTTGGTGCTCAAGCCAGCACTCCAATATGGGATGTGGGTGTCCTAAGTGGTAGCCTAACTGGCTGTACCACAACAGTTGCCCTGCTTTACTTTCTTACTTTGTAAGTGTCCTGAGTATTTTTGACACTTGACACTTTCCGAGAAAGTTTACAAACAGTTAGGTATCATGAAAGAAACTTTTTGTAATTTATTAGAAATTGAGCTTAATTCATGGTTCAAAACTAGGGGAATTGATGAATTATAACATTTAGTAATATTATTCATATACATTATGTTATTTTTCTACTTTTCAGATTTTATAAAATATTGAAATATTCAGAACATGAATAAATTAATTGATAACTTAGACTAACAACCCAACTATCATCAGTGGAGCATATAAAAATATGTGACTTCTTTAAATGGGTCTCTGTACAGCAGGAAAAATAAAAAACTATGTATTTGAGTATAAAGTAATCTCAAATAATAATATTGAACAAGAAAAATAAATTTCTGGGAAAAATATATTGAAATTTACTATGCTTCTGACCATATTTAGGTCAGAATCTGGCAATCTTGACTCCAGAATAATTTCTGACAAAGTTTTTGCTTTGATTTTTGCAAGTATACACAAATGCAAACATAAGAGCATTTACACAAAGTTCAAATATGGGTATAACTAATTTGTATAAGCTTAGTAATCCATACAGACAGAGCTACATAGGTATGTGTATACATACATGTATATATGTACCAAAATGTGAATACGTATTATCACAGAGTAGTAAGTTTTCATGAGGATAAAGAGAAGTGAAAACAGGATCAAAGAGCAGGATACATTCTTCTTATATATATTTACGTCTAGTATGGGTGGTATACATACACACACACACACAATAATCATGTACTGTTTTCAGTCTAATTTCACAATTAAAAATTAAAATTTAGCCAATTATTTACATAATTTTTAATATTTGTTTTCCTTGAGATAGATATAAATTATCCTAGAAAGAAGGAAAAATGAAATTTAGGTAGAATTTTCTGGGCTATTAATATATTGGCAGGTCAAAGAATGTGGAACAGATTGGATTCTATTGCCTTCTTTGAAGATAGCATTATATACAAAGAAGGCCAGCTTTGGCCCAGAACAGTCTTTAGGTCAAATTAATTATCTTTTGGGTTAAGAGAACTTGGTAGAAATTTGTAAACAGAGGCATGAAGCTTCTTTTTCTGTCGTTATTAGCTCAACATTTTGCAACTTAGTATTCATAGATTCTGTTCTTCATTCAAAATGATGAATAACATGATAAATGAAAGGCAGAAAAAAATTAGTGGCATTGTATTATGATAAATATCCAATTAGGGCAAATGTCAACTACACATGCACTACCTGCTAAGTCTAAAATCAAAATTGAAATCTGAATTTGATGTTTCAGACAGGGTTGTTTACAGAAATATAATTAAAACCAGAATCTTCTTTTAACTCGGGAAATCTCTCCAAGAAAATAGTAAAGAAAATGTTTTATTGTTGAATAAGCATGATATCAGAATATGATGTACATTATAGAGTATCTGCTAAGAGAATGAAAAAAAAAACAGAAAGAAATCTCCCTTTTTATATAACCACAAAACAATTTGCATAGATTTAAAACACGAAGACTTGTTGATACTATTTTTTACACAAGTTCTTTATAGATGCAACTAGTAATTCAGATAATCTTCTATATTAGTAACTGAGTTTGCCCAGATAAAATTTTCTTATGTTTATATCAGATGTTTAACTTCCCACTGGAGTTAGACATCTCCTACCCTACCATATAATGTAGGAGATAGTGTCTTTTTTTCCCTCCGTGTTTGCATTTCAGAGAACTAGCTCCTGTCTTCTAGAAAAAAAGATATTCCTAGGCCATCATAATGACAAAAGATCAGTCAACAAAAACATACCTGTTCTCAAAATAACTTATATGTATTTCAGATAGTTGAGAAAGTACTGAGGAGTTTTCTGAGATAAGGACCTTAAATAGAAGGAAAATGAAATGCTTCCTTAGTTGCCCTACATTTACCAAATAAAATAAAGGAATTGCAAACAATTTGATTTCAGATAACACAAGATAACACACATGCCACATTTGGGATAAATCTGGTAACTCTGGCAGGCTTGTTCCCAGGATAAATACTGGCATGGTACCTAGAAGAAAACAAACTTATCCTCAAGCTCACTCAGTTGTGTCAGACAGATGGTCTTTCAGCAACACCCAGAAGATTCCAGGCTCAGATTTTAAACACAGATTTCTATTTACTAAGATTTTAAAAATTATTTATTTGAAAGTCAGAGTTAGAGTAAGAGGGAGAGTGATCTTCCATCTGCTGGTTCTCTCCCAAAGTCACTGCAACAGAATGAGGCAACTAGAACTCCATCCAAGTACCTCAGCACATTAGTGGGAGCACTGTCGGGCAATGAGCAAAGCTGTTGACTGCCCACGTGGGAGATCCACTTGAAGCTCCTGGCTTCTGCCTTCAGTATGTCTCAGCCCTGGCCTTTGAGTACATTTGTACATTTGGGGGATGAAGAACCAGTGGATGGAAGATTTCTCTCTCTCTCTCTTTCTCACTCTCTCTCTATCTCCCCTTCTGTCTGTAACTTTGACTTTCATTTATATAAATCTTTTTTTAAAGATTTTCTTAATTTATTTGCAAGGTAGAGTTACAGACAGTGAGACAGAGAGAAAGGTCTTCCCTCCTTTGGTTCACTCTCTAAATGGCCGCAAAGGCTGGAGCTCCCATGTGGGTGCAGGGGCCCAAGGACTTGGGCCATCTTCCACTGCTTTTTCAGGCCACAGCAGAGCACTGGATTGGAAGAGAAGCAGCCAGGACTAGAACCGGCACCCATATGGGATGTTGGTGCTGCATGCAGAGGATTAACCTACTGTGCCACAGCGCCAGCCCCCATATAAATAGATCTTAAAAAAAAAAAAAAAAAAAGAATTTATAGGCAGTTAGGAAAGCCCCTCTGGGAATAAGGAACCAGGTGATTATATGAAACCTGCCATCTACTGATGAGACAAAAAGCATTTCCCCAAGAAAATAAAAGATTTATAGGGAACACGGTGGGTTTCATATCCAGAGGTAACCATATGAGAAAGTAAGCTCTGGCATCATACCAGAACACACCACACAGTAGCAAGTCTCAAGCACTTAGCAACTGCTCATGTAGGCATAACCTGCTTTAAGTGGTCTGGTAAACAATATTTCTCAACTATCACATCCTCCACGTGGTTGACTTGGTAACTTTGGTCACATCCGTGACCTAAGAGACACAGAAAAAAAACAAAGTAGGCCCCTGACATATTGAAACTATATGTAGAAGAGTTAATTAACATGAACTCTCTATAAAAGTTTCCAATACCCAGATCTTCACAGACCTGTCCTTGGTAACAGGAGTCTTGATTGTCAATTCTCTATAAAGTCTACCTCTCAATAAAACTATTGCTTGGTTCACTACCAGCCCCCACACATCTTATTATCCCCATCATAATTCTTCATCCCTGTGAGACAATAAACCAGCTCTAAATTCTGGTAGCATTAGCAGAAACGCTGGGTCAGAAATGGAGCAGCACAAACCCAGATTGTCACTCATCTGGGATGTCGGCATCTCAGGCCCCACTGCACTGCTTTTTCACTTAGACTTCTTATTTATTTATTTATTTGACAGGCAGTGTTAGACAGTGAGGGAGGGAGAGAGAGAGAGAGAGAGAGAAAGAGAGAGAGAGGAAAGTGAAAGGTCTTCCTTTGCCGTTGGTTCACCCCCCAGTGGCTGCTATGGCCGGCGCACTGCGCCGATCTGAAGCCAGGAACCAGGTGCTTCTCCTGGTCTACCATGCAGGTGCAGGGCCCAAGCACTTGGGCCATCCTTCACTGCCTTCCCGGGCCACAGAAGAGAGCTGGACTGGAAGAGGAGCAACCAAGACAGAATCCGGCACCCCGACTGGGGTTAGAACCCTGGGTGCCGGCAGAGGATTAGCCTAGTGAGCCGTGGCGCCGGCCTCACTTAAACTTCTTTTGTGAGAGTTCTTATACATGTCAGTTCATAAGGGGAGAAAGCAAGCAAAGACAGGTCAACCTGGGGAGTCTGTAAAACACTTCACACAAAGAACCTTGCAAAAATACTACAGACATGTAAAAATCTTTTGGGATGGAGATCTTAGAAGGGTAGGAGTGGGGTTTGAACCAAATCACAAAATAAACAAAAGCCATTTAAATTATGCAATTATTGCAAGTAAGTTTAAATGCCCATGCTTTTTTTGCACACTGAAAGCATCCTAATACAGCCTGATTTTTATTCCTGTGAAGATGAAAAGGCTAATGAATTACTAACAGTCCATCCCAGGCTCAGCGCAGCTTACACCTGTTCTTTGATATGAAACTAGAACTGTTGTTTACAAACCTTGATCACTTAAACCCACAATTATTCTCAAGACTTGGCTCAAAAATATTTATTTCATTTGTATTTCTAAAGCTTTGCCTCACTGATCTTAGCAATTGCTATTATTTCAAGCCAAAAACACCTCTGTTCTCTTTCCTCTTATAGGTAAGAAATACAGAGGCTACTGAGCAGCTTGTTCTTGTAAGTCTTTGTGATTTTGCTTCTTAGCTTTCAATTCAATTTTTAATAAAATTTCATTTTGACGCTTTTGAGGTTTACATGAAATTACCTTAAACACACACACACACACACACACACACACACACAATGGGAAGGGCATTTAGCCTAGTACTTAAGGTGCTCGTGTCTCACATCCAAATGCTGGGCTTCACGCCCAATACCAGCTCCTGAAGCCAACTTCCTGCTAAGGCAGACTCTGGAAGGCAGAGGTGATTGCTACAATGGCTGTCCTGCTGCCCATACGGAGACCTAGATTGAGTTCCTGGCTCCTGGCTTCAGCCAAACCCAGGCTTGGCCATTATGCATATTTGGGGAATAAACTTGCAGATGAGAGCTCAGTCTCTTTCTGTGTTATCATTCTGTCTCTCTTTCCTCACAAATAAATAATTAAGTAATAAAACACACTATTATCAACATGTAACCTTTACTGGCATAACAAATAAAAACTGGATTTTCTTATTCTCATCAATGGAACATATGAAGAGATTATGAAGGCCATAAATAAATCTTTCAAGGCATAACCTTCAGAAACCTCTTTATTTAATTAAGCTACAATGAAAAGAAAAAATAGTATATAAATCATCAACTCATATTTCCCAGCTAAACTTGTACACATGCAATATGTACTCATATATTCTACTCTGGCCAGGGATGCCACAGTAGTTGGAAAGTTTCCATGCCTCAATAGCATACACATTAAATTGATTGATCACTTAAGCCATCTCCTGCTTCCTTTGATCTCCCATCATTTGCTGGAGTGCCTGATGACTGGCATTGCCAGCAGGAGCATATCACTAGACAGAGTGCTAGCCTTGAGAAACGGGGAAAAGAAACAAAAAGCTGTCCGTCAACTATACGTGATCAAAAAGCCGTATTTTACAGGCATATTATCACTGTCAAATAAATGAATAGTTAAGTGAAATAAATACGATCTGAAATTAGAGTAGAAAAGATATTTTACAACTTAAATTTTAAAAGACAGAATAATGCTAAGGATAAAATTATTTATGAATGCCACATTATTTTACAGTCCAAAGCATAGAAACAATTTTCAGATAACTCATATCTGCACTCTTGTGTAATATTTATGCAGCTTGGAAGCTGTGTAGTTTGTTGTTAATGATTTAACACTCTTGCTTTTTTTTCTTTTTCCTCTGACTAAAGCAACAAACAGGAGCTAGCATAAGATCAGAGCATCTTGGCTCACCATATCTGAATATAACTATCAATCAATCATGTTTTCTTATCAGTTACATCAATTACCTCCCACTGCATAGGAAGGAAAATAAATTACACCATCTGGATCTCTTTGAACAGCATGAACTTAGAGGGTAGTTTAAGATGTAGTTTATGGTTTAATGCTCTGCTTTTGTTCATTATGATCCATAGCAATGATCTGAGATAGCAGCCTACTGCTATGTTTAATTACAACCCAAACAAGGGCGGATTAAGGAACATTATCAAAATTACCAAGTAAGTAACAGTCTCTTCTCTGCGGTTCCTAATACTATAATGTCATTTCCCAGGCTAACTCTTCTTGTCCTAAAACTCTCAACATGCTCAGCCTCAGACTCTGTGCTCAAATATCTCAAGTTTTGAAAAAAAAAAATTTATATTCCCTAATCTTTTCACAGAAGAAAAAGTTTTGCAGTTTTCCCTTCTATATTAATAGATGCAATGTTATATGTAAAAGACATTGTTTCCCTCTTGCACTGGAGTAACAAGCACTTTGACCTAACAGGTCTTTGCCCCTCCAATGGCTGAGATTAAACCGAACTGCAGTGACAAGCTGTTTGTGCAGAAACACTTACACTAATGAAAGAAGCTTGTATTGAACCTTGAAATCTCAGAGTGCAATTCCCAAGGAAGTTGTTGCCAACCTTTTATCCCCAGCACCTTCCCTTTAACTAACTCTTCTGGCGACTCAGCTTTTTGTGTGTCAAGTGCCTGAGCTCCCCCTCTTCCCTCTGCCCTTCAGGAGCCCTCATCATCTTAATTGTGTTGAGTTATTTGACTTTCCCTACTCAGAAAACTCTTTCTCTCTTCTGTTGCTTTCATGCTGCATTCTAACCTGGGTTCAGCACATTTTAAAGTTATCTGATTAAAACCCAGTGAAACTAAACACAAGGGAGAGAACAGAATATAAAAGAAGCCAGATAACCTAAAGGAGATCAATTTAAATCTGTTTTTAAGGTTATTAATAATATGGAGCTTGCCTTCTGCCTATTTTAACGCACCTTATGGGAGCTGCAGCAAGGGGCCAGCAGGAATGTTTCTCTTTGATAGGTTTTGTCTTTGAGCACCTCTGCCATCCATCTGGAACATCTCAGTTTCAGTGGCTGTCACATTACTTCTTCGGTGCCTTTCAGTTTTCTTGGTCCTTCCTAATTTCTGGAAAACTAGTGCTATCTTAGCAGGGAAACAAAAAGGAGGGCAACAGCCTATTTAAGACGTCATTCTCAATGGAGCAATAAAACTTATTCAAATCTGCATAACTTGAATCAGTGGTGTCTCATCACAAGCTTAAGATTCTGATTCCTCCCATGAAAGATAATATTAAAAAAAGAATCTGTAAACACAGAAAAAGCTTCTTATCTTTTTTCCCAGCACTTTAGAGCCTTAGAATAATTTCCCACTTAATCTTAGAAAAAGTTTCTTACATATTCAATATAAATAAAAGGAACACTGATGCATTATAAATATGAACAATGTGAGCAGAACTGCTAAGAAGGTAGTCATTGTCCACAGAAGACGAATGAACCCTACCCTTGAAGGCCACATGGTTGTGCAATTTTTATGGCTATCTGAAGAAAGCATATTGCTTTGGATAACAATAAACTGGTTTGCATTATTATCTCATTAGGCGTGTTCATTTTAAAGTTTTGTATATTTAGTTTTGTATTGTTCATATGGGAGAGCTTGTGGGACTGGGCCCCGTACCACATACTAACAGCAGTTGCATACCATTCCTAGCAAAATTCTGGTAATCCATGATCCTGCAGAATAAGTCATAAAGAAACAGAAACTAGGCCAAACTTGAAGGACTCTATTTTTTTTTTTTGACAGGCAGAGTGGACAGTAAGAGAGAGAGAGACAGAGAGAAAGGTCTTCCTTTGCTGTTGGTTCACCCTCCAATGGCTGCCGCGGCCGGCGCGCTGCGGCCAGCGCACCGCGCTGATCCGATGGCAGGAGCCAGGAGCCAAGTGCTTTTATTCTTATATATTTATTTAAAATTTGTTTGTATGTACTCCCTAGAGAAACTGATTAGAGATGATACTTTTTAGAATACATCATTTTTTAAAATATAATGTAACAGTGAAGACTTTGTTGTTGAGCAGATTAAGCTGCAACTCAGTACTCACATCCCATATCAGGTGTCTAGTTCAAGTCCTGCTTCTATGTCTTCCCATCTACCTTTTTACTAAGAGGCAGCAAATACCAGCCCAAGTACTTGAACTTCTGCCACCCAAATGAGAGACCTAAAAAAGTTCTTGACCCCTGGCTTCAGCCAGACCAAACTCTGGTTGTTGTGAGCATTTGTGGGGTGAACAAGTGGAAGGAAGATTTCTCTCTCTCTCTCTCTCTCTCTCTCTCTCTCCCCCCCTCCCTCTCACTTTCACTCTCTCCCTGTTGCTCTTGCTCATTCTCCTGCTCTGATTCACACTGCCTTTCAGATAAATAAATACATCCTTGAAAAAAATATAACACACAGGATTATCCGAATAGAGCAGACAAAGATGTTATGACAGAATGTGTGTTTATTTCAAATGATTTGGGGCTGGCATAGTGGCTCAGTGGGTTTCCCCGATACTTACAATGTTGATGTCTCATATTGGAGAGCCATTTGAGTCCCAGCCAGTTTCCTGTCCAGCTCCCTACTAATGTATCTGGGAAAGCAGCAAAAAAGTTATCTAAGTACCTGGAACTCTGCCACCATGCAGGAGACTTGGAGTTCCTGGCACTTGGCTTTGGCCTGTCCCAGTCGAGGGTGTTGTAGCCATTTCGGAAGTGAACCGGTTAGTGATGATCTCTCTCTCTTCTCCCCATCATCTGCCCCCATGTCATTCTGCCTTGAAAATAAATAAATAAATCTTTTTTAAAAAATTAAAACAAAATGTCAACAAGTTTGACTAAAAGCTTCTTCTAAAATGCTGTTTATTAGATATGGATTGTTATTGTACATTTCATTTAATTTTATTTAAGAATTATTTGTATTTTATGATAATCCGTTGTAGAGTTGTCAAAGCAACATAAATGTTAATCAAATAAATATTTTAAAAAAGGTTTAATCAAGTGTTATTAATCATTTTTGCACAGTTTTACTCTAGATGCATGTGTGTAATTATTTGATACCTAAAATATTCTTTCATTTGTTGGATTGTCTGTTTGGCATTTTTTAGCCTGAATTACAATCATTTTCTGCTGAGATAATTTGCAAAAAAATATCTACTGCATTCATTTACAAGAGATTTTGAGGGCAGAGTTTATAAAAATTGAGAACAATGATTTTTAGAGAGAAAACACTACCCCTTGGACACACTAGAAATGCTTCTCAATTTTGCTGCTACCATGAAAATTCCAACTCACACTCAATAAAAGATGTCCTTGAAGTAGCCCTTCACTGTAACAGATGGCACTCAATTTGGTCATTTCTACAAGAGATATCAATTTGTCTCCCAAAATGATGAGAATGCTGACAACATAGAAAGCATACAAGGCCAAGCGTGTATGAATCAAATGCACTGTAAGGTGGAATAAAGGTATTCAAAAGAGCTCATTATGAAACTGACTTTTCCAGGCCCAGAAAAAAAAAATGTAATTCAAGATTTTTTTCTTCCTCATTCTATGAAACTGGTATGTAGGTGTGTATGTATAAGCAGAGTAGGTCATACTTAGAGAATTAAAGCAAAGCGGGAGAATAAGCCCAAGGTTAATGGGGATGACTGGAATTGTGTAATCATCTAATAATTAGCTAAAGTCTGGGTTAGGAATTCACTATTAACTGTCACCTTGATGTGGCAAACCTTCCAGCAAAACAGAAGCAAATTGTAGAACCTTCCCTTAACATTCAAAACCTCACTCAACTAAGAGAAAAATACTGTGTGACACAAGGTCAATACTTCCTTTCCATTTCCTATACACGGTATTACACAGTTTAATTCTACCTGTAATAAAAGTAGGCAGAACTCTTTGACCTGGCCATGCTCAATCACGTTATCCATATGTTAAGAATAGACTACTATGGATTTAGCAGTTTTAAATTATTACTCTTACTTTGATTTAGTCTCATCTCGCCTCCCAAGCTAAAATTTTTTCCTTATTAAAATATAAATATGTATGCAACAGAATATATTAAAACTAATTTAAACTACTATAAAATATTAATGCACATAAATGTATGCAGACATAGGGTATATGTGTATACATATATATTCAAAACATATATAATTATAAGATGATTTTCTTTGAATATCTTTTTTATGTATTTATTTTATTTTATTATTTGAAAAGCAGAATTAAAGAGAAGTAAGGAGAGAGTGGCACAGATATCTTCCGTCTGCTGTTTCACTCACCAAATGGCTGTAAAAGCCAAGGCCAGGACAAAGCCAGGAGTCTAGACCTCCACCCAGGTCTCCCATGTGGCTGTAGGGGCCCAAGCTCTTGGACTATCTTCTGCTGCTTTCCCAGGGGCATTAGCAGGCAGCTGGATTGGAAGTAGAGCAGCTGGTACAGAAACCAGCCCCTGTTTGAGTAAGTTAACAGCTTATTAGGAAACACCTATAAGCCAAACAAACTAGTTATGTCTATATTTGAATACACCATTGTATTAAACTGAATAAGAGCTCAGATGCCAAGACATGAACAAGGGATAAGAGAAACACATAATGCTGATGTTTAAGTCAATCATTTTTTCACCTCTTAAAAATATGTCTATTAACCTAAATCTATTTTAAAGACTATTATGCTCAGTCAAATGAGCCAGTCTCAAAAAGTCAAGTCTTGTAAGTCTTCTCTGATACATGGTGGTTTATATAGAATGAAACTGACATCTTATGATTTGACTATTGTTTTAGCCCTTGTCTATACTCCTGTGGAACAGTGGTCATTCTGTTTTTTACTTGTTGAACATCATGGTTAGTGGAGCTTTAATAAAACTGTGATTATAAAGTAAATTGAAATTATGTTAGTGTAAAAAATAAAGGAAAAGAAATGAAGGAAGGAAGGAAGGAGAGTGGATTGCAGGAGGGAGAGAGAGGGCTATGGTTATCTTCTTAGAATTATGTCTATGAAATACATGAAATTGGTTGTCTTGCGCCTGCATCCCATATGGGCACTGGTTCCAGTCCTGGCTGCTCCTCTTCCAGTCCAGCTCTCTGCTGTGCCCTGGGAAGGCAGTGGCCTAAGTGCTTGGGCCTCTGCACCCACATGGGAGACCAGGAAGAAGCACCTGGCTCCTGGCTTCGGATCAGCGCAGTTCCGGCCATGGTGGTCATTTTGGGGGTGAACCAATGAAAGGAAGACCTTTCTCTCTGTCTCTCTTTCTCACTGTCTATAACTCTACCTGTCAAATTAATTAATTAATTAATTAAAATAAAAAATTGAAAATTATTTTTAAAAAAGAGTTTGATAAAATCATATAATGGGGCAGAGATTTGTCATACTGATTGAGAAGCCCATATTAGAGTACCTGAGTTTTATTCCTGGATTCACCTCGGGCGAATGACTCCAACTTCCTGTGAATGCAAACTCTGGAAGGCAGTGATGATGGTCCAAATAATTAGTTCCTGCCATCCACATGGGGACATAGATTGAATTCCAACCTCCTAGGTTTCACTTTTGGTCTAGCCTTGGCCATTTTGGGCATTTGAGCAGTGACCCAGAAGATAGTTCGTTCTTTCTCTCTCCCTCCCTCCCTCCCTCTCTCTCAGATTATTCAATTAAAGATATCAAGAAGACATGAAAATTTATAAGCACAAGTCTATTTTTTCATAGATCTATACCCAAAGGCAAATGAAATGTGAGTAAAACTATTCATCACACACATCTGGTCCTGCTAAAGAAAATGAGTTTTGTGAGGGCCAGTGCCATGGCATAGTGGGGAAAGCATCCGCCTGCAGCGTCAACATCCCATGTGGGCACCTGTTCAAGTCCCAGCTGCTCCACTTCTTTTTTTTTTTTTTTTTTTTTTTTTTTTTTTGACAGGCAGAGTGGACAGTGAGAGAGAGAGACAGAGAGAGAAAGGTCTTCCTTTGCCGTTGGATCACCCTCCAATGGCCGCCGCTGCAGCCGGCGCACCGCGCTGATCCGATGGCAGGAGCCAGGATCCAGGTGCTTTTCCTGGTCTCCCATGGGGTGCAGGGCCCAAGCACCTGGGCCATCCTCCACTGCACTCCCTGGCCATAGCAGAGAGCTGGCCTGGAAGAGGGGCAACCGGGACAGAATCCGGCGCCCCAACTGGGACTAGAACCCGGTGTGCCGGCGCCGCAAGGTGGAGGATTAGCCTATTGAGCCACGGCGCCGGCTTCCACTTCTGATCCAGCTCTCTGCTATGGCCTGAAAGCAGTATAAAATGGCCCAAGTGCTTGGGCTTCTGCACCCCCATGGGAGACACAGAAGCAGCTCCTGGCTCCTGGCTTTGGATTGGCCTGGCTGTAGCCACTGCAGCCATTTGAGGAGTGAACCAGCAGATGAAAGATTTTTCTCTCTGCCTTTGCCTCTCTGTAATTATGCCTTTCAAATAAATAAATAAATCTTTAAAAGAAAATAAGTATGTAGCCCACTAGTTCAATGATAGACTGAAAAAATATGAATGCAAAAATTAGCCAGAATATGTTAAATTTCACAAGAAACTGATTTGTTCAGATTTAAGTGACCAGATTTTCTTAAATTCTATGTCATGAATTTACTCTTCAAAACTGTTTTTGCATTGTAAGGAACTTGAAAATATTCATATTGATACAACAACCTTGGATTTTTTTGCCCAAGATTTTCTATACACATGATAATTTATTATATTGTATGACTATATTTATCACTGATTTAATGGCATATATCACATACAATATGATGTCCTGAAAAGAGACCTACTTCACAAAGAATAACATATTAATATTAATTTTTGTGAATACACTTACAACAAATTTGTCCATATAGAATCTCAAAATTACTTGTATGTTTGACTCCTTCTTGTCATCATAATTAAATATTAATTAATAAACTCTAGTAGGATTAATTCAAGAGCTGGAATTTTTAAATATTCAAGTTATTCTGCTTATTTAAAAAATAACTGAGCTCCATAATTATATCTTTCAATTTTTATTTTGTTTATTTGAAATGCAGAGACAAAGAGAGAGATACAGAGACAGAAAAACAGAGAAAGAGTTTTCATCTGCTGGTTTATTCTTCAAACACCTGAGAAACAGGAACTCAGTCCAGATCTCCTGCATGGGTGGCTGGAGCCCAACTATTGAGCCATTAACCGTTGTCTCCAAAGGAGCACATTAGCAGAAAGCTGGAATCATGAATGGAGCCCAGACTTGAACCTGTGTATTCAAAATGGGATGTAGTCATCTCAGTTGGCATCTTAGCAGCTATATCAATGCCTGCCTCTTTTTCTTTTTGATTTTTTTAAAGTTATTGATTTGGAGGCCAGCACTGTGGCACAGCATTGGCTTGCAATGCTGGTATCCCATATGGGCGCTGGTTTGCATCTCAACTGTTCTAATTCCAATCCAGCTCTCTGATAACATGCCTGTGAGAGCAGCAGATAGACCAAGTGCTTGCCCTGTAAGCAAATGGAAGACATGGAAAAAGATCCAGGCTCCTGGCTTCGGATCAGCTCAGCTACACCAGATGCAGCCATTCGGGGAGTGAACCAGGGAATAGAAGACCTCTCTTCTCTTTCTCTGTTTCTCTGTCTCCACCTCTCTCTGTAACTCTTTCTTGCATATAAATAAAAATAGATCTTTTAAAAAAGTTATTGATTGACTATATTTATTTGAGAGACAGAGACTAAGAGATAGAGCCAGCATATGTATCTTAAAATTATTTTCTTGTTATTGTAAATTAAAATAGCTTCTCAATCAGTGGTATCTAGGCTCAATAGCCATGTTTAAAGTTAAACATCATATGTTCATCCATGATAAAATTAGGTTATTCATTTATACCTTTTAAAACTAGAGCTATATAAACATGCAAAAACTTGTATTTTTTTTTTCTGGTCATGACAATTATAGTAACATACAATGCATATTGAATATATCTCTAAATAAGACTTCAAAAAGTCCATGGGAATATGCTGAAAATTTGTTTATTTTGTTGCAAAAATATGTTGAAATCCCAGCATAGTATTTCAAAATGTGCACTTTCCTTTCAAATTTGAAGTCCCCTCATATGACTCAGTGTGTCCAGTAAGGAACTGGAATTCATTTAATGTAATGCTCTACTCTTATGCTTTCATTGCATGACCAACAATAGCACATGGTACACTAGCACAATTTCTAAGAATTGGATTAATCAAGTTAAAGTTTAGTGATATTGACCGTCAATTTGTTTTAACAGTTTTATTACAGAGAAGGTCTTCAATTTGGCAACTCTCATTTAAAATGAAAACAAACTGTTGCCTTGCTATATGTTTAAATTAAGTATGCTATTTTGGCCTTGACACATACAAAATAAGAACATTATTCAACAGTAGCACAACTTGTCCATGTATTAGTGAGAACTACTGGAGCTTAGTGTCCTCTGTAGACATTGAACACAATTACCTGATGAGTGGGGAAGGTGATTGTTTTTCACGGACTTGAGAGGGCATATGCAATAATTAAAAAAAAATTCTTTTGAAAAACTGACTGCCCTTTTGAACCTAGGTGGAGAGAATGATGACTGAAGCAGTCTTTAATGGAATTGCATTTGGACACCCTTGGCCAGACCTGAAGAAATGTTCCTTTGCTCGTGTGCATTTGACAAGCATTTGACAATTGGATTGAAGATTTTTTTCATTACACATATTTTCATCCACATGTTTATGAAACACTGTGAAAGCACAAAAAAGCAATTATAAATACCATATTCTAAATCTAATTTTTATAACACTCAATTCTTCTCTTTATATAGAAATGTAGACGAGAGGCCAGGCAGCTTCAGGGTACCCTCCTGTCACCACCACTAATTTTGATATTAGCATCCCAATCACAGGATTTCATTTCCAAAATTTAAGGCTGACAGATAATCCGGAATTAAATGTATTCAATTAAAGAATCTCCTGTTAAGTAATTTTGAGTGTATACATAACAATTCTCTCCTTTAATGAGATTATAATAAAAATACTAGAAATAATAGGCAGTTTATTCTGATTATGACAAATAACAATTAAGAGATAGTTTAGAACAAGTCCTGAAAGATACATTGAATATTATGAAAAGATTCATAACACATGGCCATGCAGTCACAAAATCAAAAAGGCCTCTGCATCGCTAGATAACATCAAGAGTTGAATATTCCTGAAACTGTCATATTCATTCGGAGTCTTGTTAAAGTCTAACTAATTGTTTGATAGTACTGAAGCTCTTAAGACTTTGTAATTACACTTTGTAATGTGTACTTGTTTACTAATATATTGCCTTTTTCAAACTAAATTTATGTGCAGAGATAAACATGTAAGTGTTAATATACTCAATAAAAATGTTATTTGCAAGTATTGATTAATTTGAAACATGGAATGGAGCACATTCAATAAAATGTGTACAACTGCTAACATTAAAATATTTCAATATTAAAAAAAGTAAAAAATTAAAGACTTTGTAAAGGTATAATTGAGAACCTAACCTCTAGTAAGAGGGAGTTGCACCTCAATGTCAGACTAAAGTGTAATAAAAAAACACTTTGATTTTCAGATGCATAGAAATGTTATCCGATAAAAACTGAAATTAGAAATGAGACAGAGTTTATTAGAAAGGTTTGTTATTGTTTACAGAGGTTTCTAGTTCCACTTCCATCAATAAGACGTTTTCAGGAGTGTCCATAAAATGAATATAGTTTTAAAAATGAAACTTAGCAACTATGCGTTCATCAATAACTGAACAGAAACTAAAATAAATTGTAGACATCATTCTTGGGCATGTCTGCAGTGGTCATGCAGTTATGTAAATCTTGAGTATAATGTGTATAGAGAATTTTCATGCCTTGGTATTCTGTCTTTTTTTTTTTTCCCTTTCCTTTCCATTCCTTTCCTTTCCGTGACTGATGTAAATCTGCACACTTACCTGGTAAACATAATTCCTTCAATTATTTCTTATTAAAACATTTCTAGATGTTCTCAAAGAGTTTTAAGTACTATTTTTAATATAATTGAATTAATGCTATAGTAAGTTGTTTTCAACATTGAATTCTCCCATGTTTGGTACACAGCTACCCAATACGTACACACACACATATACACACACACACAACTTTGTATTATCAACAAACTATAGGTGGATGAATGTGGGGGTGAGAACTGAAAGAATCTGTATGGTAGAAAATTCCCTTATGGTATTTAATACTTGTGAACATAATTGTATCGACATTTAAAGTTTCATACAACACCTAGCAACTATACCATGCTCATGCCTTGTAGGATATGACTATGAAGTATGCATCCTCAAAAAAGGAGTCTGTGAAACCATATCAACTACTAAATACTTTTATTAATAAAGACATTTTCTTTTTTAATGTTTAATGTTAAATTTATTTTAATATAATAACAGATTTCATGTATTACATAGGTGCAATAATAAGAGGACCATATAACCATATTTTCAGGCCACTCTAGAATCACAGGCTTAATGCATCACTAACCATAAAATTCAACAAGTAAGTAAAAGACCACAGATCCACAAGAGTTTAAACAAGGGCTAAAAAAAACAATCGAGTAAAATGTCAATTTTGTTCCTATACAATTTTTGTATTCTGTATTAACTGCCACACGTCAGATAAAATATATTATGCTTGTCTTTGGGGAACTGGCTTATTTCACTAAGCATAATGGTATTCTAATTTTGTTGGAAACATAGAATTTCATTCTTTTTTATGGCTGAATAATATTCCATCATGTTCATATACCATATTATCTTTATCCAGCCATCAGTTATGGCCTATGTTTTCCCTAGGGATTGATATTAGCTTGTTTGTCAAAGATCAGTTGGTTGTAGCTGCATGAATTAATTTCTGGGGTTTCTATTCTATTCCATTAATCTGAATTTCTATTTTTGTGTCACTACCAGAATGTTTTATTATAGCCATGCAGTTCTTTTAAGATTTATCTATTATTTGAAAAGTAGTGTGACAGAGAAAAGAAGTGAGAGAGAGAGAGAGAGAGAGAGAGAGAGAGAGAGAGAATCTTCTATCTACTAATTCCCTTTCCTCATGGCCACAACACCCAGAGCTGGTTCAGGCTGAATCCAAGAACAAGGAACTCTATCTGGGTCTCCCACATAAGTGCCAAGGATGTAAGTAATTGGGCCATCATCCACTGCTTTTCCAGATGCATTAGCAGAGAACTACATGGAGAAATGGAAAAGCCAGAACACTAATTGGAACTGCAACACGCAAGCAGCAACTTAACTTTGTTACATCATAAAACCATCCAAAGTCATTAGTTTTTCCAAATCAATTATAATGTTGTCTGTATATCTTAAGTTCAAAGAAGTTTTGGCAAGACCTACCAATTGTATGACTGTCATTAAAAAGCTATGTATTGATGAAATAGCTCAGTCACAGCTCACTACTGTGGGAACTCAACAGTGCTCTCTGTTCAACAGATCTACGTTTTTCTGATTATATGTTCCAGTAATAGAGTAATAGACTCCTTTTTGCGCACAATATTATTAATTACTCACCAGTACTAAGCATTGCAAGGAAAAACTTCCCAATTGTCACTATGGCCCTGTGTCCTGCATAGTTACTGCATCTGTTCCTCCAGAATTCAATCAAATCCAAGATTATGAAAGAGTCAAAGACAGTGGAAGGAACTGTTATCATTATCCCAGACCATTAAGGAACACACACCAAACAGCTTTGAAATAATATTTATTGGAACTGTCCAGAAATAATTTGACTTCCTTCTTTTCAATTTGAATCCTTTTGAATTTGAATTCTCTTTCTTGCCTAATGGCTCTGGATAAAACTTCCAGAAGTACATTGTTTAGTAGTGGTGAGAGTGCAACACTGTGTCTGGTTCCAGATCTTAATGGAAATGCTTTCAGTTGTTCTCCATTCAAAATGATGTTGGCTGTGGGTCTGTCATATATTGCCTTACTTGTGTTGAGGTTTATTCGTTCTGTACCCAATGTTTCAAGATTTTTGTCATGAAAAGAAGTTGTAATTTTTAAATGTTTTTCTGACATTTATTGAAATAATCTTATGATTTTTACCCTTCCTTTTGTTGATATTATGTATCACATTTATTGATTTGCATGTGTTGAACTCTCCCTACAACCCTGAGATAAATCCCAATTGGTCTGAGTGAAGGATTTTTTTCATTTGTTGCTGTTTTTTTTAGCTATTATTTGTTGACAAATTCTGCATCTATGTTCATCAGGGATATTGGTCTACAGTTCTCTTTTTTCTTATATCTGTCTCTAGTTTTGGTATTACAGAAATGTTGGCCTCAAAGAATGAGTTTGTATGGGGTTCTTCTATTTAAATTGTCTTGTGTTGTTTAAGAAGTGTTGGTACTTGTTCTTCATTCAAAGTTGGGCAGAATTCAGCAGTGAAGCCATCCAGTCTTGGCTATTCTTTGATGGGATGCTCTTGATTACTGATTCATTCTCAGTCTTGGTTATTGATGTATGCAGATTTTCTAGATATGACTTTGTGCCTCAATTTTCAGAAATTATTCAAAATTATATTTTCAGAAATCTATCCATTTTTTCTAGATTTTCCAATCTGTTGGTATATAGTTGTTGTAATAACCCCTAATAATTGTTTGCATGTATGTGGTATTATTTGTAACATCTCTTTTTTCATCTCTGATATTAATTTGTTTCATAACCTCATTTTTGGTTTGTTGGGCCAATGGCTTATTAATTGGTTTACTTATTAAAAAAACTGGGTCTTTATTTCACTGAACTTTTGCATAGATTTCTTAATTTCTATTTTGATTATTTCTTCTCTAATTTTTATTATTTTTTTAATCTTACCAAGTAAGGATTTGGTTTGCTTTTTGTGGCTCCCCCTCTTCGTGGAGGAACGACACAGGACCCTGCGTTGTTCTTTCGTCTGCTCGGCCCTCCCCGGGTTTGCTGCTGGTTCTTCCCGGGTTAGCTACCGTCCCTCCACCTCCGTGGAGGGGCGGGCTCCCTGCCACTTTCCCCACTTCCCCAGGGGAGCGGCACACCGCTGGCCGGCTCTCTCGGGGGGCTGCTCAGGTGTTCCCTCAGATGTTCCTGGTGCATGTTGTCTCTCTCCTCCTTTATAGTCCTCTTCCACCAATCCCAACTCTGCTACTCACATGCCGAGTACGCTGCTCTCCTCCAATCAGGAGCAGGTCCTGCTGTTTATTGGTTGAACTGGAGGCAGCTGAGTAGAAGCTGTTTCCTCCTCTCCCAGCGCCATATTGTGGGAGAGCAGATGCATAGAATAAGTCTTAATTCCAGTAACTTAGTCTAGTCCGAGTTGCTCCCAGTTGCTCCCCACACTTTTGACTTCTAGGTCCGTGAGAAACATGTTAGATCATTTATTTGATTTATTTCCAATCTTTAATGTAGGCCACTTATCGCTGTAAAGTGTCCTCTTAACAATGCTTTTGCTATATCCTGTAACTTTCAATATGTTGCATTTTCATTTTTCATTCATTTCAAAAATAAAGCAATGCTTTATTTTTCTTTTGATTTATTCTATAACCCATGGCTTATACAGAAGCATGTTGTTTAGTTTATAACTGTTGATACATTTTATAGTTTCTTTTGTTGCTAGTTTCTACCTTCATTTCATTCTAACATGAAAAGATGCATGATATGATTTCAGTTTTTTGTGAATTAGTTGAGACTTGCTTCATAGCCTAGTATATGGTCTATCGTAGAGAAAGTTCCATAAACTTATGAAAGGAATGTGTATTATGCAGTTCTAGAATAGAATATTCTGTAGATATTTATTAAGTCTAATTGGTCTATATTATAGATTAATTCTGTTGATTCTTTGTTGATATTTTTGTCTAGTTGATCTTTCCATTGAAAGTGCAGGATCGAAGTCCTCAATTATTATTATTATTATTATTATTTTTTAAATGGATTTATTTATTTGAGAGGGTTACACAGACAGAGAAGGAGAGGCAGAGAGAGAGAGAGAGAGAGAGAGAGAGAGGTCTTCCATCCACTGGTTCATTCCCCAACTGCTCCCCAACTGGCTGCAATGGCTGGAGTTGTGCTGATCCGAAGCCAGGAGCCAGGAGCTTCTTCTGGATCTCTCACATAGGTGCAGGGGCCCAGGACTTGGGCCATCTTCTACTACTTTCCCAGGCCATAGCAGAGAGCTGGATTGGAAGTGGAACAGCTGGGACTCAAACTGGTGCCCATATGGGATACTGCCACCACAGGCGGCTTTCCCTGCTATGCCACAGTGATGGCCCCTGTCTTCCATTATTATTGTATTGGAGCATATGTCATGTCTCCCCTTTAGATCCATTAACTTCATATGTGTGTGTGTGTGTGTGTATAAAACTTGGTGCCCCAACATTGGGTTGCTTCACATTTACTATAGTCACATCTTGTTGAGATTATCCCTTAATAATTATATAATCAACTTGCTTCTTTTAACAGTTATTCTCTTAAAATTTGATATGAATATGAATATAGCTAGGCCAGATCACTTTTGATTTTCATTTCCAAAAATATCTTTTCCATACTTTCACTTTCAGTCTTAGTGTATATTGCTAAAGTATGTTTCTTATTTCTTATAGGGAGAACATAGATTGGTCTTTTTTAAATCCAGCCAGCCAGTCTGTATTTTTAATTTGGAGAATTTACTTCATTTAAATTCAAGGTTATTATTTATAAATAACGAATTGTTCCCAAGTTTGTATTTAACCACCTTTGTACTTATTGTTTTCTGCCTTCACATTCTTTCATGACACTGATTGTCTCTGTGTTTCTGTGTGTAGTACATACATAAGTATCATTTGCAATGTTGGACAGGTGGCTAGAAATCCTCTCAATTTGCTTGTCTCACAAGGTCCTTATTTCACCTTCATTTATCAGTGAGTGCTCTCCTGAGTAGTTTTTGTTTTTATTATTTTTTTTCTTTTAGGATTTGGACTTTATCTCCCCCATTCTGTCCTGGCTTAAAGGGTTTCTGTTGAAAAATCTGCTGTCAATGTGATGGGAGTCATTTTTAAACATTTTCTGAAGTTCTTCTCTTGCAAATTTTAGGATATTTTCTTTATGTCTTATTTTTGAAAGTTGGACTACAATGTGTCATGGTGAGGATCTCTTCTGATCATGCCTATTTGAGGTTCTGTGTGTCTCCTGCATTTGGGTGTCCATATCTTTGTCCATACTGGGGATATTTTCTGCTATTATTTCGGTGAATAGGTTTTCTAAGCCATTCTTTTGAACATACTTTTCAGGATCTCTTAAGACTTGTATATTTGGCTTTCACTATGGCATTACTTTTCCAATGTAGGGAATAAGGTAGATGATCTACTTTATATAGAAATATTAAACAATTTATATACCTACTATTGTCACATTATAACTTTCACATATACCATATGCAGGTTGTATGTGTTTGCATACATCCAATCCTGTGTTTATATGTATTCAGGAAAAGAAAATAGTCTATTACTTAATATGTGTATATATTTCTGTGTGTGTGTGGTTTTGTGCATACACATTAATACAGACATCCACGTGAGTGCATGCCATGTACTTTGTGCCAATCAGAATCACTTAAGAAAATTGTATCTTATAACATGAAAACAATAAAAGTCATAAATAACAACTTACTTTTAAGATAAACTATGTCTTTCAACAAGTCTTTCATGTTTGCAGTTCTTGATACCTTTTTTGTCCAATTGATATGATAAACTCTAATTTCTGTGTTAGATATCATAATGACCACAAATTTACAACATAAATTGAAGTAAGGAAGAAAATTTCTCTGGATTTAGAGCAATAATTCAGCTCTAGAAATACCTCAAAAACTTTCAGCAGGCTGTTTTACTGCTGTATCTCTTGGATTCTGCTTCATTGCTCATTTGTAAAAACAAACATTTGCCATGAAGACATAACTGCCAATTCAGCTAAATAAGACAAATGAGATAATGAGAACAGTGGCAGATTCGAGTTGACAAATCTTACAAAATGCCCAGCTCTAAGTAAAAAAGCTTTCCTTTCCTGCCAAAAGGTCTATATGCTAATACTAACTAATTTGCCAACCTTGGCCCTACATTGTTTGACAATAGCTGAGCATCCCAATTTGTTACAGTTGTGACATTAATCTGGATGTAAAGTATAGCTCCATTTAGTAATCTATGCAACCTCTGAACTCAGCAACCAATCACAGAGATTCATGCTTTGTACTGAAAAGGCTTAGAAAAGCAAAGAAGTATTTTTTTTAACTGCAGATATTTTAAATAGTGAGAGGATAATAGTACAGACATCATAAATGCGACTTTTAACTCCTCATGTCTTGGCTACAAAAATAAGGTAAGTTATTTACTTTAACATCATGGAATCATTCAAGATATTGTCCTGAATCAGTTGTTCAAATGTCTGTAACTTTACCACCAGTTTTGATGTATTTTGAAAAATCAGATTTATAGTATTGAAATATTTTTAATTTCCTCATAAATTCCTAAAATAATCAGATATTAATAGCCACATATATTTGTGTATTTCGATCAGTTCTCCTAATTATTTAAAATACAAATATCCCAGTGTGCTTGTATTACTCCTAGTACACATTTATTTTTATGCATTAGAATACAAATAAAATTTTGGTGTTAAAAAATCTTGTATTTAAGAATTAAGAAAATAGACACTTAGCCTTAAATGCATTCACTTTATTCTTTTAGAATTGATTTTAGTTCAAGCAATAAAAATACCAGAATTGTATACAATGAAGTCAGAATCCATAAAAGATGCTTCTTTTGAATGAATATAAATTGGTGTGACTGACACATTTAAGAAGTATACTGAAACCTTAGGAGCATTATTCAGACTTTGTAATTGCCCTAAGATATTTGGTTACTAAAAGATAACTAGAAATGAATATATAACATTTTATACAGTGATTACAAAATAGATACTAATTGTAAAATAGATACTAATTCTGTCATTATGAAATAATTAAGGGAAATGTTTACCTTTCTTGAGAAAATTACATTGAAATAAAACTGTCAAACACATAGATTTGGTCTGAAATTTTTGGTTAATTCATGATAATATTTGTTTTAAATGGAGATATTTTTAATTTTTACTTAAATGAAACTTATTGAAAGCATTGACACTGATAATACTGTAAAATGATGAAAAATAGGGGCCAGCATTGTGGCATACAGGGTTAGGCCTCTGCATGCGATTCTGGCATCCCATATAGGTACCAGTTTGAGATCCAGCCACTCTACTTCCCATCCAGCTCTGTGCTTGGGAAAGCAGGTGAGGATGACTCAGGGTCCTTGGGCCCCTGCATTCACACCGGAGACCTAGAGGAAGCTCCAGGATCCTGGCTTCGGCCTGGCCCAACCCCGGCCATTGTGGCCACTTGGGGAATGGGCCAGTGAATGGAAGAGCTCTCTGTCTCTCTCTTGCTCTGTTTCTCCTCTTCTCTCTTTAGCTCTGTTTTTCAAGTAAATAAAACATGAATCTTAAAGAGAATTATATAAAATAGAATTTAGACAAAGTATTCTGATGTCTTATAACTTATTTTACATTATATTGAAGAAAACATTAAAATAAAAAATTCATTTAAATATTTTGAAAACATTTTTAAAAATATACAAATATAATTATGTAATCCCTAATATTATAAGTTTATAGGAACAAAATTGAAAGAAGAAAAGAACACACTTTTTAGAATTTCTTTTAAATTTATTTGAGAGGTGGAGTTTCAGACAGAGAGAAGGAAAGACAGAGAGTGAGAAAGGTCTTCCATCCACTGGTTCCCTCCCCAAATGGCTGCAATGGCTGGTGCTGGTATAGTCCAAAGACAGGAGCCTCCTCTGGGTGTTGCATATGGGTGCAGGAATCCAAGCACTTGGGTCATCTTCCACTGCTCTCCTAGGCCATAACCAGAGAGCTGGGTTGGAAAAGGAGCAACCACAACTTTATTCAGTTCATATGGGATGCTGGCACCACAGGCAGAAGCTTAACCTACTATACCACAGTTCCAGTCCCAAGAACATAAAATTTTATATACTCATTTTCACACAAATGCTAGTTCAATACTAAAACATTTTCTTTTACAAATATTGTAGGCAGACCCTGAAATGGTTTCCAGTGATTCACCATCCTAGTATTCATTCCCTTATGTAATTACCACATCTTGACTATGGGCTGGACTGAGTGACTCACTTCCAACAAATAAAATAGGAAAAAACTTGTAGGTTATTACTTCAAAACTATGTTACAGAAATCCTGTGTTTTGTCTTTTGCTTGCCTTCCATCAATCTCTCAGACACTTGCTGTGGGGAAAGTTATTTGCCTTATTGTAAGCAACCCTATAGAAGACAATGAACCAAGCAACTGATATTTACAACTAACTTGGTAACAGGAACTTGAGCCTGCAAAATGCCAAGTAGTGAGTGTGAGTGTTTTCCATCTCCAGATGAGCCTTGAAATCATTTCTCTTAATGAAATATTCTGAATCAAGTGTATACAGCTGAGCCAAGACTGGATCCTTAACTCAAGGAAACAACAAGCCAGTGCAGTTTTCTTCTTATAAGTTATCTGCTATTCAACAAGATAAATTTTACTATTTGAAAATGTGATGCTGTCATAGTAAATATCCAAAAATGTGGGAGTAATTTTGGAATCATACAGTAGGTAGGGACTAGAAGGATGTTAAGAAATCTTAGGAAAAGCCAAAATTGCATTGATTAAACTGTTAGTAGAAATCCAGGCATTGATTAGAATGTCATTGAGATCTGTAGAGGAAATGGGTAGCATTATTGTAAACTAAAGTAAAGGAAATCCCTAGTATGTAGTGACAGGATAGTTGGAGTCATGGTCATCTGTTGTTATGTGGAACACATTCGTGCCTGCTAAAAAGTTAAGCAAATTCCCAAGCAAAGCACTGAACTTGCTTTCCAGATTTTCCTTACTTCCAAGATAAAATGTGAGAATGGAGGGATAATATGATGGGAAAATTAAAAGTGGATTGCATATCAATAATTTTGAAAACAAATTCTTACATTCTCCTGAAGGCAAGATGCTAAAGTTAAATGACTTTGTAACAAAGTTCAAATTCAGTATAGTGCCAGGAAATTATGATCTACAGTCGAGGATGTCTGAAAATCTTATCTTACATTCTTAGAAGTTCAAACCCGGTGACTCAGGGTACTCTTGGTTCTACAAACGACTCTTTGAAAGATGAAGGAGGTGCCTCGCAGTTCCTTTGATGCGACAGCACAACCTCTAGGAAATGGAAAGTCTTTGTCCTCCACCTCTCCCACCAAAAGCCCAGGGTGCTGAACGATCAATCTGAAAAGTGTTTATGGGTGTGGCTTTATCTAAAGGAGATTAGACCAATGAGATTCAGCAGAAGGTCACATAAATTTTTTTTAAAGCAACTCCATCAGTTCAAGTGTTGCTAGGTTCCATGAAAGGAACTGAAAAGTATAAAATGAAAGAAGATTATCTCACTTCCAAAATCCTACTGTCAGAGGGCACATGGAGAAAACTACTCAACTGCAAATATGAACTACTTTTCATAAAAGTCAAAGAACAACAAAACACAATGAAGAAGCAGGGAAATTTGTTGCCAGGTCTTTTTAAAAAAAATTTATTTAAGTTATACAAGTTTCATGTTTTGTATTTACAGATTCAGTAACAAAATGACATTCCCTCTCCCCCCTCCTCTCAGTTTCCCACGCTTAATTTTTACAATGATGTATTTTCAGTATACTGAATGATCATGCTATTAACTCTAAAAGAGTTCAACAAATAGTATGAAGAGAAAGAAAACAAAACAAAACTCTGTGCCTCAATGGAAGAGACAAGGGCTATAAGCAATCATCTATTCTCAAAATATCTATTTCTCTCCAATAAATTACATTTTGGGTACTCTATTAGTTAATTCAGATCAGGGAAAACATACAGTATCTGTCTTTTTTGGGACTTGTTGCCAGGTCTTAACACCTTGTTAAAGAATTTCTAAATTTCCCTGGCTGGATTTCATAATTTCTGTGGACCAAAAACTCTTTTGTGCTTACTTTATTCACTTTTTTTTTTTTTTTTTTTGCGACAGGCAGAGTAGATAGTGAGAGAGAGAGACAGAGAGAAAGGTCTTCCTTTCCATTGGTTCACTCCCCAGTTGGCTGCTTTGGCTGGTGTGTTGTGGCCGGTGCGCTGCACCAATCCAAAGCCAGGAGCCAGGTGCTTCCTACTGGTCTCCCATGCGGGTGCAGGGCCCAAGCACTTGGGCCATCCTCCACTGCCTTCCCCGGCCACAGCAGAGAGTTGGACTGGAAGAGGAGCAATCAGGACAGAATCTGGTGCCCTGACGAGGACTAGAACCTGGGGTGCCGGAGCCACAGATGGAGGATTAGCCTAGTGAGCCGCGGCACTGGCCAACTCATTGTTTTTGAACAGGAAAGTTTACTGAATTTTTCTGTTTCTGACAGGGGTTTTTGTTAATTTGTGGTGCCCAAGATCATTTATTTTGTTTCCACAAATAAATTAGGAAAAATCATGCGGATACATTTGCTTACAGGACAATGAGTTGGAACTATAATCTATGGAATGGGCACTTTACATTTCTCAATATAAAACCCTTACAGAAAGGAATATCATTGTTACCATAATAATGCATTTTATCAGGTATAAACTCTTAAGAAAGAACTATTGGTAGGAAATAGTCTGGTGTTGTGTAGAATTGGACTTTATTTAGATGGTGAGATTCTGAACTTTAAACTGATGCTGTAATGGGATGTCACTTTTGGTGACCATTGGAGAAATGAGTATTTCACAGCATGAATTATTGCAATATAATAATTAAACTGTGAGTGCAGTTTCTGAAATGGTCCCTGATAATCCCACTTATTGGTATTCTCATGTTTGTGTAATGTATGTTTATGTGTGAATTAGGCATAATGACTCATCTCCAACAAATAGAATATGACAAAAGTGATGGAATGCCACTTCTGTGATTAGGTTACAAAACAACATAATTTTTTTCTCGCTTGTCTTCCCTCTGGGGAAAATTAAATGCTCTATTTTAGGTTGTCCTATGGAAAGGTCCACATGGCAAGCAACTGATATCTCCTCCAGACAGCTTCCAGGATAACCTAAAGCTGGCTAGAATTATCTAACATTCTTTTGGTTGGGAATTGAGATGATTTCAGCCCTATTTAACATTTTACTCTAAGTTGGTAAGGGATCCTGAATCTTTAGTGGTACACAGATTTATGATACACAGAAACTATAGGATGATGAATATATGTTGTTTAAAGTGTATGAGGGTACTTGATAATGCAGCAATAAATAGTAAAACATATATTTTACATCCTCATTATTTTACAAAGTATTCTTCAAAGTTTCATGGAAAATATGCATTATGAAAACATACTCATTGTTTATTTTGCAACACAAGAAACTTATCGTCACACCTGGTGGAGAGAGGAAGCCATTCTGACGTTGTGACTGGCTTCCGAGACTCTTATATGTGCCCAGAATGACTGTGAAATGAGTAGGGCTGAGGCCAGCAAGTATGCACACACATGTGATCCAGGGATTTTACCAGAGGGAAAAATACAGATTCTGCACTGATTTTGAGTCTGGCTGGCTGGATTGACAGGGAGCTGGGCACCCATATAAGAGTGTCAGATGTCCCCAGCCTCTCAATATATCACATATGTGGGGCTCAAACTGCTTAGTCACAGCACTCACAGGTAGTTGGTTCTTGGAACATCTCAGCTCCTCTGTGTACAAGAGAAGCTAGTAGGATGGAGCGGATCCTCTGCACCCTGAGTGCTGGGACTGTGGAACTCTGTCACGGCATGAGGGTGCAAGGGTGTAGCTGGGTCTCTGAGCTATCACTGTGTGTGGCTCCACATGCTGAGTGCTCCCTGATTCCCTGGTGTGGGTCATTGCAGCAAGGTCTTCACTCACACTGAGGACTGCACAGATCATTTGTGCAGTTCATGCAGAAGCACAGATATGTATTGCACTCACTGAGGGCCAACAGCTGGGCATTGATCACCTAGAAAGAGAGGAGGTGAGGGTGTAATCACAGCAACAGAAGTGACCATACCTCACCTTCTGTTAACAAAAGATCTTCCACCCCCATTGTGGGTGTCACCCTGAATACTTGCCCAATCCTGGAGCACTGACCAGAGATCCCTGGCCACAGCCAACATGCAGCTCTGGGTAAACACTGAAAGAACAGACATTCCACTAAGTCACACAGGCATAGTTCAAAGACAAGAGCCATCTGAAGAAAAAACCAACAAGTATCTACACAAATGCTAAAAAATAAAGCAGAAATTCAAGAAACAAGATTAAGGAAGACAACATGACCGACCCCCCTCCGCCCCAATGAACATAAAAACACTCCAGTGTTAGAATGTAAAAATGAAGTGATTGATGAAATGTCTGAAAAAGAATTCAAAAGATTATTCATAATTCCTTAGAAGAAATGAGAAGCATATCTACGAATTAAAGATATCCAAACGTGATATGCATAAAAATTTTTCTCATGACATTGAGATTTTAAAGAGAAATAAAAATGAAATATTAGAAATGAAAAAGTTAATAGGTCAATTAAAAACTGCAGTCGAAAGCTTTAACAACAGATTTGGTGAGACAGAAGAAAGAGTATACAAGCTAGAAGACAAGTCTTTGGAAATTTCAGTCAGACCAAAAACAAAGAAGAAGAAATTAGAGAAAATAAAAACAGTGTTGGAGATTTTTGAGATACTATCAAATGATCCAACATACAGTTCTTAGAAGTTCCCAAAAGTGTGGAAAGAGTGAATGGGTTAGAAGGCCTATTTAGTGAATTAACTACAGAAAACATTCCCCAATTTGGAGAAAGAAAGGGACATCTAAGCACATAGAATGCCCAATAGACATGACCAGGAAAGATCTTCACCCTGACACATCGTATTCAAACTTTCAGCAGTGAAACATAAAGAAAAGATTCTAAAATGTGCACTAGAGAAATGCCAGATTACTTTCAGAAAATCTCCAATTAGACTCATAGCAGATTTCTTATCAGAACTATGCTAGGAGAGAATGGAGACAGTATTGTGAATTAAGCTACAATGAACATGAGGGTACATATAATTCTTTCATCTGCTGATTTATTTTGGTTTGGGTAAATTCCCAGCAGTGGGATGGCTAGGCCATATTGTATATCTATTTTAAAATTTCTGAGCTTTCTACATACCGTCTTTCGCATTGGCTGCACCAGTTTACATTCTCAATAGCAGTTGATTAGGGTACCTTTTTACCCACATTCTTGCCAGCATTTATTGTTTGTTGATTTCTGTATCAACCATTCTGCTGGGGTGAGGTGAAACCTCATTTTGGTTTGATTTGCATTTCCATGATGGCTAAGTGATCCTGAGCATTTTTTTCTGTATCTGTTGGCCTTTTGGATTTCCTGTTTTTAAAAATGCCTGTTCAAGTACTTTGCCCATTTCTTAAACTAAGTTGTTTGCTTTGTTCTTGTGTTTCCTGAGTTCTTCATAGATTCTGAATGTTCATCCTTTATCACTTTCATGCTTTGGAAATATTTTTCCCATTCTGTCAGTTGCTTATTCACTTTTGTGTTGTTTTTTTTCAGTGAAGAAACTTCTCAATTTGATGTAGTCCAATTTGTCAATGTTGGCTTTGATTGTGCTTGAGAAACTCTGCATGACACTGGCAACTTGAAGCATTTGATCATTTTAAAATGATATTATTTACACAACTCAATGACTTACTCAAATCAGTTTTTCCTAAATTGAGATTCATCTAAAAGACTAAAAAGATAATATCTTTCCAATGCTAATTCACTTAGATTTAAAGCACAAACTGCTTCAAACAATGGTTTTCATAATATCCATGGGTCTCCAGTATCTCCATGTTACAGAGCACATCAAATTGCAAAAGAAGGGCACAAAATCCTGCAACTCAAGGAAGCAACCTCTTCCATTTCCTACGTATTATCCTGTTTGTCATGTAACTTTATGGGCAACATGTGTCAACTGACATCATTCTCAGAGTACAACACATACATAGAGTTTAACAATAATCAATTCTGATAATCAAGTACAATTGCCTTGATACATCTTTGATCAGGTTGCCAGCACATTCGAGGGAGCAGAGTTGAAGGAGTGTAAATTCAAGATCATATTTTCAACTGCTTCTGAGTATGGAGCATGAATTCAAGCCCATTGTTAACAAAAAGATTTTTAGGTCTATACCCAAAACAAATGTACCATGTCAATAATATTAGCATGATTGACTAAATATGTTTGCTTTAATCATAGCAGGTTTTTTATACTATTAAACCAATCTGATTATGCCTTTTATTATTTCATATTAGTATAGTTGTATTTGACAATATATAAATATGGAAAATGCATTTAAATTTATAGCTAATTATTCTGAAACTAAATCTATTTCTTTTTCATTCAAGTTAGTTTCCCTGAGAGGTACATCAATTAGTGGTTATGAATCAATTTTCCCAAATATCTTTCTCACTGAAATGAATATATTCTTTCCTATAGACTTTCTTTAAAACAACAAGAAAATACTTCCTTTCATCAAATAACAGAGGTTGTGTCATTTAAATAATGCTTTATACCTCAAACATATGTTAACAGTATATAAATGGTATCTTTTTTATATTATTTCCAAAAAGATAAGTTCTTATTAGAAGTCACTGCTCATTAAATTTGGGATCTATCAAGTCTGTGATTTCAGCCATCTACAGCTACTAAAAATCAGCTTTTACAAATATTATGTTTTTCATGTACTTATAATTCATTGATTTCCAAATGGGATGACATATTATAGATTATATTTTCCTTGTCTCTGTCCATTTTATTACCTAGAAGTCGCTCTTAAAACTTGTTATGACATCCTTAATAACTTGGATAAGTCAGACTATTTCTGTGTCTGTGAACTCCTCTAAAACGAATTTCCTGGTTATTGGTGATTGTATTTACAACCTGGTTGAATTCATGGCTGTCAGCAAATAAGCTTTTCCTAAACATGGGCTCATGATTTCTTCCAAAGGGTCATCCAGGAATATTATCTTCATTTTATCAATAATTGTGTCCCACACAACTATTTTATATTTAAAAGCTTTTTTTTAAAAGATTTTTTTATTTGAAAGACATAGTTGGGAAAGGGATTCCATCCTCTAGGTCACTCCCCATATGGCTACAATAACCAGGGCTTGGCCAGATCAAAGCCAGGAGGCTGGAATTTCATCCAGGTCTCCCTCTCTCTCATCTATCCCCCACTTGCTCTGTTTTTCTCTCTCTCTGACTTATTACCTTTAAAATTTATTTTAAAGCTAGAGGCATCACAATACCAGATTTCAGGACATACTACAGAGCAGTTGTAATCAAAACAGCATGGTACTGGTACAGAAACAGATGGATTGACGAATGGAACAGAATTGAAACACCAGAAATCAATCCAAACATCTACAGCCAATTTATATTTGATCAAGGATCCAAAACCAATCCCTGGAGTAAGGACAGTCTATTCAATAAATGGTGCTGGGAAAATTGGATTTCCACGTGCAGAATCATGAAGCAAGACCCCTACCTTTCGCCTTACACAAAAAATCATTCAGCATGCATTGAAGACTTAAATCTACGACCTGACACCATCAAATTATTAGAGAGCATTGGAAATACCCTGCAAGATATAGGTACCGGCAATGACCTCTTGGAAAACACCCCAGAAGCACAGGCAATCAAAGCAAAAATTAACATTTGGGATTGCATCAAGTTGAGAAGTTTCTGTACTGCAAAAGAAACAGTCAGGAAAGTGAAGAGACAACTAACAGAATGGGAAAATATATTTGCAAACTATGCAACAGATAAAGGGTTGATAACCAGAATCTACAAAGAAATCAAGAAACTGCACAAGATCAAAACAAACAACCCACTTAAGAGATGGGCCAAGGACCTCAATAGACATTTTTCAGAAAATGAAATCCAAATGGCCAACAGACACATGAAAAAATGTTCAAGATCACTAGCAATCAGGGAAATGCAAATCAAAACCACAATGAGGTTTCACCTCACCCCAGTTAGAATGGCTCACATTCAGAAATCTACCAACAATAGATGCTGGCAAGGATGTGGGGAAAAAGGGACACTAACCAACTGTTGGTGGGAATGCAAATTGGTTAAGCCACTATGGAATTCAGTCTGAAGAATCCTCAGAAACCTGAATATAACCCTACCATTCTACACAGCCATCCCACTCCTTGGAATTTACCCAAAGGTGTTTAAATTGGCAAACAAACAAGCTGTCTGCACATTAATGTTTATTGCAGCTCAATTCACAATAGCTAAGACCTGGAACCAACCCAAATGCCCATCAACAGTAGACTGGATAAAGAAATTATGGGATATGTACTCTATAGAATACTATACCGCAGTCAAAAACAACGAAACCCGGTCATTTGCAACAAGATGGAGGAATTTGGAAAACATCATGCTGAGTGAATTAAGCCAGTCCCAAAGGGACAAATATCATATGTTCTCCCTGATCGGTGACAACTAACTGAGCACCAAAGGGGAAACTTGTTGAAGTGAAATGGACACTATGAGAAAGTGACTTGATCAGCTCTTGTCCTGACTGTTGATGTACAATGTAATACTTTATCCATTTTAGTATTTTCTTTTGTTCTAATACTATTGGTTGAACTCTGCAATTCACACACATTTATTCTTAGGTTTTTAAATTTTAACTGAAAACTGATCCCTGTTAGGAATTTGGAAAACATTATGCTGAGTGAAATAAGCCAATCCCAAAGGGACAAATACCACTTGTTCTCCCTGATAGGTGACAACTAACTGAGCACCAAAAAGGAAACCTGTTAAAGTGAAATGAACACTATGAGAAATGGTGACTTGATCAGCCCTCACCCTGACTGTTGATGAGCAACATGATATGTTATCCCTTTTAGTATTTTTTTTGTTTGTTCTACTTAATACTTTTGGTTGAATACTGTAATCAATACACAATTCTTCTTAAGTGCTGAAACTTAACTGAAAAGTGATCCCTGTTAAATATAAGAGTGGGAATAAGAGAGGGAAGAGATGTGCAATTCGGGATATGCTCAAGCTGACTTACCTCAAACGGTAGAGTTAGAAACATACCAGGGGATTCCAATTCAATCCCATCAAGGTGGCATGTACCAATGCCATCTCACTAGTCCCAGTGATCAATTTCTGTTCACAATCATAATGATAGGATTAGGAACCAAAAAGATCACATAAACAAGACTAGTGTCTGCAAATACTAGCTGATAGAATAAAAAAGGGAGAGAACGATCCAACATGGGAAGTGAGATACACAGCAGACCCATAGAATGGCAGATGTACTAAACAGCACTCTGGCTTCAGAATCAGCCCTTAAGGCATGCAGATCCAGCTGAAAAGCCCATGAGAGTATTTCAGGCATGGAAAGCCAAGACATTCTGGGGGAAAAAAATAACCACCTAAATGAAAGATCTCCGTGAGTGAGATCCCAGTGGAAAGAATGGGTCATCAAAGAAGGAGGTACCTTTCTCTGAAGGGAGGAGAGAACTTCCACTTTGACCATGGCCTTGTCTAAAGATGATCAGAGTCGGTGAACTCAGGGGGCTTCCATAGCCTTGGCAGCTCATGACAAGAGCCTAGGGTGATTACTGAGGCCATAAACAAGAGTGTCAATTTGTTAAGTCAACAACAGGAGTCACTGTGCACTTACTCCTCATGTAGGATCTTTGTCCTTAGTGTGCTGTACATTGAGATTTAATGCTATAACTAGTACTCAAACAGTATTTTTCACTGTATGTTTCTGTGTGGGAGCAAACTGTTGAAATCTTTACTTAATGTATGCTAAACTGATCTTCCGTATATAAAGAGAATTGAAAATGAATCTTGATGTGAATGGAAGGGGAGAGGGAGTGGGAAAGGGGAGGGTTGCGGGTGGGAGGGACGTTATGGGGGGGAAGCCATTGTAATCCATAAGCCGTACTTTGCAAATTTTTATTCATTAAATATAAATTTTAAAAAAAGCTTTTAATAGATTCAGTGGTTATTACCGCATTGAAGAGGGGCAGCTGTACTATGTTTTTGCTGTCAATGGAAGTAATGCCCTAACTGCAACTGATTTTGGGTAGATGTTTTATTCTATAATATTTAAGTATCAAATGATTATATTAACCTTGGTTTTCAAATTAGTACTGGGGTAATAATGTGAACATTTTCCTGCTTTAATGTAAAATAATTGTAAAGTAAAATTATATATATAGTCATGTATAGGTGATGTGTTGATGTGTTTATATGTTGTATATGAAGCAATCATCACAGTCAAGCTGATTCACATATCCATCACCAGGTTTTAGTCAAAGATGAATAATTTACTTTTCATCAAATTATAAATTATTTACTTGTTCTCTACTTAATGATTTCACTGTAGTCAATACAGTCAAAGGCAATATTGGGAAACATTTTCATATTTTGATTTTCTGTTAAATGATAGTCAAATCTGTGTCATATCAATTCCATTCAAAAGAGAAACCCCACAATCCATGTTGTTACATTTTCATCATCTTGGACAACAAGTGGATTGATTATCACTGAGGAATCAAATTCATATCAATTTCTTCTTTTCCACATTGGTTCTCACTCCATAAATCTTTTACTATATTGAATAGGCCTCTTTGTGTCAATCTGCTTCTATCAATTATCTGACACTATTCAACCACTGATTTAATATCAAATGATTGCAGGTTTAGAATCTATGGAAAAGTTCACAAGAAATATTATGCCTGCAACCCATATAACATCCATTAGATGCATATTTCTAGAAGTTTCTGAGATAATTTTTGAGTAGCTGTTTTCTTTCAGTTCTGTCTGTTATCTGAATATATCACCCACTAGGGTTATCAGCTTTGAATGATTTCTTATAGATGATCGCTTGAATTATGGAGTTCAGAAACAGACTCAATACTCAAGATGTATCTGACCCACAAAAGCACAGAAGGCTTGTTAATTCCTGTTTCTGGGACATTCTTCTACATAACTAGAACTCCAGAACTTACTAGCTTCAAAAAACCACCATTAATATTCTCACATATCTTTCAGTTGCCAGTTTGTTGACGTAGGCTCAGCTAGGCAGCCCTTTGGCCTGTCTTATCTGTGGGAATTCATGCAAATTCACTGGGAACTGGATAATCCTACACGATCTCATGACTCCTGGCCTTTGCTGGAGTGACTAGCCATTCCATGTGATGTATCTTTGCACATTATTTTCATCATCAATGAGGTAAACCTGCCTATTTTCATAACAACGGTATCAGGGTTCTAAGAAATACAGTTTATTGGATAAATCAAAGCACAGGAATACCCAGGATCTGAAATAAAAAGGGACAATCATCCCCTATTGTGGGAGGAAAGGAAAAATAATTGACATTGTAATCCATCACAACCCCCTTGGTCAGCACGTTGCAATTCTAGTAAAGCAGATTGATAAACTGTGAAGGATAGCATGGTGATTAAAGATAAAGACATGAAGACGTTGGAGCCTGGCAACTAATGAGCAACAATAATAAATAAGCAATGGAGCACTGCGATACTAGAATTAAGATTGTAAACTTCAGGAATATGTCTAGATATAATTTTTTATTTCTTCACTTAATACTTGTGTTAATGTCTGGTGGTGTTACTTAAGTTATTTATGCCTTTGTTTTTCCTTTGCACAATAGGAATAATTATAATAACAAACTTGCCCTAGGGTTGTTATAGGATTAAATGAGCTAATGTATAATACATGAATGCTTAGTCTAGTTCAGGAAGTATTTTAAGTACTAAATAAATGTTATAAATTATTTCAGTACATAATTTACATTTCACATTGCTCATTACATAGTCAATTCTTTAAAAAAATGTTAAAAAATGGGTATTTGGACCAGTGTTACAACATTACTTGATATGCTCATAGCTCACATAGGAGTTCCTGGGTTGAAGGTCCAGCTCCTCAGTTTATGATACAGCTTCCTGCCATTTTGTCCCCTGGGAGGCAGCAAATGAGGGCTGGAGAACTTGTTTCCATGTCACACATATGAGGACTAGGACCGAGTTCTAGACTCCTGACTTCAGCCTGTTCATCCTGATTCACTTCAGCCTGTTCAGCCTGATTCATCTCTGACTGTTGTGAATATTTAGTGAATAGATTCTGCCTTTCACTCTGACTCTCAACTAAAGTGAAAATAAATGAATAAAGTTAAAAGAAATGACTATTGGATGTTGAACTTGTGATCAACTGCAGATTGAACAATTTTAGACATAAACTATTATTGATTCCAAATATACTATTCTACAGGCAATATTTGAAATTCAAAATAAGTGGTTCCAAGTTTATCAATTTGTCTTGAAAAATTATTGATTTTATACACTAATTTTAGTTTATAAACATTTTCATGTTAGGTTGCATGTTATTAGAAATATTCCATTATTTCTTACTTAACTGAAAGAGCAACATTTTGAAGTACTTCACAAAAATCTTGCATAGTTTTGAGTGAGTTGCTCAAAATACCAAAACACTATAAAATATTTGCTTTTGTTCCTGCCTCTTTTTGGATTAAAAATTGGTGATTTTTCTCTCATTTTTTTCATGTTATAAAGTTAAATAGTGTAGGTATATTTTCTTCATCAGTTTCTTCAAAATTTTAACATGGTTAGTCAACATTCTTTTCTATTTTTCTACCAATCTTTTGATTATCTCTTCACTTGTTGAGTGATTCCATTGCTGTGCAGAAGCTTCTTAGCTTGATACAATGCCATGTGTCTTTTTTTGCTTTAATCACCTGTGATTCTGGGGTCTTTTCCAAGAAGTCTTTGCCTATGCATATGCCTTACAGTGTTTTCCCCTGATAATTTGAATGGTTCCATGTCTTAGGTTTAGGTCCTTGATCCATTGTCAGTTGACTTTTGTATAGGGTATAAGTTAGGGGTCTTGTTTCATACATCTGCATGCAGAAATCCAATTTTCCCAACACCATTTATTGAACTAGTACTCAAACAGTATTTTACACTCATGTTCTGTGTAGGTGCAAACTGTTGAAATCTTAATATATACTAAATTGATCTTCTGTATATAAAGATAATTGAAAATGAATCTTGATGTGAATGGAAGGGGAGAGGGAGTGGGAGTTGGGAGGGTTGCAGGTGGGAGGGAAGTTCTGAGGGGGAAAAAGCCATTGTAATACATCAGCTGTACTTTGGAAATTTATATTTACTAAATAAAAGTTAAAAAAATAAATAAATACAAACACACAAAAAAGAATAGACTTTTTTTTTCCTGTCCGTGATTTTAGTTTGTTTTTCAGAGATTAGTGGTTATAGATGCATGGTTTAATTTCTGAGATTTCTATTGTGTTCTATTGATTCCCAGTCTATTTTTGTTGTAATACCAGGTTGTTAGTATGTCTTGAAATCTGTTATGATGCCTCCAGATTTGTTTTTATTGTGTAAGATTGCTTTAGTTATTTGGCGTATCTTAGGTTTCCACAGAAATTTCTGGAACGTTTTTTTCTACATCTGAAAAGAATGTTGTTTATATTTCGATCGGAACTACATTGACTCTTTTTTTTTTTTTTTTTTTTTTTGACAGGCAGAGTTAGACAGTGAGAGAGAGAGACAGGGAGAAAGGTCTTCCTTCTGTTGGTTCACCACCCAAATAGTTGTCATGGCCGGCGCATTGCGCCGATCCAAAGCCAGGAGCCAAGTGCTTCCTCCTGGTCTCCCATGCGTGTACAGGGCCCAAGCACTTGGCCCATCCTCCACTGCCTTCCTGGGCCACAGCAGAGAGCTGAACTGGAAGAGGAGCAACCGGGACAGAATCTGGCACCCCAACTGGGACTAGAACCTGGAATGCTGGTGCCACAGGTGGAGGATTAGCCTAGTGAGCTGTGGCGCCGGCCTACATTGACTCTTTAAATTATTTTGGGTAGTATGGACATTTTCATGATATTAATTCTTCTTATTCACAAACATGGAAGATTTTTATTAATTTATTTATTTAACAGGTAGAGTTATAGTGAGAGAGACAGAAAGAAAAGTCTTCTTTCCATTGGTTCATTCACCAAATGGCTGCTAAGGCCAGTGCTGCGCTGATCTGAAGCCAGGAGCCAGGTACTTCTTTCTGGTCTCCCACGCAGGTGCAGGAGCCCAAGCACTTGGGCCATCCCCTAAAGCCCTCGCAGGCCACAGCAGAAAGCTGGACTCTAAGATGAGCAACCGGGACTAGAACCCAGCACCCTTATAGGATGCCGGTGCCGCAGGCAGAGGATTAACCAAGTGAGCCACGGCGCCAGCCCCAGATTTTTCCATTTTTATATCTTCTTCTATTTCTTAATATTTTTCAGTTTTTATTGTAGAAAATTATCAGCCTGGTTAAATTTTCCTAAGATATTTATATTTTTTTCTTTTTTTCGTGACAGGGACTGATCATATGAGTTCTTCCTCCACCATGACGTTACTTGTATGTATAAATGCTAGTGATTTTTGTGTGTTGGAAATTATGCAATACTTTTTATGCTTGCCTTTTATCACTGTACATAATGCTTTCAAAGTTCATCCATGTTGTCACAAAAGACAGATTTACCTTCATGTTTAAGGCGCCGCGGCTCAGTAGACTAATCCTCCGCCTTGTGGCGCCGGCACACCGGGTTCTAGTCCTGGTTGGGGCACCAGATTCTGTCCCGGTTGCCCCTCTTCCAGGCCAGCTCTCTGCTGTGGCCAGGGAAGTGCAGTGGAGGATGGCCCAAGTGCTTGGGCCCTGCACCCCATGGGAGACCAGGAGAAGCACCGAGCTCCTGCCTTCGGATCAGCATGGTGCACTGGCTGCAGTGCGCCGGCCGCGGCGGCCATTGGAGGGTGAACCAACGGCAAAGGAAGACATTTCTCTGTCTCTCTCACTGTCCACTCAGCCTGTCAAAAAAAAAAAAAAAAAAAAAAAAAGAATACTGCATTAAAGTCCTTCATGGTTGTGATCCATGTTCCTGCTAATGTATACCAGAAGAGGCAGCAGATAATGACTCAAGTACTTGGGTCCTTGCCATTCCAAATGGAGGTCCAGATTCCTGGATTTCACTTGGCTTAACCTCAGTTATGTGGACATTTGGAAAAGTGAACCAGTGGATGGAAGATCTCTCTGCCTTTCAAATAAAGTGAAAATAATTAATATTCTTAATATTCTTTATGAAAATGCTCATTTGTTTTTTGATAATTGCTTGATAGTGTGTTTTAGTATCATTTTATTTTTAGTTTATATTTAGTAAATGCAATTCCATCATTTAAAACATTTAAATATACATATTTTAACATTTTCAGAAAGCTCTATTTCATTTCAACAATACAAATTTATTTGTTCATTAAATTTATTGGATTTTCTCTATGGTTTAGATTTTTCCCATTTAACATTGTTCCACAGGCTCAAATTGCATATGATTTTTTCCTATCTTTGTCTTTTTCTATGCTTCTTCTATCTCTTGGGAACTTTTTAAAAAATTGTTTTAGTTATTTAAGGTGAACAAATTTCGTGTATTTCAAATATACAAATTTAAAAGCATAATGGTACTTCCCATCCTATCCACCCTGCCATCCACACTCTCACCTGGTATGCTCCTTGCTTTCTAATTTTTTCTTTTAATTTTTATAATGACATACTTTCACTTTATTTGGTAATTGTAAGTTTAACATTCCACTAAATAAAGATATCAACAAGTAGTAATTAGAAAAGCCATCATTCCTCAATAGTATAGATAATAGCTGTACGTCACTGTTACAGAGACAGAAGTAAAGGCAGAGAGACAGAGAGAGAGAGAGAGAGAGAGCGCGCGAAAGAATATTTTCCATCCACTGATTCACTTTCTAAGTTGTCCCAATAGCCAGGGCTGAGCCAGGCTGAAGCCAGGACCCAGGAGCTTCATCCAGGTCTCCCACATGGGTAACAGGGCACTTGAGCCATCTCTGAGGCCATTAGCAGGGAAATGGATTAGAAGTGGAGCAGCCAGGACAGGAACTAGTACCT
The DNA here is from genome assembly GCF_051225735.1 of Oryctolagus cuniculus. Taxonomy (NCBI): domain Eukaryota; kingdom Metazoa; phylum Chordata; class Mammalia; order Lagomorpha; family Leporidae; genus Oryctolagus; species Oryctolagus cuniculus. The sequence goes on from NC_142875.1 coordinate 45,156,845, forward strand.
ATTTGGGATTCCTGTATCACAGGCGCTGGCTTAACTTGATGCACCACCACACCTTCTCCACTCCTTCTGCCCCCAGGCATTTTTATAATTGACTCACACAATTGCTTCTCAGAAACCGTAATTTTGGAACATCATTGCTTGTGAACACCTTCAAGGAACTGAATAATAAGCATCGATATTGGGGAACATGTACTAGACTTACAGACATGAATTAATTCTCTGTTCTCCCTTTTATAAATGTAAATATTGAATTACATTCTCCAAATGAGGAACTATCTGGACCATCTCTTGTCACTTTTGTGCGTGGACTTACTTACCAGTCCCAGGCTTCTCTAACAGTGCTTTTGTCTCCAGACTTTGACTAAATGTGCAGCCTCGTTTTGTTCTCCTTCCTTACCAGGATTGTAATTCCAGTTTCCAGTATCTTGCACATATGGTATACAGAGACCATTGTCTCCAGTTTTTCACTAATTTGAGTTTTTCTTCTGGCTCTTAACATCGATTCTGAAAGATGGAGCAGCAGACTGTGGAAATGTTAAAAGTCACATGTTGAAGATCCCTGTTACACAGGATCTCTGAATTACTCTCTGAAGACTTACCCCGTGGACCTAATCATCTACTCACTATAATTATGTGAGCAAGAAGTAGTCTGCTCTTGTGTTGACCCTTAACAAATTTGGGACTTACTGTTACGAGTGGTTAGCTTACTCTGATTGATGAAGCATCTGACCTGAGAGTCTTCTAGCAACTGCATCATTTTATGAAGTGCTACATATTCTATTTCATCATGGTGATGAAAAGATTTTCTTTTATATTATGGTGGATTCTTTTTTGGCTCCTAGTAGTCATTTTTCTGTTGGAATATACCCAAAACTAAATCTTTCAGGGTATGAAAATATAAAAATCTCTGTATTTCCTGTATAATACTATGAAAAATCCCCTAAATTAAAATTAGATCAGTATCATAAATTTTAGTTCAGTTTATTCTCCAATGATATAAGCTTCTCTTTGCACACAATCTAAAAATCTTTCCCAATGTATTGATTATGGAAGACTTCTTGCTATTGTTACTATACACCCAGAAATGATAACTCCTCACTATTATCCTCTACAGTCATGCATTTCTTAATCAGTTGACGTTTGGTAACATGTTGTAAAAAACTCAGAAAAGCCTTTGGAATTTTCCTAGGTGACATTACATGTTTGTTAGCATTTTTTTTTTTATGTTGAGCATATGCCCTACATGGAATCTGAAAAGATTTTATCTTTGGCAGCATTGTGTCATAGCTGGTAAAGCCACATCCTGTGATTCTAGAATCCCATATGGGTTCTGGTTTACTCCTCACCAAAATTCTATGAAATAGAGGCCAGTGTTGTGATTTAGGGGTTAAGCCAGCCACCTGCAGAGCCGGCATTACATATAGACACTGGTTCCAGTCCTGGTTGTTTCACTTCGGACTCAGCTCCCTGCTAATGTGTCTGGCAATGCAACAGAGACGGCTCAAGTGCTTGGGTTCCTGCACACAATGTGGAGCCCCAGAAGAACTTCCTGGCTACAGGCTTCAGCTTAGCCCAGCCCTGACCATTGGAGCCACAAGCAGATCACTCTCTTTCCATCTCTCCCTTTCTCTGTAACTCTGACTCCAAAAATAAATAAATAAATCTTTAAAAAATTATTTTATCTTAAAGGTTGGTGTTTTTATGGTGATAGGCAAGTTACATAAATCATGTTTGTGACATGTTATACCTATTTGTGAATATTTATAATTATCACAGATTAACATTTTTAAAGATTTATTTATTTGAAATCAGAGTTACACAGAGAGAAGGAGAGACAGAGAGAGAGAGAGAGAGGGAGAGAGAAAGAGAGAGGTCTTCCACATGTTGGTTCACTCCTCAAAAATCGGCTACAACCTCTGGAGCTATGCCAATCCAAATCCAGGAGCCAGGCGCTTCTTCTGGGTCTCCCACACGGGAGCAGGGGCCCAAGATCGTAGGCCGTCATCTGCTGCTTTCCCAGGCCATAGCAGAGACCTGGATCAGAAGTGGAGCAGCTGGAACTCAAACCAGTGCCCACATGGGATGCTAGCATTACAGGCAGTGGCTTTACCTGCTAAGCCACAGCACTGGCCCCCAGATTAGCATTTTAATATACTTTATTCCTTTTGAAGCTTAAAAAATTAGAAGATGAAATTCAACTTCTTTGAACTGACCTTTTAAATGCTCTTTTCCTCAATTACATACTTTTCTGTTAAACATTGCTCTCTTCTATTTTCTGGCATAATATGATTATTTCTTCTTACATTTATTTTACTTTAATACTTGTAACCAACACAATCCTTTTGGTCAGACCCAAGTCCAATACGTGATTATCCACAACTACTTATAATTTTGGGGTTACACACTATGATTTTTTTCAGTTTAATAATGCAGAAAATTTTGTTTTTATATTGTTGAAACTATCTAGTACATGTAGATATTTAAAACCCCACTTTTTTTCAATGAGCATATTTAACATGTGTATATTCAACTGAAATAGATATGCATAAACTTTGCTTCGTCAAACAGTCAAAGCATGATGATGTTCTACATCTGATATAGATCTTTTTCCTGCTGTCATTTTTCATAACTTTTAGAGTGCTTTATGTCTTTGAATTTCCATATTAATACTATTTATGTGATGTGTGCGTTTGTATATGTGTGCAAGTCTATGCCCTTGTACCAAGTACTGGATAAATTACTCTTTGGTGAACATTCACATTTCAGTCAAGAATTCTAGATATGAAAACAATTTTTAAAGAGCCAGGTGAATGAGCCTATGATATTTGGTACCAACTCTTGACTTTGCTTTAAATAAGTTAGTGGACCTCTGTTAAGCACTGTGTATATGCATAATGTATATGTTACTTTGATAAATATAAACAAATGTATGAAGTGTTTAGCATGTCACAGGACATCACTATTCATTAACTAATTGCATTTTCTATGAATTTGTCTTATTACTTCTTTAATTAAAATTCCCCAGAACCACTAGATACTATTGTCATTTACTTTTGACATGTGTTCCCACTCAAATCTATTATTTTGTCTGTGCATATTTCCTCATCTTCCTTGGTTTAAATCATTGTTGATCAGAGATAAGTTTAAAACCAACAATTCCCCTTTCAGATTTTTTCATAGGTACACTAATCCTTTCCTGTGGATAATTGCATTCAGGTTAATACACCCTTTGTTTTCTTTTGTCTATTTTAACTGCTTTTGCTTATATTTTAACCAATTCCTTCTACTCCTTTTTCAGCACTAGACATGCATTAGTAGTAGCAAAGTGATCTGAACACTGATTCATGTTATTCAATTACTTACAAGATTTCTCCTGTTTGTTTAAAAACAAAATAAATCGATGTCTATTCGCAATTTTTGTCAAAGACTTAAAAGTTATAAATGATCATTCTAGTTTTTATAAATCATTTGCAATTTATAAAAATAAAATTGTTTTGTTATGGCCTTCAGACCTGAAAAATATATTCTTAAATGTTGATCACTTCTAACCATAATGATAGATAGCATCATAGTGCTTACCTTTGTCCTCCCACTAAAACATTACAGACCCTAGTTTCTTTCCAATCATAGAGAAATCATTCCATGAAGTAAAAATTACAAATATTTATTTTTACATTTTCAGTAAAATATACAATGCAAAGTTTTATAGTCACTGAAAGCCATAATATACAATTAATAATAACATATAACTCAAAATGTTTATTTAATAAAAATTGCAGATAAATGACAAATATCCAATAAATAGTGACTTCAAAACAATTTTCAAACTATGAACACAATTTAAGAGTAATGATTCACACATTATTTGTTTCCAAACTCATTATAAGCTTAATTTAATTAAAACATTAAAGCTGAAGTGAGGACCAGTAAATAGCATTACTACTATATTTCTGTGCCTCATGTCACTTTCACTTCCACTATCTGAAGTGAATTTTTCATGGTTAACAAATAATTCTTGTATTTTTAAGTCTTTGTGGTTTGATATTTTTTGATCCCAAATTTAGGACCTTTTCTTACAATATCATTCCACTGTGAACTAAGCAGGAAGATAGATTCCAGTTTCATATAGTGAGATTTTTTTTTAAGTAAATGAAGTTATCAAGTAATGAAGTTGGGATGTTCTGTGCAGTATTGAACCTGAGTAAATATCTGATAAGGGCATTTTACTGAGGACTTCCACACAGGTTAGGAAATGGTTCAATCAGAAACTCAAAACTACCTTTTCCCTTTAGCCTTCTGTCAGTTCCATTATTCTGATTGTTATAGTTCTTTCTGTCATTGTCTCATTTCCTGTCTAGATTGCACATCTTTATGCAGAGATATCTTTGAAACACTGATAGCATGTAAGTGGCTAATAGATATTCATCATTCAATGCATTTTATCAAGTGTCATATCTATATAATTGAGAAAAATGTAAGTTAAAAGAGATAAACAGACTGTTTTTCAGGAAAATATCATGCAAGTATAGAAACAGAAGATAACATGTTTCCCACATAAATAGAAACAATCAGGAATTAAATAATCTTTATAATTTTTATTTAAAATGTAATGAAAATTATAGTGAAGAAAATTCACAATATACATTATAGATTTCATATTGAAGAAGGGCTTTGTGCTTTGGCCATGGATATTAATTCAGATCTGTTCTTCCTCATGTTACGGATGTATAAATACCAAAATTCTATTTGTTCTCAAGTCAATGACATAAATAGAACTTCACATGTGGATTACAGTAGAGAGAGTCAGTGCTGGTGTCGTTGCTGTTTCATTACATTAAATACTTGTCTTAGTGGATAAGACTACCAATACACAGGGAAGTAACTGTCTGTAAGTATTATTGCACTAAATTTGCAACTACATTTTATCAATTCATTTGGAAGTATTTACATATTAAACATATAATTTCTTTGATATTTCACCTGAAACAGAACAAGTAAGTTTTTATTTGTATAGTCCAATTTCTCTTTACAATTTAAAAAAAAAATGGGTACTCAGTCTTCATGGTCAGCCTCAATGATGTCTGATCAAAAGATATTGGTAAATATTGGGAAGTGCCGATAATCCTGCTTGATAGGAGCTCAGATTTAGTTTTGAGAAATGAATATATAGCTGCTTCTCTTTATTAACACCATGCAGAAGATTGTTACAGATTACTGTAGTCCTAATTGTGTTATCTAAAAGCTACCCTGAAAAAAAAAGTAAAAGCTACCCTGAGCTATTTTCAGCTTCAGTAAACTAAAGAGAAAATGGTATTCTGAAAACATGTAGGGTATTTGCTTCAAAAGAATAAGTATTAATAACTATCGAATATATACGGGTGATTTCTAAATAAGTAATAATTACTGCAATAAGACCTGTACATGAAAGCAAATTCTTTAAGCTTATTTAGTAAGTTTTATTTACATGAATTATATCACCCTTTATAAAATGTAATCCACTTTCTAATGTGCTAAAGAAGTTAATAATTACATAAACTGAGACAAACTTAAAGTTACTTCAGAATAATGACTCAAGAATATGAACAATGGCTACAACATATTTAAACTTGCTAGACAAAATAAAATCATAATTTTAAAGGTTGGATGTATATACAATAGAGACATGGACTTTTTTTGAAATCAGAACAAATTGCAGAGATAAACTAGGGCAATAATTAATTGCTGAGACCGGTTGTTAATCTTGAATTTGTACACCTAGGGTGAGATGTATATGTTAGTAATTTGTACACTTGCACTGTGTGGTTTGGGAAACCAGATATAAATTCGCTACATGATAAAGCAAAACCTATAGCATAAGAAAAATAGGTACTCAGAAGATGATTCAAAGACAGTCTGGCAGTAAGAAAATTTTCTCTCATCTTCTGGATGCTTAATAGAAACAAAATGTCAATTGCTTCTCATAAGATGTCCAGGAAATTTGCTAAGCAAGGAAATTGAATTTGCACCATTTGTCTGGTTTAAAAATATAAAATAGGGGTAGGCTTTATGGAACAGCTGGTTAAGCCACCATTTGGGAAACCAATGTCTCATATTGAAGAGCGAGTTTGAGTATCTGCTATACCACTTTTGACCCGATTTCATGCTAATGCACCTGGGAAGTCAGCAGATTATTGGCTAAGTAGTTGGGACTCTGTTACCTTCATGGGAGACCAGGATTGAGTTCCTGACTTGAGTTGGCTTCAGCTTGGTCCATTCATGGTTTTTGAGGTCATTTGGGGAGTGAACCAGCAGATGGAAGATCTCTTTTTCACTCTGTCTCTGCCTCCTCCTTTCTCTCTCTGTGTGACTTTGCCTGTCAAATAAATAAATAAGTCATAAAAAATACAAAACAAAGTTTATTTGGAGTAGACCAGATATTTCCTTCATGCCTCAGGCAGAAAACAATATTTCTTATCCTTGAAAGAAACTTGACACCTATAACCAGGAGGACTCATAAAAATACCATAGAAGGTAAATAACAAAGACCCAGGACATCATAAAATATCAAAGAAATGAGGCTATCTGAGTGACAGTCAGCAGAAAAAGTAATAGTGTGCCAGATGTATAAAATTATATATGTTAGAAATATTGTTCTAGATTGAATATGTTGATGTTTTAATTTTTCGAACTTGTGATTATCTTAAATTACATAATAGAAGGAGTTTCACAGATATGATTAAGCTGAAGATTGTAAAATAGGAATAATATATTGAATTAGCCTTATAAGAGGGAAATGATAGAGTTGGAGACAGGATGAAGGGATGTGATGACAGAAGCAGAGATAGGAGTGATACAGTCCTATGTCAAAGAGCCAAGGACTGCCAGAAAGCTTTAGATGTTGGAAGAGTAAAGGACTAGATTATCCTCTGGATCAACCAAAAAGAATCAGACGTGCTGATATTTCAGTTTTGGCCCCTGAAGACTCATTCCAACCTCTATTCTCTAAAACAGTAAGAGAACGCATTTGACTTATTTCAAGCCACCAAATTGTGATAATTTGTTAGGAAGTAGTAGGAAACAATGCTTATCAAAGTATGAAATAAGGGGGCCTGTGCTGTGGCGTAGCAGGTTAAGCAGCCACCTGCAGCTTCAGCATCCCAAATGGGCATCGGTTCGAGTCCCAGCTGCTCCACTTCCCATCCAGCTCTCTGCTATGGCCTGGGAAAGCAGTAGAGAATGGCCCAAGTCCTTGGGCTCCTGCACCTACATGGGAGACCCAGATGAAGCTCCTGGCTCCTGGTTTGGATCAGCGCATGTCCAGTCCAGTTGATGGAAGACCTCTCTGTCTGTCTCTCCTTTTTTCTCTGTGCAACTCTGACTTTCAAATAAATAAATAAATCTTTTAAAAAAGTATGAAATAAGAACACTTAATGAACTTAAGCTTTACCAGAGAAATTGAAATTGTTCCTGAGGAAAAGAAACCATAAGTAGGTTCAGGAAGATTTGGGGCAGGCACAGTCAACTCACCAACTTATTTGGTAGAGATTTCCCTAAACGTAATTAAAGTTTCATATAAAAGTTAAATATGAGAAAATAGGTACAGCAAAACAACAATTTTTTGGAACTGGTCTATTTAAAAAATACACTGAATTCAGTAGAAAAATTTAAAAAAAAAGTGCATTAAGAGATACTGAGAATAGGCTGAGAAAAATCATCATGGATCTGAGTGTGAAGTTATTGGAGAAAGAATAATTGGACGAAATGTTATCTAAAAAAATTCCAAGAATAGATGAAAGACACAATTCTCACATCCAGGAGTGCTCAATCATTCTTTAAAATAAATAAATAAATAAATAAATAAATAAACTTAAATACATTGTGCTCAAACTTAAGATCAGTAAAGACAAATATTAATACCAGCCAGGTAATGCTTACAGCAGGTATATCTCTGGAGTCTTTAAAACTTTATGGGGGCCAGCACTGTGGCATAGCAGGTAAAGCCACCGCCTGCAGTGCCGGCATCCCATATGGGTAGCGGTTCTAGTCCTGGTGGCTCCACTTCCCATCCAGCTCTCTATTATGGCCTGGGAAAGCAGTAGAAGGATGGCCCAAGTCCTTGGGCCCTTGAACCTGCATGGGAGACCTGGAAGAAGTTCCTGGCTCCTGTATTCAGATAGGCACCACCGCAATGCGGCCACTGGGGAGTGAACCATTGGTTGGAATACACATCTCTCCCTCTCCCTCTCCCTCTCCCTCTCCCTCTCCCTCTCCCTCTCCCTCTCCCTCTCCCTCTCCCTCTCCCTCTCCCTCTCCCTCTCCCTCTCCCTCTCAGGAGTACATGCTCTCCCTGCAGGTACACTGTGAATCACTAGTTCTGGAAGAGTTCCTTCTTCTGTTTCTTCCCCTGCTCTTCATTGAACCTGCAGTATCTCCACTTTTATTAAACTCTCTCTCCCCGGACTATCAGTGTGCTCCCTTCCTATTCCGCCATCTTGCCGAAAACAGAATGGGTGAAGCAGAAGAGAGAATATCGGACTTAGAAGACAGAGAACAGGAAAAGATACAGTCAGACCAAAGAAAAGACGAGGAAATTAGAAATCTAAAAATATATTGTCGGGAATCTTCAGGATACTATTAAAAAAAAAAACAACATTCGGGTTCTAGGAGTTCCTGAAGGCATGGAGAGGGAGAAAGGATTAGAAGGCCTTTTTAATTGAGATACTAGCAGAAAATTTCCCAGGTTTTGAGAAGGACAGAGACATCCTAGTACAGGAAGCTCATAGAACCCCTAATAAACACAACCAAAAGAGATCCTCACCACGACACGTTGTGATTAAACTCACCACGGTGAAACATAAAGAAAAGATCCTAAAATGTGCAAGAGAGAAATGTCAGATTACTCTCAGAGGATCTCCAATCAGACTCACAGCCTACTTCTCATCAGAAACCCTACAAGCGAGAAGGGAATGGCGAGATATAGCCCAGGTACTAAGAGAGAAAAAAAGCCAGCCCATAATATTATATCGTGCAAAGCTCTCATTTGTGAATGAAGGTGAAATAAAGACCTTTCACAGCAAACAGAAATTGAAAGAATTTGTCGCTACTCGTCCAGCCCTGCAAAAGATGCTTAAAGATGTGTTACACACAGAAACATAGAAAAACGGTCATCAATATGAAAGAAGGTAAAGGAAGGAACTTAACAGTAAAAGATCACAGGGAATTCAAAGCATTTATTAGAACTTACCTTTGGCAAATGGCAGGGCAAAGTTACCACTTATCATTAGTCACATTGAACATTAATGGCCTGAACTGAGGCCGGCGCTGCGGCTCCCTAGGCTAATCATCCGCCTTGCAGCGCCGGCACACTAGGTTCTAATCCCAGTCGGGGCGCCGGATTCTGTCCCGGTTGCCCCTCTTCCAGGCCAGCTCTCTGCTGTGGCCAGGGAGTGCAGTGGAGGAGGGCCCAAGTGCTTGGGCCCTGCACCTGCATGGGAGACCAGGAGAAGTACCTGGCTCCTGCCATCGGATCAGCGCGGTGCGCTGGCCACAGCATGCCGGCCACGGTGGCCATTGGAGGGTGAACCAACGGCAAAAGGAGGACCTTTCTCTCTGTCTCTCTCACTGTCTACTCTGTCTGTAAAAAAAAAAAAAAAAAAAAAAAAAAAAAAAAAAAAGAACATTAATGGCCTGAACTGTCCAGTTAAAATACACCAATTGGCTGACTGGCTTAAGGAACAAAAGCCATCTATTTGCTGCTTACAAGAAACACATCTTTCCATCAAAGATGCATACAGACTGAAAGTGAAAGGATGGAAAAAGATATACCATGCCAACAGAAATGAAAAAAGAGCAGGCGTAGCCATCTTAATATCAGACAACATAAACTTTACCACAAAAACTGTTAAGAGAGAAAAAGAGGGACACTACATAATGATTAAGGGATCAATTCAACAGGAAGATATAACAATTATCAATGTATATGCACCTAATTACAGAGCACCGGTTTATTTAAAAGATTTGTTAAGGGACTTAAAGGGAGACATAGACCCCAATACAATAGTACTGGGGGACTTCAATACTCCACTCTCAGAAATAGACAGATCAACAGGACAGAAGATCAACAAGGAGACAGTAGATTTAAATGACACTATAGCCCGAATGGATCTAACAGATATCTACAGAACTTTCAATCCTACAGCTAAAGATTTTACATTCTTCTCAGCAGTGCATGGAACCTTCTCTAGGATTGACCACATACTAGGCCATAAAGCAAGTCTCAGCTAATTCAAAAGAATTAGAATCATACCATGCAGCTTCTCAGACCACAGCGGAATGAAGCTGCAAATTAGCAACTCAGGAATCCCTAGAGCATACGCAAACACATGGAGATTGAACAACATGTTCCTGAATAAACAATGGGTCATAGAATAAATTAAAAGAGAAATCAAAAATTTTCTGGAAGTAAATGAGGATAACAGCACAACATACTAAAACTTATGGGACACAGCAAAAGCAGTGTTAAGAGGAAAGTTTATATCAATAGGTGCCTACATCAAGAAATTGGAAAGGCACCAAACAGATGAGTTTTCACTGCATGTCAAGGATCTAGAAAATCTACAGCAAACCAGACCCAAATCTAGTAGGAGAAGAGAAATAATTAAAATCAGAGAAGAAACCAACAGGATTGAATCCAAAAAAAATTACAAAAAAATCAGCCAAACTAGGAGCTGGTTTTTTGAAAAAATAAACAAAATTGACACCCCATTGGCCCAACTAACTAAAAAAAGAAGAGAAAAGACCCAAATCAATAAAATCAGAAACGAGAAAGGAAATGTAACAACAGACACCACAGAAATAAAAAGAATCATCAGAAATTACTACAAGGACTTGTATGCCAGCAAACAGGGAAACCTATCAGAAATGGATACATACATGGACACATGCAACCTACCTAAATTGAACCAGGAAGATATAGAAAACCTAAACAGACCCATAACTGAGACAGAAATTGAAATGGTAATAAAGGCCCTCCCAACAAAGAAAAGCCCAGGACCAGATGGATTCACTGCTGAATTCTACCAGACATTTAAAGAAGAACTGACTCCAATTCTTCTCAAACTATTCAGAACAATCAAAAAAGAGGGAGTCCTCCAAAATTCTTTCTATGAAGCCAGCATCACCTTAATTCCTAAGCCGGAAAAAGATGCAGCATTGAAAGACAATTACAGACCAACATCCCTGATGAACATAGATGCAAAAATCCTCAATAAAATTCTTGCCAGTAGAATGCAACAACACATCAGAAAGATCATCCACCCAGACCAAGTGGGATTTATCCCTGGTATGCAGGGATGTTTCAATGTGTGCAAAACAATCAAAGTGATACACCACATTAACAGACTGCAGAAGAAAAACCATATGATTATCTTAATAGACGCCAAGAAAGCATTTGATAAAATACAACACCCTTTCATGATGAAAACTCTACGCAAACTGCATATGGAAGGAACATTCCTCAATACAATCAAAGCAATTTATGAAAAACCCACAGCCAGCATCCTATTGAATGGGGAAAAGTTGGAAGCATTCCCACTGAGATCTGGTACCAGACAGGGATGCCCACTCTCACCACTGCTATTCAATATAGTTCTGGAAGTTCTAGCCAGAGCTATTAGGCAAGAAAAAGAAATTAAAGGGATACAAATTGGGAAGGAAGAAGTCAAGCTATCCCTGTTTGCAGATGATATGATTCTTTATTTAGGGGACCCAAAGAACTCTACTAAGAGACTATTGGAACTCATAGAAGAGTTTGGCAAAGTAGCAGGGTATAAAATCAATGCACAAATATCAACAGCCTTTGTATACACAGGAAATGCCACGGCTGAGGAAGAACTTCTAAGATCAATTCCATTCACAATAGCTACAAAAACCATCAAATACCTTGGAATAAACTTAACCAAGGATGTTGAGGATCTCTACAATGAAAATTACAAAACCTTAAAGAAAGAAATAGAAGAGGATACCAAGAAATGGAAAAATCTCCCATGCTCATGGATTGGAAGAATCAATATCATCAAAATGTCCATTCTCCCAAAAGCAATTTATACATTCAATGCAATCCCAATCAAGATACCAAAGACCTTCTTCTCAGATCTGGAAAAAATGATGCTGAAATTCATATGGAGACACAGGAGACCTCGAATAGCTAAAGCAATCTTGTACAACAAAAACAAAGCTGGAGGCATCACAATACCAGATTTCAGGACTTACTACAGGGCAGTTGTAATCAAAACAGCATGGTACTAGTACAGAAACAGATGGATAGACCAATGGTACAGAATAGAAACACCAGAAATCAACCCAAACATCTACAGCCAACTCATATTTGATCAAGGATCCAAAACCAATCCCTGGAGTAAGGACAGTCTATTCAATAAATTGGATACCACGTGCAGAATCATGAAGCAAGACCCCTACCTTTCACCTTACACAAAAATTCACTCAACATGGATTAAAGACTTAAATCTACGACCTCACACCATCAAATCATTAGAGAGCATTGGAAAAACCCTGCAAGATATAGGTACCGGCAATGACCTCTTGGAAAACACCCCAGAAGCACAGGCAGTCAAAGCCAAAATTAACATTTGGGATTGCATCAAATTGAGAAGTTTCTGTACTGCAAAAGAAGCAGTCAGGAAAGTGAAGATGCAACCAACAGAATGGGAAAATATATTTGCACACTATGCAACTGATAAAGGGTTGATAACCAGAATCTACAAAGAAATGAACAAACTCCACAACATCAAAACAAACAACCACTTAAGAGATGGGCCAAGGACCTCAATAGACATTTTTCTAAAGAGGAAATCCAAATGGCCAACAGACACATGAAAAAATGTTCAAGATCACTAGCAATCAGGGAAATGCAAATCAAAACCACAATGAGGTTTCACTTCACCCCGGTGAGAATGGCTCACATTCAGAAATCTACCAACAACAGATGCTGGAGAGGATGTGGGGAAAAAGGGACACTAACCCACTGTTGGTGGGAATGCAAACTGGTTAAGCCACTATGGAAGTCAGTCTGGAGATTCCACAGAAACCTGAAGATAACCCTACCATTCAACCCAGCCATCCCACTCCTTGGAATTTACCCAAAGGTGTTTAAATTGGCAAACAAAAAAGCTGTCTGCACATTAATGTTTATTGCAGCTCAATTCGCAATAGCTAAGACCTGGAACCAGCCCAAATGCCCATCAACAGTAGACTGGATAAAGAAATTATGGGACATGTACTCTATAGAATACTATACAGCAGTCAAAAACAATGAAACCCGGTCATTTTCAACAAGATGGAGGAATTTGGAAAACATCATGCTGAGTGAATTAAGCCAGTCCCAAAGGGACAAATATCATATGTTCTCCCTGATCAGCGACAACTAACTGAGCACCAAAGGGGAAACTTGTTGAAGTGAAATGGACACTATGAGAAACAGTGACTTGATCTTCTCTTGTCCTGACTGTTGATGTACAATGTAATACTTTATCCATTTTAGTATTTTCTTTTGTTCTAGTACCATTGGTTGGACTCTGTAATTAACACACAATTATTCTTAGGTGTTTAAATTTTAACTGAAAAGTGATCCCTGTTAGGAATTTGGAAAGAATTATGCTGAGTGAAATATTTCTAAATCGAATGAAAATTGAAAATGTTAAACATACTTAGAAAATAATTCTATGCCACAGATACTAAGGAGTGCTTCAGTTTTTTTTATGTAGTACGTAAATAAATAGAGTAAGTAAAAAAGCAGAATAAATAAATAGCCACAGTGTCCTCAAAATGGATTTCAAAGGCTTTCTGTACAAAATATACTTATCCTATAGTTCAATTTTCCATGAGCGTTAGGAAATACTCTCATATATTAGAAATTATGCAATATTCTCTGAATATGTTAAAAATCTTTTGAAGTAAATGGATCACTTCCCAGGAGAAAGGAACAAAATCTTTCAGTTTAACATTTTCCTGTTCTATGCACAAGGACAATTGTTTTGTAATGAATGACTTCTACTCTGAAATGTAATTCTAATACTCACAAGAAGAAGAACAAAGTCTGTATTTCACTCACACAAAAAATTCTACAGAAATTAATAAACAGAAATCATAAAGGGTCATATGGAATATTCAAAACTGGATGGAACAGATACAGATTTAAGAAGAATGTTCCAATTTGAAACTCTGAACAACATCCTTGCTAATTTAAAAGTCCTTGCAGTAAGATCTCCATTTGATTCACAAAGAAATGCATTACAAGTGTCTTGACAGATGAAAAAAAAAAAAAAAACGTACCATTAATATATGGCAACATCTACAGGAGAAATCACTAATTGCGTCATTTTTTGTATCTATGTGTCTTCTATGTTTGGAAATTGAACAGGGACTATCAAGTAATTTCACTTAGACCATTGAAAACGCTATTGGATATTATAATGTTTAGTCACTGGTGGTTTGGTTTGAATTTAATGCATCCTTTGGCTACAAGTTAACATCTTTGTATCCTATTACTGAACTTCTGAGAAAGCCAGACTTATTTATTTCCCTGTTTTAGATTCAAAGGGGTCATTTGTTCTTGATTGAAGACAAACATTGATCCTTAAATTTAAAAAAAAAATCTTTTTACTTGGTTTTCCTACTGTGACTATTAAGAGTGAAAATATAGTTTATTCAAGGAGAAAACTTCTTTATAGAACCAGTTCTGCTCTAAGTATCAATCTAAGTGTTCATTTTTTTGAGAAAGCACTTTCCTTCCCATGGCTCCAAATTGCTCTTGGTATCATGGAGATACTGAAATGTCCTTTCTTGTATTTCTTAGTCTTTACAGAATCTAAAAGTTGTTAAATCCTCTTTTTTTCTTTTCCTTGCAGAGTTAAAATGTCTAATCACTAATGTTAGTTCCTTTCTGGAAGAAGAATGAATACTTTGCTGAAGTCAGTAATTGTAGCATTTGAAAAGAAGCTTGAAGATTAATGTTGTGCAGTGCCTTGTCAACAGGCTCTTCTTTAACAGCACCTGGTCTCTGCCAAGACCCCAGGTCTTATTAAATAAAATGTGTGGAAAACTAGAGTGAATCCTGCTGGGTGTATCCCTACTCTATTTTATCATAAGGATTTAGATTACTGCCCAACATGGCAGTAGAGTTATTAAAAAAAAACTTAACAGAGACTTATGCTACAGGACTGTAAAGCGTCTGCTCTAGTCTCCTTTCTTCTATTAAATTATTATTCCAATTTACATTCAGCCTTTCTGGAGCTTTTAAATGTGACTTTTTCAATATCTTAGTCACATGTTTCCCTTTATCTTTAATTCCCTCTCTGAAAATATCCGTCAGAATTTGGAATTATTGAACTTACTTCACATGCCATTTTTTAGAAACATTTTCCCTCACAGATTGTTTATCATTCTCTATGATATTTGTTTAGCACATCTGCTAAAACAAAACAGTTCAAAAACAAATTGTGATAGTCTTGAACATGCCATGTTTTGTTCTAAGCAATGGAAATATTATGCATGAGTAGCATATTCTAAGAATATATACATGCTATACTTTAAAAGTGTGATCAACTGTAGTACAACTATTGGGCACTTGCTAGATTGAAATGTGTAAGCTAAGTAAATAGGTGCTCTAAACACCCTAAAAATTTTAGAATAATATTTAGGGGGTGTAAAAAAATAGATTCTTCAAGACTTTCTTTAGAGAAAGGTAATCAGACTTTTGGTGTTAGATATTGACTTGCAAACCATGAATAATAAACTCAGGTGTTTCTTGTAACTTTAGTTGAAACCTGAAGTGCTAACACATGGTGACATTTGTATTATGATGCCTACAGCAAAGTTACAGAAATAAAGCATCACTAACTGAACAACCACTAATGCTAAATTATAGAAATTCTTATAATTATATGATCCATAACTTCATATACTGAATTAACCTAATACCCTATAAGTTTTTCAGAAAAGAGAATTGGGTATATTTATGGAATGGTATCAGTTAGAAATGGACTTAATTGTGTTCCATCAAAAATTCATATATTGAAGCTTTAATCACCAATGAGACTGGTCTTGGCAATTAAGTTTAAGCGAGGTCATAATGATAGGCTACTAATGCACTAGGACTGTTATTATAACAAAAGGGAGACAGACAGTGCTGCCTCCTTGTGTGTGCAGTCATGACTAAATGAAAAAACATGGAGAAGATACAAAGCAAAAAGGCTTTATTTCATGTATTTTGTTATTGCAGTCTGAGCAGGCTGATAATCTTAAGGCTTCTTCTCCTGTCTGTTTGCAACCGATAGGGAAAAGCCAGGCTCAGAGAGTAAAGTACAAGCATAGGTACTCTGTACTAATCATAATTAAGCTGTGCGTAGCTACCTATTGTTTCCACACAGCGAGATACAAACTCAGCACCAGAGAGATGATCATACAGTGAGCAACTCTAGTTTATAACAGATTACTCAAGAATCCTGTTAACAAGGAACTATCTACACCGATTGTTTGAATGGTGATTAACTCAAAAGCATTGATAATAGCCTGTATGCTAACTCAGGTTCTAAGGTTTTGCAGTTCTAAGCTGTTATAAGAATACACGAGAATCTAATTGTGGCTATGATATTCAACTAGGTAACAATATTAAGACTGCAAGTACATAGCATTATAATTAGAGGAAAATCATCAGCTGACAATCAGTACATTGGATATTTGCCTTTGGACCAGGAAATGGTCCTTAAGAGAAGCATCATTACTGAGAGGGCAGCATGATCGATTGTGCAATATATTTGGATTTATTATTTCCATGAATAAAGATTTTTTCATTTTGTACCAGAATAAGATAGAGAAGTAATCTGTACTATTTCATGGCAGGAGAGAAATAAATAGGTAATTATTATTTATAGAGCACCTATGTCAAGCTAAAAAATATGCTAAGTCTTTTATAATCCAGAGTCAGCATACTCTTTAAAAGTTTTTGTAGCTCATTATTGCTTAGAATAACCCCAATGGCCTAAAATTATTAGTAATCCTTTCAGACAAAAGTCAAATAAACAAGCACTCAAATAAAGTAGAAATTCAGAAATTCTAAACCAGTAACAATGTTAGGAATGTGTTTACTGACTGTACTAATTTGGGTTGACATAATTATACTGTGTATTTGCTTTATTTATTTTTTAAAATATTTATTTATTTATTTGAGATTCAGAGTTAAGAGTTACAGATGGGGAAGGGGGAGAGAGAGAGAGAAAGCAAGAGAGAGAGACTTTCAACCACTGGTTCACTGCCAAGACGGCCGCAATGGCTGATCTCAAGCTAGGAGCCAGGAGTTTTTGAGTCTCCCACGTGGGTGCAGGGGCCCAAGAACTTGCTCCATCTTCTACTGCTGTCCCAGGCTATAAACAGGGTGCTGGATCTGACGAGGAACATCTGGGACATGAACAAAGACAAGGACTGGTACCTATATGAGATGCCAGCATCAAAGACAGCAGCTTTACCCGCTTTGCCACAACACTGACCCTGTGTATTTGCTTTAAATTGTGGGTTGGGGAACTCATTCCTAGGAACATAATAGACTGGGTCTCCCTAAAATAATGACACGATCAACAACGACAAAGGGCTCACTATAAAACATCTGGAAGGAAGCATGACATTACAACTAACATTCCAAAGGAAAAGGAATTTTTTTTGTTTTGTTTTGTTTTGCCTTATGAGATATGTGTCAAGAATTAAAGCCTAGCAGGGATAAGTGCCCATTAAATTGTGAACTGCATAAATACATACGTTAGCTCTCCGGACAGAAATATAAATTCCAGTATCCACAAGTTAAGAGGGAACAAAAGCCAAAACAAGAAACTTTCATAGGAACTTCTCACCCTTCATGACGGGGACAAGTGGGAAATAAATCTGTAGTTCTCAGGAACAGAGAGAGTAAGAAACGGCTATTGCTGGATAGGAAATAAATGGTCCCGAATGAGATGCAGAGCTCTGATTGAGACCCCTCTAAAGCTGGGGTGTTCAGTGGTCTATAATCTTAGCAAACAGATAGATTGAGAAAGAAAAAAAAGCTCTCAATCCCAAGAAAGAGACCGCAAGAGGGCTGTATGTTTTTGCTGAGCTGCATGTGCACTGGAGAGAGAGGGATTTGAGCTACATGGGTATTAAGACAAGGTAGATCTAATTCCTATTATATTTTAATTTTTATGTATTTAAATGGCAGAGATGCACAGAAAGAGAGAGGGGGAGAGAGAGAGAGAGAGAGAGAGAGAATCTTCTCATATGACCACAACAGCCAGGGCTGGAACAGCCTGAAATCAGGAGCCCTGTATTCAAACTGGTTCTTTCAGATTAGGTGAGAGGGACCATTTAGCCTTACATGCAGCCTCTCAGGCTGTACATTAGTAAGTAGCTGGGATTAGAAGCAGTGCCAGTACTCCAACGCAGGCACTCAGGCATGTGATGCAGACTTCCCAAGTGCTGTCTTAACCACTGTACCAAATACCTTTCCCCATGCCCCCGATACTCTTTTATGTTTCAGTATTAATATAGAAATGCCACGTTACTTTAGCCTTTAATAACTGAAATATTTGTGAATATAACAAGTTGAAGTACACCAAAATGTCCATGACATTCAAATGCTTGTAACATGCTGTGTCAATACGTATAAACATACATATTATGGTAAAAAAAAAAAAAATTGAGATGGTGGCTAACTCCTAGGAAAGAATACAAAAGATGCTTTGATAATAACAATAAATACTAAATGTCTTAAATGGGGTGATGGCTTCATATATGTTCATTTTATCATTTGCTATATATTTTCTGTGGTTGAAATATTTCATGCATGGATACAATAATGAGGAACATTGAATATACTAAGGATTACATATGTTGGAATAGAAGAGCCGAATACCCATTGAAAACTAAATACTCATTGCAAACATATCCCAAAGCTCACTATTTCCAAATTTGGGATTGCCTGACTTCTGTTCTAGAGCTATCCTCAAAGAGGGACACTTTACTTCTCTTTCCATCCTTTCCGATTCAGCAGCCTCCCTGATCCCCATCTTTAGATTTCCCAGAATTACCATCTCTTAGTCATAGAGGAGTGTTCAGCTCTAACTCTGTTCCTACCAGAAAATATGTACACCTAGTTCTACTGCAGCCATCAGCAAACAGACAAACAACATAATTTGCAGGTCCTTGTTTCCACACATACACACACTCACACAAATGAATACTTCCACACACAGTATTTAAGAAATTGCAAATAAAACATATAAAATTTCTATATGAATATATAGGCATTTGTATATCCTATTATAAATATATTAGAACAAACCTTTTATAAAACAGCAATTTTCTTATATTACTTTTATTTCTACAATGTCTAGTATACAGCTTGGCCCGTGATGAGACCTGTCAGATAAGAGATCACATGATTTTTTGGCATAATCTGACTTACCAGCACCATAACAAGCCCTGCTACCTGCATCTATGCATATAAATTCATTCCTTGAGTCTGTTTTCAAACATCTGTCTGGCAAGAAGTGTAAGAGGAGAGTAAGTCTTACAAATCACAGTGAAAATATGATAGAAGGGAAAATCTGCAACAGATGAAAATTTGTCAATTTCTTTAGAAAGCAGGCCTCTTTAAATTTTGTTCAAACCAATATAAAATGATTTATTATTCAAGTTTAAATTAAAGAGATTTACATAAGATTTTAAATCTATAAATGTGGGAGAGATGCAATCCATATATAAAACTGGCTGTCATAATTATGTTTTCTTTCTGGAAACTATCTTCCTACTGAGCCCTAATCACATGGCAGTTGTAGCCGTTGGCTATTTTCCTGTTTCTCAGAAACCCAACCCTATCTCTGATTGCCACAAACTAAGTGAAGACCACCAACTGCTCTTATTTTCTAGCCGTTAATTTCTTCATGGTACTTGGAATTGGTGTGTTTTTTTTTTTTTTTTTCATTTTTGTTTTTATTTCTCTCTCGGCCTTACTCTACTGGCATCTGACATAGGATCAGGTACATTGTTGATAATAAATATTGATTGAATTGAATCTTCTGAACCTTCAATTGGCTTCCTTTGCCCAAGGCTGTCTACCTATGAGCACCTTTTCTTAGAGGGGAACTACCTACAAATTATACATTGTTGGTCGAGTAGTAGATTCTGTTCCTGCTCCTTAGGAACACTGCAAAGTTGAACATTACGGGGTCTCTAACTTTTTTTTAGGAAGTTAGCTTGCTCTTATTAAGAATTTGATTAACTTTATGAATTCCTTTCAAAATATTTCCACAATCTTCTGTTTGTTGACTTTATTTTCTGTTATAGTTGTTTCAAAAGATTAATAATCAGATTTCATCCACAGAATATACTTCTCCCCAGATATTTTTTACAAGCATGTTAAAAAAAGGTATGAAATGCCAACTGAATTTTAAGGTGTTTTGGAAAAAGAAACACTGAATATTCTAAGCCAACAGGGATATGTTGTTAATATATGAGGGAAAAATATGTTTGGCTATAGCACCAAGGAAGATATTTTAGAATGCTATGAGAACACTGAGGAAAACGACTAGAAAACACACAAAAAAATTGACTTTCAGATGATGTACTTAGATTTTCTAAGTATGACTCCCCATTCTTTGCAAAATTTCACTTTCTGGACTAAATTTGAACTCTGAAAGGTAGCTTGTTATAAGTTAGATCACTATCCAAAGGGTTTAAAAATATAAAACCTCCATATTGTATGTATTATTATAATTAAAGAAATCAGTGCAATTTCAGGAGACTTTAATATTCTACATTCTTTCATACTTTTTTCTGTTTACTTCATCTTATTTTTTGTGTCTACTAACCCACTTGAACTGTTTTCAGACTTAGATTTAAATTATTTTAAATTTTTGATTAACATGTAATAATAATAATTATGCACATTTCTGGAGTACTATGTGATATTTCAACACATGTATAAAGTATGTACTGATGGGTGAGAGTAATTATTATTTCCATCTCTGTGATTCTATCATGTTTGGAATGTTCCAGCTATTATAATATAGTTCAAAAATATGTAATAGGTGATTATTGTCACTCTACTGTGCTATAACATGCTAGAACTTATTGCAACAGTAACCATCATCACACGAAGCACTACAGTAAGACCAAATAACTTGTACTGATCTCTTCCCAATCTAACCACTGTTTTGAGGACAACATAGCTTATGTAAATTTCCCATACCATCAGAGACTCATCATATATATGGGAACTCAGAAAACATAAGTTGACCTAAAAAAGTGTTTATGACTAACTCTACTCTGGTGGGTTATATTTATTGGTGAACTTTACTTCACTTAGGAGATTAGAGATACATTTTCCTGCACACTATGCCACAACACACTTGGATTGTGAGTTGTGCTTAACATTTTCTAGTGTTATAATTTGTAAGCCTTTATTTTTATTTTATTTTTTTGACAGGCAGAGTGGATAGTGAGAGAGAGAGAGACAGAGAGAAAGGTCTTCCTTTATCATTGGTTCACCCCCCAATGGCTGCTGTGGCCTGTGCGCTCCAGCCTGCGCACTGTGCTGATCCGAAGCCAGGAGCCAGGGCCCAAGGACTTGGGCCATCCTCCACTGCACTCCCGGGCCACAGCAGAAAGCTGGACTGGAAGAGGAGCAACCAGGACAGAATCCAGTGCCCCAATCGGGACTAGAACCCGGTGTGCCGGCACCGCAGGTGGAGGATTAGTCTAGTGAGCCACGGCGCCAGCTGTAAGCCTTTTCTGATGCTGTGTCCTTTCATTTACTGAGAAAAATATGGCACACCAGGAGAATGTGTCTACCCTCTCTAGACGAAAGTTACTCAGTGGCAAAATAAAAGTTGAGATCTATTTTAATAATGGAGAAATCAGTAGGCATGAAGGGAGATTTTACCAAAACTACATTGGAATTATGAAAAGGGATAAATCAAATATAAAATTGAAAGTATAAATAGAGGCTGGCACTGTGGTGCAGTAGGTTAATCCTCCACCTGTGGCGTCAGCATCCCGTATGGGTGCCGGTTCTAGTCCCAGCTACTCCTTTTCAGATCCAGTTCTTGACTATATCCTGTGAAAGCAGTAGAAGATGACCCAAGTCCTTGGGCCCCTGCACCCACGTGGGAGACCCAGAAGAAGCTCCTGGCTTCTGGCTTCAGATCAGCCAAGCTCCAGCTGTTGTGACCATTTGGGGAATGAACCTGAGGATGAAAGAATTTCTGTCTCTCCCTCTCACTGTCTGTAAATCTCCCTCTCAAATACATAAATCAAGTCTTTTAAAAAAAAAGTATAAATAAACAATAACTTCACTAAAAAAATCACAATTTATCCAAAAGACATCCTTGATTGGAAAGAAGTTATGCCTTTTTACTTTCCTTTTTTTTCAGCTTATCCAGCTCTCTTTTTACTCTATAAGTTCATCAGGTACTATAACCATCTCCTTCATATGAACTGCATTTCAAGTATTTTTAAGTTTTGGTGATACTTGGCTTGTTCTGAGTTCTTTGTATTTTTTTATATTTATCTCCACAAGGCACCAATACTCCCTGAGTGTCTCAGTTTTAAGCAGTTTGAGAAGATGAATGGGCATAGTGTTGTATGTGCAATTTCATGAAGTGGAAAGTGATAAGAAATCTGGAAATTCGAACTGAATGCATTTTCTTTCCTAAAAATTATTGAAGTAAATTCCTAGAAAATAGTAAACTACTGAAATATGAAGTACCCTCATAATTATATCCCCTGGTCTAATCAGTTTATACAGGAAAAAGAGATCCACATGCAATTAAAAATAAACAAACAAATGCTAGTTTGTTCACCTATAATGACTAAAGCTTCAGTTGAAAATTACCTTTACATTTTAGGTTGAGGAATTTTTCATTAATATTAAAATTAAAATGAAATGACCCATATGATGATAAATAGCTCAAATTGACAAATATTTGACTAAACTTACCAACTGGATTAATTTACATGGTAAAAAGAAAAAAAAGGTAAAGAACTGCTTAAATAAATTAAGGCAAGAGATTTAGGTGAAAAATAAAAATTTTTCAAAAATGTTAGCTTCATATCTATAAAACAATATAATTGGTGCTGAACAATAATGAAGTACTATGTAAAAGTAGGTGCTCAAGACTAAAATTATAAATCTGAGTATTTTAAATATCCATTTTTCTACCTAATTTGGGTCAGATTTTCCTTTTAAGCAACATTTACACAACTGAGAAGTTTATCTGCCAAAAAGAGGTAAAGGCGACAAAAATTGTGAAAAACATGTTTTTTTTTTTTTTTTAAGCCCATTGAAGTTCATAATTTAAGGGAGGGATTCTCAAGAGCAGAGGGAGGAAAGTCACAAACCCACATGGGGTTTCTCAAACTGTATAAGCAGAGACGATTGCCAAGAAACACCTAAAACAGGAGTAGCAGATCCTATTCGGCTCTGACATATTGAATGCCGTTTCTGTATGAAAAAGGGCACATTACAGATTTCCTTATAATTTCCATATATACAGAAGCCATCACCTTAATTCTAGGGGGCATGTGATCATGTGTATTATAAAAGAGGCCTGGAGCTGGCACAGTGACACAGTAGGTTAATCCTCCATCTGTGGTGCCGGCATCCCATGTGGGCACCAGTTCTAGTCCCGGCTGCTCCTCTTCCCATCCAGCTCTCTGCTGTGGCCTGAGACAGCAATGGAAGATGGCCCAAGTCCCTGGGCCCCTGCACCCATGTGGGAGACCAAGAAGCTCCTGGCTCCTGGCTCCTGGCTTCAGACTGACGCAGCTCCAGCTGTTGCAACCATTTGGGAAGTGAACCAATGGACAGAAGACTGTTCTTTCTTTCTCTCCTCACTGTAACTCTGCCTCTCAAATAAATAAATAAAAAATCTTTAAGAAAAAAGAAAAGAGGCCATATTTATGCTATCATTTACTGTTACACTCTCACTCCCACTCAGGTTACTCTCTTACTCTTTCCTTCACATTCAAAACCCCTAATCAGTGGCACTCCCCTATGCTAGTACAGAGACACAGATATAAATACTAGAGAAATTAAAAGTCATGGCTCAAAATTCACCATTTAAGAAAAACATTTTTCTATTGCCAGATTATGGATGATGCATTTCATCTTTATATTTCAAGAGGTACCTGCAATATCTTTTAGTCTATGTTGAACCATCTCCATCTATCTGGAATATAATTCTATGTCCCAAATGGGAAAAAAGCTGAATGTTTTTGGGAACACAATTACTCACCATAATAAGACATCTTTAGAACTTGACAAAATAAAATGTGTGAATATTAATTTTACCCATCGAGACATTATTAATACTGATAATAAAAGTTTTTTGTTGTTGTTATTGCTGAAGTCACTCACATGATACACTCCCATATGGAAAGTATTGGGTCTCTGATTCTAAAGGAAAACAAATGAAATACAGGATCCCAATACTAGAAATGGAAAAAAAATACCAATATTTACTGATGTCTAGCCATTGTACTAAATCATCCCATCAGTAGATTATCTATAGTCTCTCAATGAGGATGACCTAGGTTTTGTTCTTGCTTATTGGGCAAACGGCAATGCAATTTGCTTTTAAAAATTGCTTTAATTTTTATTTTTATTTGCTTGAAAGGCAGAAAGACAAGACAGAAAGAGATCTCATATTTCCTGGTTCACTCCCACTTGTACACAACAGCCAGGACTGGCCAGTCCTGAAACTCAATCACAGTCACCCATGTGGTAGCAGAGACCCAAGAACTTTAACCATCAACCAGTACTTGCCCTCCAGTGTGCACATTAGCAGGAAGTTAGAAGTGAAGCCAGGACTCAAACCCAGGGATGTCTATATGGGATTTAGATATCCCAAGAAGCATCCTAACTACTGTACCAAATGCCTGCCCCAGCAGTCCAACTTTAAATATGTGTAATCACTCTGACTCAAAGCTTTCCAGGTAAGGAATGTCTGGCCCCTGGGCATTTTAAGACCTGCAAAATCATTGGTCTGGCCTTGCCAAGACAACCTTAGAAGAGACTTGAAATTCAATAAATATATGGAAGGCTAATTTTTAAGTTGATAATTTTATATTACCTGCAAATGATGTTATAAACATCCAAACAGGGGTCCTGCATTATAGTGCAGTGGAATAAGCTGCTGCCCGCCACTCAGGCATCCCACATGGACACCAGTTTTCGTCCCAGGTGCTCCACTTCTTAACTAGCTCCCTGACAATATGCCTGGAAAAACAACAGAAAATGGAAAAAGTGTTCGGGCCCCTGTAACCCATGTGGAGACCCAGATGGAGTTCCTGGATTCTTATTTCAGCCTTGCCAACACCAGCTGCAGTCATTTGGGGAGTGAATCAGCGGATGAAAGATCTCTCGTTCACCTTCTCACAAAGGCTCTCCACTGGACCAGGCTGAATTTGGGTGCTAGGGATGCAATTTTGTTCTCCCATATGTGGGGGTAGGGATCTAATTAATTTGAGCCTTCACTGCTACCTCCCAGAGTCCTTCTAATGCAGGTGGGGGAAAGAATCAGTGGAAGCCACAACCAGGACTTGAACCCAGATATCCTGATGTGGGATGCAGACTTCTTAACTGCTATGTCAAAAGTCTATCCTTCTGTGTAAGTTTTCTGTATTCTAAAGAAACAAGGCAAGTATGTATTCATACCTCTTTTCAGCATTTATATCTAAAGAACCTCAAAGCAAATTCCCTTAGCTTCCATTAGGCTAAAATAGGGAGATGGATTTTTTTTTTCCATTTCAAGACTAAATAATTTAAATGCAATACTTTCCTCAACAATAAAAAAAAGATGAAAAACATCAGCCATATTGTGAGAATTACAGAATCTATTTTATATCAATAAATTAGCATGTAACTGTTACCAAAAAAATGGCAATGATTTTTGAACAGGCAAGGTGATATTTTGGGGAAAAGACAGTCTTTGGAGAAAAATGGAGTTTTAACTTTGGATCTTCTCCTTAGTAGCTATTGGATCATGAACAAGTTAGAGAATTTTCTAAAAAACTTTCATTTATAAAACTGGTGAAATATAGATGCATATACATGCACAAAGCATTCAAAGCATTAATACTGGAACATGTTATTTACTCATTAAATGATAATTATTTTATGGGAAAATCTTCATATTTGGTCAAGTATCATTTTTTTGTTCTCTCAACAGAAAGCCTTATATGTTGCAGCAGTCACTGTTCTGAGGAAAATAAGTACATCAGGGAAATAAACCAAAATATTGAACTCCAGGAAGAACTCGGAAGTCAAAAAGACTGATTTAATTATCAGCTGCCAGAAATATAAATGAAATACAGATAGACAAAATATCTCATTCTACCCTTTGTGTAAATATTCAAGATAAATTTGTGGTAATTTTATATTGAGGATTGATTTTATTTTCTCAACTATATACCATGGGGACAAAAATACAGCGAACACTGATAAGTAAGGTTACAGAAAACAAACAAACATGAAGCTAACACTCTCCTTATTGATTTTGGTCAGAGGTGGGTAGCTTTTCAAAACTTTGAAAGCTTATGGGTCTAGCTAAGACTAATGTTAAGAAGTTTGTAAAGTAACTTGACCTCACAAAGACAATTGAAGCAAAAGTCTTCTCTCACCTAGACAAATGGAATTCACAGAAGTGAAATAAGATCAAGATACCAGACTGAACAGTCAAGACATTTGATGCCCAGTGGAAATGTTCAGCCTTAGAGACTTCTAATGAATTTCTAGGACATGTGGAGCATTATGCGATGGATATCACCATGTAGAGAAAAACTAATAAGGTAACAAAACAATAGGAATCATGGAGTTATGATTTATCCTAAAATCCTCAAGTCAAAGGTTGGTACAATTCACAGACATTTGTCTATGTTCCATATATTGTGTTTACTCTGCACTGTTGCGTTAATAAGACTAATGGCTAATCCTCCGCCTAGCGGCGCCGGCACACCGGGTTCTAGTCCCGGTTGGGGCGCCGGATTCTGTCCCGGTTGCCCCTCTTCCAGGCCAGCCCTCTGCTGTGGCCAGGGAGTGCAGTGGAGGATGGCCCAGGTGCTTGGGCCCTGCACCCCATGTGAGACCAGGAAAAAAAGCACCTGGCTCCTGGCTCCTGCCATCGGATCAGCGCGGTGCGCCGGCCGCAGCGCGCCGGCCGCGGCGGCCATTGGAGGGTGAACCAACGGCAAAGGAAGACCTTTCTCTCTCTGTCTCTCTCTCACTATCCACTCTGCCTGTAAAAAAAAAAAAAAAAAAATAAGACTAATGGCAGTAACTTCTAGATCTCTGTTTCTCTGAAATATGAGATTTTGCTTTTAGAAACTGGACTAACATATTCAGATTTTAAAGGTATTGCACCATACTTATTAAATATGTTCTAAAAAATTACATAAATTTTATCATTTAAAATCTATATTTTCATTTCTTTTATAGTTTTATATTGCTAATTTATTCAATGAAAAATAACCTAAAGTGTTTTTCCATTTGGATTATGGTGGTCTCTTCTCACCTCTTAACAGGCTGCAAATATTACTTCCTCTGTCATCAAGGAAAGGGAAGCTATTTTTTTTAACCTATTAGAGATTCAAAATCAATTTTTAATAAGGTATCAAGCCTTACTAAAGCAAAATAAAATAGAATGATAGTATGTTTATGCATAAGAAAAATAGGAAATAGGAGATATTTAGTGAAAAAGGCCCTGAAATAAATATAAGAGCAATTCTCAGAGTACTGGGAAGGAGAAATATAAATTTTCAATACCATAATTCTAATCCAACTGATAGACTTAGCTATTAATTCAGTAGTTGCCCAGTTACAGTTGCTGAGTATGTAAATCTAGAAATCCAGAAATGGTCATTCTAAGAAATTGGTTTAAGTGACCATTTGCCCTGGGATTTGAACTGTCATTAATTAATGCAGTAATCTTTTGTTGACTGATAATTTTCCAACACTTATCCCAGAATCTCTACCAGATAACTTATCATCAATTTCCGAAGGAGACTACCCAATGTTCCATTCCAAACAAATGATCTATTTTTATACATCATAAATGAAGTCCATCTATATACCCTATGTAATTTTGTTTGTCTCTTTTTTACAATCCAATAGGAATTTTATTCTTCTGATGCTCAGATGACCAAAAACTGCAGCAGATAAAGTTCTGGAGAACTAGATGGATGCTCTTGGACAACCAAACTCTTAATTTCTAGATATGATGAAAACAACAGATTAAAGGATATACTACTCTATTAAAACTTAGAAATAAACACACAAAAGCAGTTTTAGAGGGCTGGTGCTATGGTGCAGTGGGTTAATGCCCTGGCCTGAAGCGCTGGCACCCCATAGGGGCTCCAGTTCGAGACCCAGCTGCTCTACTTACAATCCAGCTCTGTACTATAGCCTGGGAAAGCAGTAGAAGATGGCCCAAGTCCCTGGGCCCCTGATCCACACAGCTCCAGCTTTTGCAGCCAATTGGAGAGTGAACCAGCGGATAGAAGACCTCTCTCTCTCTCTCTCTGCCTCTCATTTCTGTATGTAACTCTGACTTTCAAATATATAAATAAATCTTTAAAAAACAGTTCTAGAATATCCATTCATATTCTAATATAATTTTAGTTAATTTTTAAAAATGAGTTATTTATTGCATCCATTAGCTCTTTCCCAAATGTCTGAAATGGCTAGGGTTCGGTCAGTACAAAGCCATGAGTCAGGAACTTCTTGCAGATCTCCAACGTGGGTGCAGGACCCAAGCACTTCAGCCATCTTCTGTGGCTTTCCTGGGTGCATTAGCAGGGAGCTAGATGGAAACTGGAGCAGCTGGAGGTTGAATGGGTGCCCATATGGGGTGCCAGTGTCATAGGCAATGGCTTAACCTAATATTCCATGATTCCAGCCCCTACTTTTAGTTAATTTTTTCAAGTCTTACCTCACACATACATGGAGTACCATATGTTTCAATACATGTATACATGGCTGGCGCCACAGCTCACTAGGCTAATCCTCTGCTTGCACCACTGGCACCCTGGGTTCTAGTCCCGGTTGGGGTGCCGGATTCTGTCCCGGTTGCTCCTCTTCCAGTTCAGCTCTCTGCGGTGCCCTGGGAAGGCAGTGGAGGATGGCCCAAGTGCTTGGGCCCTGCATCTGCATGGGAGACCAGGAGGAAGCACCTGGCTCCTGGCTTCGGATTGGTGCAGCGCACCGGCTGTAGCAGCCATTTGGGAGTGAACCAAGGAAGGAAGACATTTCTCTCTGTCTCTCTCTCCCTCACTGTCTAACTCTGCCTGTCAAAAATAAATAAATATATAAAAATAAAATAAAAATAAAAAACATGTATACATTTTGTAATGTCCAAGTATGCTTAGCACTTTTATCTCCTCAAATGTTTATTACTTCAAGCATTCAAAATCCCTTCTTCTAGATTGTTTTAGAAAAACATAGTGTTATTTTCTTCTGTAATCACCCTATTGTGCAACCTATTTTTAGTTACATAGTTGAGTTTATTGAATTTTCTATACTTGACTACCAAAGAAGATTGCACAGAATGAGAATTGTAATATCAGCTTCAACTATGCACACTCTCAGTTTTGAAGATCAGTAAAACCAGGCTGATCTGTTTTGGGTGAACTGTCTACCACTTGCTAGTCATTGCAGCCTGGGGTGAAATAAAATTTCTCAGAACCACAAACATTGAGAAGCCAAGATGTGTGAACTCCCACATAGAAATCTTTTCATTGAAATAAAAAAAAAAAAAAAAGTTCTGAACAAATAATAGTTAAACCACTCTCTGGGGAGTGAAAACTTTGTACCATTAAAATACCAAAAGGAAATATGAAGATTTAATGACATACTACTCTGAATTTCATTTTTAAACTTGATTAAATGTCTCTAATACTCAGGTAAAGAATAAATATAGACAAGAAAATCTCAAAAAAGTGAAACAGAGGTGAAATAGTGAATGGGAATGTTCAATACTGGATACTAAAAGTCATTTTCTACTCTATATAATAACAAATGGGAGGAGATAAATAAAATGGACTGGTAGATTTTTATTTGCAAGAAAATAAACTATACCCCCACTTTGTAAAATTTTGTGGTCCAGTACAAATTCAGTATAGATTAAATAATATAAGATATTAGCAATGATAAATAACGTTGTTGCTATGGTTAATAATTATCATTTGCTTTTTATTTGAACAGTAGAAATACGGAAAAAGAGAGAGAAAAAAAGAGATCTCTCACCCACTGGTTTACCTCCCCAAGCGTCTGCAACTACCAGGGCTGGGCCAGGCTGAACCCAGGAGCCCAGAAATCTAATCAGGTTTCCTACTGGGTGCCAGGAATGAAACTACTGCTGGAACCATCACTGGAATATCAACCTTGTTCCCGGCAATGTTGTAAGAACTGTGAGATTTACGTCAATTAATCTTCCCAACATGTTTGTTCTACAGAGAAGAAAACTAATGTGCAGAGAAGTTAAGTAATTGATGTTAACTATAGAATCAGAATTTTGGTCTGTACAGATACTGTATACTCAATTATTATTATAAATGCATAAAAATAAAAATTTAAAAGTATTTTAATATTTAATAAAGTCAATGTAATGGAATTAGGTTTTATTTTGAGACATAGCACTTAATATCATATTTGATTTACTTTTTTATTTGAAAATTACAGAGATAAAGGCAGAGAGATACCTCCCATCTTCCTCTTTACACCTAAATGCCTGCATCAACTGGGGCTGGGCCAGTTAGAATCTAGCAACCAAGAACTATGTCTAGATTTCCCACGTGGGTGGCAGAGACTGAACTACATGAGCGTTACCTGATACACCCCAGAGCTGGCCTTAGCAGAAAGTTGGAATCACAAGAGGAGCTTGGACCCAGACCCAAGCAGTGTAGTATAGAATTGGGTTTCCCAAGAGGCACTCACACAATTATGCCAAATACCCACCCCTTTTGGCTTAGGTTTCAACATAGTTAGATTTGGGATTCTTAACTCCTAAAGGGTTTCACTTTTGCCATCGTTGGTCCTAAAGAACTCTCTGACCACAATGCTGTTGCCTCTAATAAATCAAAACCTAAGACTATTTTCACATTTCTTACTCTTTGTATCTTGTTTGTTCATGGTTTTTCTGGTTTTTTTTTGTTCATGGAATTTCATAGATTTCTTAAAAAAACATTATATACATACACTTGAGAATGGAGATGAAATAACTATGTGTAGAATAATATTTTTGTGATACACAATTTGTTGTTTCAGTGTCCATAAACTTGAAACTTATTCATAGAAACAGTATTTATAGGGCTATAAGTAGAATCCTGATGAGTAGCAAACATACACAAAAAAATACTACATGAATGAAAAAAACAGAAAATGAATTTTATTCAGAATATAACTGATATAGAGGTACAGCACAGCATTAAGGGAACCAAATACATTGTGTTTTTCTTCTATATTTTAACCCATTCACTTTCCCAATAGCAGACTATTTCTATTTTGCTCTAAGTAGATCTGATATAAAATCTGATCATGCTGCTACAATTTTGAGGAAAGTGTACAGGACACCCTCCTGGTGAAACAAAAGGGGTTCTATATATTTAGTATCCTATGTTCATAATCAATAGAAAATAATCCAATGTTCCCTCAACCTGTCACAAGTTTCTCATCAGAGTTCTTCAGCTTCTCATGCCATGTTATCATCAGTGTATGTATAACAGACAATTTTTTTTTTCTTTTGCTCTTTCTATCCTGAATCAGAGAGCTCAGACTGTAACAGTGAAATATTATAGGCTAGGCCATTTAAATAACAGAAGTTTAATTTCTCATAGTTCTGGGGGCTGGAAGGTTCAACACCAAGGTTACAACAGGGTTTGGTTCTCATGAGGCTCCCTTCATGACTTGAAGACAGGCTCCTTTCTGTCTCTCTCTCTTCTTATAATCCACCCATCCTCTTTGATTCCATTTGCACCCTTTTGACCTCATTTAACTTTACTGCTTAAAATGGTCACATGGGAATTATGATACTGCATGGAAACGTGAAGGGTGGGCACAATTTAGTCCATGGCACACACCAATGTTTAATATTTCAGTTAATCCAAAGCAATTTCTTTTATGAACAGGAGCTCTAGAAGAAACACTGGTATACAAAATCACCTATAACAAAGGCAATTTAATTATGTCTTTTCATTTATTCATGAGTTCATTTGTTCAGTAAATTTTTAAAGTTGTATTCTAGGTTCCAAAAATCAATTAATCCCAAATCCCAGCATATTGAGTAAATAACTGTAACCCTTGGAATTGGAGAACAATTTGAGACATTTCTGTTGTAATATTGGATAAACAATCACTAACAATTTTGATCACTAGCTCTATGTTCAACATCCTAAGCACTTCGTGGGGATAAAAATGACAGCATATATAGACCTTACTATTAAGGGCATTGCATGCTTATAAATGTCTTACTCTTGTTGTGCAGTGTGACGATTGGCTTTAAAAATCAACTAGACTGGTATCTAAGAATATTTTATGAGATTAACATTTGAATTAGATTGAGTGAAGAAGATTCACCATATGGGTTGGCATCAAATGGAACAAAAAAGTGGAGGAAAGACAAAACACTCTTTCTTCTGTAGTTGGAACATCTGCCTTCTGCTACTGTTGAACTTCAGAGCACTGGTTTGCTAGGTCTTCAGGCACTGAATTCAATGGTCCCTTCCCAGATTTTCTGGGTTTTGGCTAAGACTAACTTTCACTCATCTCCCTTGCTGCTGCTGCTTCTTTTTCTGCTCCTTCTCATCCTTATATTAAAAATGTACTTATTTATTTGGAAGGCAGAGTTACAGAGAGAGATAAAGAATGGGAAAGACAGATAAAGAGATCTCCCAACCTCTGGATCATGCCCCATGATGGCCGCATTGGCCAGGGCTGGGACAAGCCAAAGTGAGGAGATTTGGTCAGGTCTGCCATGTAGGTGGAAGGGGCCCAGACTTTTTTATTTTTCATCATTTGCTGCTTTTCACAGGACTTTTGTTAGAAGCTAAATCAGAAGCGTAACAACCAGGACACAAACCAGTGTCCACATGGTATGTTGGCATCATAGATGGCGGCTTTACCCTCTATGCCAGGACCCTGGCCATTCTCCATTGGTTCTTAGGACTTTGGACTCAGAATGAATTAAACAACTTCCCTGCATCTCCAGATAGTATGTTGTGGGACTTATAAACCCCCAAAATCAAGAGAGCTAATTTCCATATTAAATACTATCTTTACATTCTTGCCTGTCTTTGAAAGTATCTATCGATCTCCTTTCAGGTTCCTTTTATCTGGAGGACCCTGACTAACATAGGATCATTATCTCAGTTACTTTGGCCATTACAGTGCTGTGTAGTAAGGAGTAACAGGATTTCCATGGTTTTCCATTATAGACAATTACTGTTACTCACAAGAGTGTATATTGGTGGCAATTTTACTACCTGCATTGGGCTGCCTAGAGTTCATGCATGAAGCTGCTGTCAATGGTCTAGCAATAATTTATGTAGCCCTATTGATATCACACATTGACTCTCTCAGGTGTCTTGGGCTACCCTTGGAAAAGCTTCATGGAGTTGGTTCTGCTTTATATATTTCCCTGGGCCTGGTGTCCAGGCTTTTGTCTTAGGATTAAAGAAGAAAGAGAAATAGACCAAAGCTGAATCATGCAAGCCCTTGTGATAGTGAGTGTCAGATCTTAGATATCACTTCCTAATAGTCTATTATGTAAATCAAGTTACAAGTCTGGAATGCATCATTTGATGTGAACAACTAAAAAGTTTCATTGTCATTGAGAGGCTCATAAATACTGAGGCTGGTTGGTGGGTAGGCAAAAAATTCAAGCCATTTTCACATCTTTCTACTACTTTAGCAATATAAAATAATGAAGGGGCCAGCGCTGTGGCACAGAGGGTCAATGCTCTGGCCTGAAGTGCTAGCATCCCATATGGACACCTGTTCGAGATATGGCTACTTCACTTCTGATCCAGCTCCCTGCTATGGCCTGGGAAGGCAGTGGAAGATGGCCTAGTTCTTGGGCCCCTTCACCTGCGTGAGAGACCCGAAGGAAGCTCCTACCTTCTGGCTTCAGACTGGCACAGCTATTGGGTAGTGAACCATCTGTCTCTCTCTCTCGCTACATCTCCTCTGTTAACTCTGACTTCAAATAAATAAACAAATCTTTTAAAAATCTGAAGGAAATGTAAATTTAAATTGTAAATTTAATTTTTGTGCTTTTTATTTAGAAGAAAGCCAGAGAAATTAATAAATGATCCCTCAAAGCAGCCTGTCAGTGTGTTA
The DNA here is from genome assembly GCF_051225735.1 of Oryctolagus cuniculus. NCBI lineage: Eukaryota > Metazoa > Chordata > Mammalia > Lagomorpha > Leporidae > Oryctolagus > Oryctolagus cuniculus. Next base: position 45,191,256 of record NC_142875.1, read on the forward strand.
TAGATGAGAAAATAAATGAAGTAAAAAGATCTATTTACTAATTTTCCTATTTACTAATTTGTCTCATCAAGAGTGGGTAGAGTTAGTTTCAGGTTATACATCACCTCACACTCACATGTGTGTGATTCTGTTTTTCTTCATATTTCCATACATGCCTTACTTGTCAGTTATCATACTAAAGGAGATCATGACAAATGTAATTTTTATAATTAGATGTGGTCTATTTCTTTTACTTTCTCAGTTAAAGTTTCTCACTGCTCCCACCCTAGCCAAAACTACCATCATCTCTTGCCTGAAATCACTACTTGACCTCAAGTTTAAGATAATTCACTTTAATAGAACCAGGGAAATTGAAAACTAACACACACACACACACACATATACACACAGTTCAAATTCCCTGTACTCCTATGTAATATATAACATCTTTCACATGTATTATAAGGCACTTAATGAACTGAGTTTTGTGTTAGCTATTTATAGGAGAATTATGCACGCTTCCCTTAAGATGTCTGTTTCTTTAGAGGAACACACATCTCTCACTATTCAGATCTCTTATAAATTTGTATTTTCTTAACTATTTTCATTTATTGGCATATGAATCCTGCTAGACATTTACACAGTTCCCCATGGTTACTGGTAATACTGATCACCATTTGAAATTTGTTTTTGTGTAATTTTTTTGAAAAACGCTAGAGGCCCTTCCCCTCCCAACATAAACCCCATACTGTGAACTCTTTCAAAACAAATGAAAAGGCTGTCTATTCATGATTTCATGTGCCTAATAGTGCCCAACATAGAGTAAACACTCAGTAACACTCTGAATACATAAGCCCGTATGTATATACTTAATTTTTCAAGATTTGTGATAAAAATTATGTTCTCTTCAAACAAACATTGACTATCAAACATGGTTGTATGGTAGAGAAATTTAGGACTTCCAATCCATGAGCATGGAAGATTTTTCCATTTCTTGGTATCCTCTTCTATTTCTTTCTTTAAGGTTTTGTAATTTTCATCATAGAGATCTTTAACATCCTTGGTTAAGTTTATTCCAATGTATTTGATTGTTTTTGTAGCTATTGTGAATGGGATTGATCTTAGAAGTTCTTCCTCAGCCATGGCATTGTCTGTGTATACAAAGGCTGTTGATTTTTGTGCATTGATTTTATACCCTGCTACTTTGCCAAACTCTTCTATGAGTTCCAATAGTCTCTTAGTAGAGTTCTTTGGGTCCCCTAAATAAAGAATCATGTCATCTGCAAAGAGGGATAGTTTGAGTTCTTCCTTCCCAATTTGTATCCCTTTAATTTCTTTTTCTTGCCTAATAGCTCTGGTAGAACCTCCAGAACTATATTGAATAGCAGTGGTGAGAGTGGACATCCCTGTCTGGTACCAGATCTCAGTGGAAATGCTTCCAACTTTTCCCCATTCAATAGGATGTTGGCTGTGGGTTTTTCATAGATTGCTTTGATTGTATTGAGGAATGTTCCTTCCAAACCCAGTTTGCTTAGAGTTTTCATCATGAACGGGTGTTGTATTTTATCAAATGCTTTCTCGGTGTCTATTGAGATAATCATATGGTTTTTCTTCTGCAGTCTGTTAATGTGGTGTATCACATTGATTATATACATATATATATGAGTAATAAAAGTATTTATATATGCACCACATTTTCTTTACTTACTCATTAATTGATGGATAACATTGGTTGTCTCCATTTCCTTGTTATTGTGAATAGGCTGAAATAGGTATGTGAGTGTAGACATCTCTTTTCACTTGGTTGAGGGAATGTTGCATAATATCGTAGTACTTATTTTAGTTTTAAGAGGAACATCCATACTGTTTTCCTGTATTAATATCCATTTCTACCAACAGTGTGTAAAAGCTCCCTTTTCTCCACATCCTTGCCAATACTTTTTATCATTTGTCCTTTGATTATAGCCAATCTTACTGGAGTGAAGTGATATCTAATTGTAGCTTTGCTTTGCATTTTCCCTGATGGGTACTAACACTGAGTATTTTCATGCATTTCTTTTTTTTTTTTTTAATTTATTTGGCAGGTAGAAAGAGAGACAGAGAAAAAGGTCCATGTATTTCTTCAGCATTTGTATGTCTATGTCTGCCTTTGAAAAATGTCTGCTTAAATCTATTGTCCATTTCTTATTTTAATATTGAGTTGTTAAAGTTCTTTATATATTTTGGACATTAACACTTGTTAGATGTACAGCAGGTAAAAATTTTCTTACAATATATAAGTTATCTCTTCACTCTGTTGATTATTTCTTTTTCTATGAAAATACTCTTTAGCTTGATGAAATTCCATGTTATTGATTTTTCTGTCTTCTAGCTTTTCACAGTAATCTCTAATAATCCTGTGTGTTTCTGTGATTTCAGTAGTAATGTCTCTAATTTTGTCTCTAATCTTATATTTTTGAAACATCTTTTTTTTGCCTAGTCTAAGGGCTTACTAATATTTTATTTTATTTCTTAATTTTCAAAGAACCAACTCCTCATTTCATATCACTGATTTCTTTTGTATTTTTTTTTTCTTAGTCTCTGTGCTCTAAATTTTAGTACTTCTTTCCTTCTAAACATTTTGGATTTATTTGGTTCTTGGTGTTTTCTGTTGCTGTTGTTTTTTTGTTTATTGTTTTTTGTTTTTGTTTTTGTTTTGTTTTGTTTTGTTTTAGTTTTTTGGTGTGAGTGATATGTTTTACTCAAGATATTTCTTTTGTTTTGATTCAGGCATTGAATGTTGTGAAATCTCTCTTAGCACTTTTTTTGCTGTATCCAAAGCTTGTGAAATATTGTGTTTTCATCTTCATTCATTTACTGCTCAATTCCATTCTTGATTCATTGGCTGTTAAGGGGTAAGTTCTTCAATTTCTATGTATATGTGTACTTTGAAATATTTTTATTATTCATATCTAGTTTAATTGTTCTATGGTCAGAAAAGTTGCACAATATAAATTCTATTCTTTTAACTTTGTTGAGATGAATTTTTGTGACCTACCATATGATCTGTTTTGGAAAATTTCCATATGCTATTGAAAAGAATGTATATTCTGCAACCATTGAATGGAAAGGTCTGTAAATGTCTGTTAGGTTCAACTGATCTAGGCTAAAATTTAGCTTAGTGTTTCTTTGTTGATTTTCTATCTAACTGATCTTCCTATTTTTGAAAGTGGAATGTTAAAATCTCTTACCATTTACAACAATGGTAAAATTTATGAAATCCTTCTATGTGTTAGGCACCCAGTAAATAATTCAAATATATTATTAAATTTATGTTATCCTTAGTGGTATGAAGAGTCTAGTACTATTATTATTATTATTATCACTATCATTATCATTATTATTAATTCTTAGATGATAATATTAAACATAAAGTCAAAATTTTATGCTGTGAGAACGAGGCCATATTCATTCCATATATTGAAGTTTAATGTTTTCCTCATTCCAGTTAGGCCAGTAGAAGAGGGAAGGATGATGGTCTGGTAAGCCAGTAAGCAGATGCACAAATAGCACTTCTCATCTACCCTATATGTGCTCTTTCCTTTTAAAGCCATCGTAATATGGTCATGGGGTTCTACCCAGCAACTTTGTTTAATGGGATCATTTCCTAATGACTCCACTTTCAGTCATCATAATAGGATTAAGCCACCACACTAATTTATCAACCACTAATATTAATCCATTAACATTCACCATAAGGCTGGTTTCTAAATTTTAAGTGTCTATAAGAATTGAATGCCAAAGTTTATTTATTTATTTATTTATTTTCTTTAAACCATAACACTTAGTCAAATGATGCCAGCACTAAGAAGAATTTATGAAATTTATTCCTACTACATACTTAGTACTTTGTAAAATAAATAAAATTATATATACATTCAGATGTACATATCAAATTTAGAAATTATTATGTACATAAATATTTAATATAAAGAAAATAATATTTTTAAGAAATACTTGTGAAGAATGAATTATCTTCTAATTATTAGAACAAGAAAATCTCCATAAATTCTACACAGAAAAATTACATTAGATCATATATCTCACCACAAAGCATTGTAACTAAAAACCAATGTGAAAAGAGCCTTTCCACCTTCTCTTTAACTCAATCTACCTTGAAAACTTCCCAAAGCCCATGGGGAAATTAGATATCAGAGCTGAAATTGCAAGTAATGAAGAAAAACCCAAGAGCATGACAGAACTCCAAGGAAATACCATACTCAAAGGAATAACTTCAGATAGAATCAAATGTTTTCATTAAAAATAAGAGGTGATTTGAAATATAGAATAATTGAACAATACAAGAAAATAAGCTTATTGAAGAGAAAAACATAGCTGTTTCAGTATAAAAAGATGAATAGAAATTTTCCAAAAGGAGACCATTTAAATTATTATCATTAAAAAATGAGAATTCATCTTTAAAAATATCATACTGAGATAACATTTAACAACTCCATCCCAGAAAAACTTCTGAAAAAAAAGAAAGTGATTTACTTTAGGAATTGGAAGGTAGGAACATTTGGGATATGAACAGTTTTCCTATGATACTATTCATAAGTATATATGAAAAACAAGCAGGAAGATAGTTGATTTGGTTTTTAATTTATGATGTTTCTGTTCTGAAAACCCAACACTGAGAAGGCTGTCAGATCCATCCCATTCCTCAGGGCAAACTGCAAAATCCCCACTTTTCTCTTCTGGTGTGAGACAGTCAACACAAGGACAGAATTCCGAAACAGAGCAGTTAGATTTCTGCTGCTAGGAAACTGATTCTGGAGCTGCTAGATGCATAGCAGTATTTGGTTCTGATTTGCTTTAACAGATAAAGAAAATCTCCAGTGCTCTTGTGGCTAAACTATTGGGACTGTGTTTGAAAAGTGTTGGTTTATAGCTTCATTTAGGTTTTCAGTCCCTCCAAAAACACTTCCAATAAAATCTGGCCCCCCTCGCCCCTTTTTCTTTTTCACTCCAGTGGGTGAAGAAGGTAAGCTGTTTTTGCCAGCAAACAAAAGAACCTGCTGCCAAAACTCTGTCAATAAGATGAGAAATATCAGCTGGCAGGGTCAGACTGCTGCTTCTGATATTTCTGAACAACGGAAAATAATACAATGACTATTAACTCTCAAAGTTTACCTTCAGTAAAGAGCAACACAGAGAGCTTTCATGTACTTCTCCTGAAGGAATTATTTACTGCACATGGTCATGGGGCTGAAACTGGCAAAAACCATTTTAGAAAACAAAAGTGCAAGAAAACTCATAACACCCTGAGCTAAATCTACAAACATTTCATTTTTCTCTGATGAATGTTTAGACTTTATTCAGGGAAGGATGGAAAATTGAATGTTGACATGTCAGAGAATGTGTAGGATCAGAAGTGCTGACCCCCTTGCTTTCCCATTCTAACGTGAAATTATTACTGAAGCTCCCCATACTGGAAGACACAAACAAGTTCTCCTTTTTAAACTGAACTTTTCATGGAATTATAATTAAATAGTGTCCCCAGGGTGAAGTAAAATATCAAGGAAGAAAAAAAAAACGACACTTTCAGAAAGGATTTATATGAATTTCCTACTTAACATTTATATGAATTTCATATTTAACTTAAATTTGGTGAGTACATTGACTGCCCTTGATTAAAGAGAATGCAAATTTTGGCTTATTTAGTTCCTATTAGAATGCATACTACCATGGGGCACAAGTGTATATTTTCATGCACACACAAAAACAGGTTCTCTTTAATTAGTTAATTAATTTAAGGAAGTCAGAGATGGAGAGCAACCCAGAAAGCCAGATATTTTTCATCCACCGATTCTCTCTCCAGTGCCTGGCCAATCCAGGGTAAGGCCAACCTAAAGCCAAGAGTCTGGACCTTAAATCAGGTCTTATATCTGGGCGGAAGGGACTCAAGTATTTTAGCCTTCACCTGCTGCCTCCCAGGTTATGCTTCAGCAGGAAAATGGAATTGTAAGCAGATCTGGGACTGAGCCCAGGCATCACAACATGAGTTGTGGGTATCCCAAGTATTGTAATAACTGCTCATCAAATGCCTGCTACAACAGATTATACATTGAAGATATTTATAAATTCAGTTACAGTTCTGTCACTAGGCTGAATTTGGATAATGGAAATCTTCCTAAAGTCTACCCATATTATGTGGCATGATAATTTTATAAATAATACAAAGGATAGCTAGCAAGATTGTAGATAGGGATACTTGATTTAATTTTCTCTCTCCCTTCCTTCCTCCCTTTCTCTCTGTATAAATGGCTTAGGTTGATGAAAAGAGCATGAGAATATACGAAATTTGTTTTTATTACTTTTCTCTGTTCTAGTAAGCATGGTGGTGTGTCGTGATCTAAAGCAGATACTGAATCACAATTGTGACTGTAGGAACCCTTAGCCCATGCCTTCAGTTTCCTCAAAAATGGCCTGTGTGGGGGCATAATAGTCTTCCATTTCCTACACTAATCAGAACTCAAGGCATGCAAACTTTTCTGACAACCAGTGTATTCTCAGGATTTAAATCGAAAGTGTACTGTACTGCTTGAGTTATAAAACCAAAACAATGCAGGACTGACAAACAGTCTTGTTTTGACTGAACTCATAATTACACAAATCTGAAAAGCCATTCAAAAAGTCACAGTGACTGTGTTAGTCCTGGGGTATTTACCTAGATTCTGCCTTGATACACAGCATTCCTTTTGGGGAGGGCATTCTATGAAACTCTATGTGTCTATTATTTACATTCCCAATGTTTCCCATGGATATTTAAACAGATTAAGGGAAATGAATAATGAAGATTTTGAGAGTTGTTTGACCTCAAGCTAATAATTCCTAGGGACACAGAATATTATTGTGAATAGGAGTTAGAGTAGAAATTTGTAATCGTATCTTTGACCTTTTATCCCAAATTTCTGATCATTTTTCCAGTTCCTCAAAATTATTAAAAAATGGATATTCTAACAATGTCTCCAGAGGCTATAAAAAATCTATATTCTAACACTGTATGTGGAGGCTATAAAGGGGTAATTCATTGGGGTAATTCATCCCAACCAATCATTATTATCATCTTTAATATCATCACATCATCATTCTTGAAATTAAATATTATTTTCATTACCACAGAATTGAAAGTCCCAGGTATAATTACAATAGACCTATTCAATTCTTTAATTTGCTTAGTAAAAATATTGAAAATTTTTAGTGAATACTCCAAAACAGTGACTCAGATGACTGTCGCTACAACTACAAATGATAGTGTAGTATAATAGACAAAATAATGACTCCTCAAAGTTGCACATGCCCTAGTCTCCAGAATATGTAATCTGTTGCATTATGTAGAAAATATAATTTTGTAGCTGCAGTTACACTGAATGATCTTAATATGATATGGAAAGGATTTCTTGGATTATCCAGGTGGACCCCATCTAACCACCAGAATCCTCAGATGTAGAGAATTTTCTGAGTTGTAGTTAAAAAAAAAATATGAGACATTGTCAGAGCAATATTATGCTGGTGGGTTTTATAAATGTGGAAGGGAATTATGAGAAACTGATGTTGGTGGTCCCCAGTACGAGGAAAAAGGAAAAGAGTGGGATTCCCCTTTAGAGTTTCCAGAAAAACAATACAATTCTTCTGATTTTGATTTTAGCCCAATGGACCTGTTTTGTACCTCTGGCCTACAAAACATTAAGATAATCTATATCGCCTTCATTATGTTTGTGATAATTTGGTACAGCAAATAGAAAAGTGCTATACGTGGCTTTAAAAAAACCCTCTGACATCTGGATTGTGACTATGGACAGCAATAACATATACCATATAGTCATCATCAAAAGTCACAGAATTCATTTGATTTCCTTGGAAAAATGGAAGGATACCTTTTCCTCTATACCTCAGTGACATCCATTCTTTTACTGCATGTTCTGTTGCAGTCCAGAGTTCCTCACTCTACTACAGAACATCATCTCGGGCTCCCATCTCAACACTATAAAGCATAAAGAGCAATAAGGGAAAAATTTCTTGATGTTCTTCAATTCGGACAAGTTTCATGGATGAAAGAGCTGTCCTTTAAAAAATAACTGTTACTTTTATTAATAGACCAGTGAGAGAGTGGTATAGGGTATACACATTGCTGCCTATCAGTTCTCTTAAGAAAGAAGTTGAATACTGAGAACTTTGGTGAGAGGAATAAAACATTACCTGATGAAAGTCAATGTTTTGGATAACTCAAAGATTTCACTTTCAAGTTCAGTCCAATAAAGAGAAATATCTTGCACATTCCATGCTTCAGAGTAAGACTTTTTGGAATTGTGACCTTATTATATGGGAAATCCAAAGAAAAGTGTAAACACTGACAGACAAAAGAACTGGTAAATCTCAGATAGGAAAAAAGCAAAAAAGAAATCAAAAAGTTCTAATCAAGGTCATATTTACAGCAGCAAGAATATCCCATACTATTGAATATAGTTCTAGAATTGCTTTAGAACCTAAATAAAATCTAAATATCCTACCCTTTGAAAATTCCATGAATATGTTCTTTGAGCTGCTCATCAGAAAATAATGTTATCTAATAAATTATGTCAAAATATCAGCTAATTCTGCAATGCTCCATCAAAGTTATAAAATAATGTGGCATATAAAAGGTCTGAAACAGTTAACGCATTTCATGTGTACAAGTGTTCTCAATGATATACATACCCCCTGCAAAGTGGTTGCTTCATGGTGAACTCAAATCAATGAATAAATATCCATGATTGAAGATGATTAAAATTGAAAGATCTCTTTAATAAAGGCTGGATGGACACATTGGATAATTATTCTGGATTTAGTTTGTTTTCCGTTATAGTCATGGCCTTGCAGATTGATTAGATGTCACTATAGGTTGTGGTATACAGGCTGAAATGATGATCTGCATTTGACACTTCATCACCCATAGTCAGTGCCAGAGTCAGCACTCTTGCTTTCAGAAAACAGAATACAGCACTATTTTAAATATAGAAATTATTATAGGTTAACACGAAGTTTAGAATATAATTGAAGAGCTGGAGAAACCAGGTACTTCCAGTGGCAACTCCCAGAAACACAGAGCCACATTGCATACAGAGCTGTAAAGTCAGCAGCAGCCACTGGGACCAACAGACCCACATATCTGTTCATTATTCTTAAAAATAAAATTAATTGTTGTGTCTTGAATGCCTCTCCCACAATTAACTTCTATAGGATGGTACTTCTAGAAGCAACAAAGTTAATAAAAAAAAAAAAACCTTTCAATTATTTTTATTCTATGTTTGAAGGATAGAATGTATACTATGATGAATTGTGAAAATGTGTGAATCTGATGCTCAGATCTCTATCTCTAAATACATTTTCCAAGCAAGGTGCCAGGGCTCCTTTAAGACATAGCTGTTTCTAGTTCCAGGACAGGAAAACAAAACAGACACCTGGAGCATCTTGTTAAAGCCAGAAAGTAAGGAAGCATGAAGTGAGGGAAAGAAGAGGACCAATGCTGACAAACACACTGTTCGAAAAAGCTTTCAGTGGCCAAAGCTGGAAACACTGGAACTGCAATGTAAATAACGTAGTACTGAATTATTTTTCATTATATAATATACAGAAATCCATAATTACTACAATGTAGTGCATGAATTAGTGGGGAGAAGGGAAAATATTTCTTACAGAAAAGTATCAAACATTGTATGTAGATATTTTCTCATTTAAAGGTGACATTTTCCCTCCTTTTGAGTATGGCTTGTACTTAATGACTTGTTTCCAAATGATATAGCACAGAAAGTGAAAAGTATTATTTATACAGTGGAGAATGCTGATAATCATTACTTTAATCAAATGATCAGGGATAGTATCACTAATAATGTGTCACCTTAATAATGAGATATGGTGAAAAAACACAAGACAAACAAAATTGGAAACATTATAGAAAATGCCCAAGTTGTATTTTTCAACACTTTCAAGGACACTAGAAACAAGTAAAGACTGAAGAACTGTGACATATAAGAGGAGACTACAGAGAGATACCTAAATGTAATATGGTGTGCTGGATCGGATAATGGGACAAAAAAAGGACATTAGATGAGAACTGGTTAAATCAATCTTACATATGGAGTTTAGTAAATGACTTCTTCATTTCAACAAATGTTCCATGGGAATACATAATATTAATCTACGATGCTATATAATGCAATAGGTTAACATAAGGGAAAACTGGTTGTTAGGATATACACAAAATTGTTTCAATATTTTTGTAAAACTACAGTTATTAAAATACAGACCAATTATTTAAAAGCATGGAGAATAACTACTTCCTGAATATAAAATATATTAATCCAGATGGAAGAAAAAAATCCAGAAAAATTGGAGTCTAACCCATCTCCAGGAATTTGAAATTTGAAAAAAAAAAAAAAAACCCACTGGGATGGGAAATTGTTTGAGCAAAATCAGATCATAGCAATGCCCCCTAGGGACTGAAATTCTTGTTTCTGCCCTCAGACGACTTGGATATTATCATTTTAATTAAAACAATTGCACAAATATTCCTTTCTTTTATCCATACATTGTTTAAGAAAGGCTAATTTCATTCACAATAATAATAGCCTTTGCTAAATACTAAAAGTGCTACTTCGTAATTTTGCTACTCTGTGTGTCTGTGTATGCATGTGCACTGCCTGATTTTCACAGCAGGATATCTAACCTTCCAATAAATGTACAGAATGTTTTTCCTCCTTTTCTATGCAAAAAAAAAAATTGTTTCCTGAAAATCTAGGAATATTTACCTATAAACTGTTCTACAACAAATGCATTTTGCAGCTATACATATTTGAACATACTTTCAGTTTATCTATTAATTATCTGATATACATTTTATACTTGCAGAACCAATTTTTATACATTCTATTATAGTAAAAGGATACCTAAGTTTTAAAAGTAAACCCAGTATATTTTTGTAGTGTTGTGTTTTGAATGGAAACATGATATGACTTTGTATAAGGACATTAAAATATCAAAAACAAATTTTGAAAAGGCTTGAATAAAAGAATATAGATATTTAACTTTCATAGTGGATTAACCCAAGATAATTTAATTGGAATTGTAGATCTTTATAAAATTCCAGTGTGAGTTTACTTTGAATTCCTTTACAAGGAGGAAAGATGATATCTTAGGAATACTTACAACAAATACACCATACATCTAAAGAATTAACTTGTAAAGTAATCTTCAAAATGTTTAAAATCAAGGTTGCATTTTACATATGTCATGGACCAATGGGCCAGAATTTACTCTCTTTTCATGGTGACTAATCCAGCTATAATAAGATGGAAGTACAGCATAATATGTGATCACAGGTACTTTTGGGTTCATCGCTTTTCCAGAGCATTCCCAGGAGTTTCATACAAATATCAAAGCATTAATCAAGGTCCAAAGATTCAAGTACAAGGTCCATGGATACCTTTTGTGTCTTTTATTAACTATACAAACACACTAGCCATCTATTTTAAATTCAATTAAAGCAGCCATGTCAAGGGAATCATGTAGTCATCAAACCTGGCAAAGTTCAAATATAATTCTAATTATCTTAGGAATATTTAAATAGTTCAACTAATGTGATTTATTAAATATACTTAGCTCAGAAATTTTTAGTTTGCTTTTACTGATCAAATTGAAGGAGTGTTGGTATAAGCAAAATAGGTTAGATTTGGTTTAAAAATAGACTGAATTAAAGTTTGTAATATTTATAAAAACATAAAATTTCTCCACATAGTTTTCATCACATAACTCTTTATTTTACACTTAAATAGAAACAAAATAAATTTCTATATAATTTATATGCATAGGTCTGCAGTATAAGTTTTTGGCAGCCATGATTTTCAAAAAATTTATTATAAGCATTTCAGTGTGTTCAAGAGGCTATAACAAAATACCAGAAGCTCAGTGACATATAAAACATAAATTTCTCAACAATAACAACAGCAAATCCACGTAAGAAATAAGAAAAGGACCTCAACAGCCAGTTCTCACAAAAAATACAAACAGCCAACAAATATATTTAAAAAAATTAACATCACTATCCATCAAGGAAATGCAAATCAAAATGCTTTACTTTGGGATATGATTGTCATTTTTAGCTCATGTTTATACTCCTGTGCAACTGTGGTCTTCCTACATTTTACTTGCTGAATATTATGATTAGTGGTGAATTAAGTCTGTAAATATGGAGTGAATTAATTATGTCTTTGCAAACACTGATGAAGAGAGGGGAGGGAGGAAGTTGGATTGGAGAGGAATAAGGAAGTGAAGGATGTGTGGTTGTATTGCTGGAACTGTAACTATAAGAGGCATAAAATCTGTTCTCTTTATATTTAATAAAATCATGAGTCATCACCTCACCCCAGTCAAATGAGTATTATGCAAAATACAAAGAGTAACAAATTATCACAAGGATGTGGAGACTGGGAGACATTTACACACAGTTGGAGGGAAGGTAAATTAATGCAGCCACTATGGAAAACAGTATAAAGATTTCTTTAACAACTAGAAATAGACTTAACATTTGATCCAGTATTCTCACTACTGGATTTATACAAAAAAGACGTGAACACATTTTATCCAAGAGATACTTGACCCTCATGTTGATAGCAGCACTGTTCACAATAGCCAAAATATGGAATCAACCAAGGTGTCCATCATCAGATTAATGGATAAACAAAATGTGGTACATAAACATAGGAACATAATGGAATATTGTTCTGCAATAAAACGGATATAATTCTACCATTTGAGTCAAGATGGATGCAACTAGAGGACATCACATTGAGTAAAATAAGCCGGACTCTAGAAAAAAAAATAAAATAAAATAAAAAAAAACACAGAAGCAAGAAGGTGGAGAAGGGAGGGGAGGGAAAGGGAGGGCATGGGAAGGGAAAGGAAGGGAAAGGAAGGGAAAGGGAATGGGAAAGAGATAGGGAAAGGGAAAGGGAAAGGAAAGGAGGGAAGGGGAGGAGAGGGGAGGGAGGAAGGAAGGGAGGAAGAAGGGGAGGAGCCAGGGAATATTATTATATGCTTAGAATTATATTGCAAACTATATTGAATCTGCTAAAAATTTAAAATTTATAAATATGCTTAAAAACGACATGTTCATGGTTCTGAAGCCTGTAAATCCAAAATCAAGGCTCCAGTGATGCCGTGTCTAGTGAAAAGCCATCATCATGGACAATATCTTATATGTGATTTCATATGGCAAAAAAGACAAACTCCCTCAGGCCTTTTAACTAACATCATTAATAACATTCTTAAGGGTTCTAATCTTCTTCTCTACCCTCATTGGGATTAGATTACCACCTGATTTAGGGAGGCCACAAACATTAAGATCATAACAACAGGTCCCTAATTTGTTCTGTTGTCACAGTTTGACCTTTCATTCATATAGTGGACTATATTGCCTTTTTAATATTACTATTTATTTGAGAGGTCGAGACAGAAACAGAGGGAGTCCCCATCTACTAGTTCATACCTTAAATGCCCATGATGGCCATTTCACATTTTTCCATTGAGGAATAATATTCCATTATATAGACATACTCTCTATTTTATTTCTCCATTCATCAGTTTATGAATGCTTGATTCATTTTCACTTTATTTTTAATTACTTTTGCAATCATCATACATGCCACTATAAATATTCACTTACAAGTTTTAGTGTGGACATACGTATTTCTTCTTTGTTGAAAATATCTAGGATTGAAGATACTGGTTTGTCAATTTGTCATTTTTCAAAATGACTTTATCATTTTATATCCCTAACATCAATGAAGGAGAGTTCAATATTTCCCAGATTTTTGTTGATACTTATCTGTTTTGTTATTTTTTTATTTATTTTATATATTTTTTTGGACAGGCAGAGTTAGACAGTGAGAGAAAGAGAGACAGAGAGAAAGGTCTTCCTTTTTTCCATTGGTTCACCCCCCAAGTAGCTGCTATAGCCCGTGCGTTGCTGCTGGTGTGTTGCTGCAGGCGCGCTGCGCCGATCTGAAGCCAGGAGCCAGGTGCCTCCTCCTGGTCTCCCATGCAGGTGCAGGGCCCAAGGACTTGGGCCATCCTCCACTGCACTCCCAGGCCACAGCAGAGAGCTGGACTGGAAGAGGAGCAACCGGGACAGAATCTGGCGCCCCAACCGGGACTAGAACCTGGGGTGCCGGTGCCAAAGGCGGAGGATTAGCCAAGTGAGCCAGGGTGCCAGCCTCTGTTTTGTTTTACAATCATTCTATTGTTTATAGTGGTATCTCATTATGTTTCAATTTCCCAAATGACTAATGATATTGATTAGCTTTTCATGTGCTGCTTGACATATACCTTTTTTGCAGAACTTTATATTGTTATGTATTTCATTTTTCATTTAGTTATTTGTCATATTGTTGAGTCATAAGCACCATTTTATCTTCTTAATACAAGTACCTTATAAGATATATGATGCATAAATATTTTTTCACAGTCTGTAGGTTTTATTTTCCCATCTGGATGGTGCCATTTGTTGAATTTTGATGAAAATTGTTGTTATATCTAAAAATATATTTTGTAACACAAGGTCACAAAGATCTACACTCGCTTGTTTTCAACATTATAAATTTATCTCTTACATTTAAACCTATGATTCACTTTTTTTATGAATAGTAAGAGGTAGGGCTGCAAGTACATTCTTTTACATGCTTGTTGACAGTTGTCACATAACCATTTATTGACTTGACAATTTTGTTCTCCATTGAGTTGTCTTAGTACTCTTAAGAATCAATTAACCATCAAAGCGAGGATTGATTTATGGATGTTCGATTCTTTTCCATTCTTTGTCAATCCTTATTCCATGAGTGACAGCACATCTTAATTATTGTGTTTTCTTAGTGAATTTCAACATCAAAAACATGACTAAAATGACTTATTTTTCTACATTATTTTTGCTATTCTGATTCATTTGAATTTCCAAATGAGTTTTAGGAAAAAGAGTAAGCTGGAATTTTGGCAGCAATTGCATAGAAATTTTTAAATTTTATTTGCTTGTTGATTTTGGATAGGGAGAGGGAGAGAGCACTGCCATCAGCTGGGCCTCTCACCAAATGCTGGCAACTCGCAGGACTGGGCTTGTGCCAGATCTAAGAGCTGAAAACTGAATCCAGGTCTTCCACATGGGTCATAAAGCCCGCAGTTCTGGAATCATCATCTGTTGACTGTCAAAATGGTATTAACAAGAGGTTGAAATTGGGAACAGAGCCAGGACTCAAACCCAGGTCCTCTGATAAGGGATTGCAGCATGCCGACCAGTGGCTTGACTGCAAGGTTAAATGCCCATCACTCCATTCATGTTTAAATTGCTATTGCTAAAGCTGGGCTTATGTCTACCAGTTTGACTTGTTATTTTTTTCTTCCTTTATTACATACTTTTAGACAAATATGATATCTTCACCACACATTAATTCATTTCATGATTTTAATTAATTTTTGAAAATTATCTCCTCAATAGCTTCTTTAAGACTAAACTACACATCTTTTCCTATTAATCTCTGTCATATTCACATTACCTTATTTTTGGTGAAATGTAGGAACTTTATTCATGTGTAGCTCCTTTTTCCCCTTTGTGCTATTCTTGCTATACATATTAAATCTACATATATTTTAACTCAAGATAGTTCAGTAAGATTATTAATTTACATATTCTTACTTCTTCCAAATAAACTAAGGAGAGAAAGTATGTTGATATACTTTGCTATATTACCTCCATATTTATCCATGGTGATTCCCTTCCTATGAATTTGAGTTAGTATTTTGTATCTTTTCCTAACTCTAGTAGTACAGTTACATTTCAATCAACAGCCTTTATGCTGTTAGTGTCAAATATAAAGCATCTTTACATGTTACAGGCCAAATAGTTATATATGTATTGTGTTAAAAAAAAAAAAAAACAGTTGAAGAAAATAGGCGGCTTAGCCAATATTATGTCTTTTATCATTGCCTAAATAGTTTTTACTAATGTTCCTTGTTTTATTTTTTCCATAAGAATACAAATTGTAGGCCATAGTTAGAAACAGCCAAGTCTCAGCTTATGTCCAGCTGCTCCACTTCTGATACAGCTCCCTAATAATGATCTTGGAAAAGCAGTGGAAGATGGCCCAAGTGTTTAGGCCCTTGCTAACTGCATGGGGAACCTAGATGAAGCTCTTGGCTCCTGGCTTCAACCTGTCCCATCTCTGGCTGTTTGGACCATCTGGGGAGTGAACCAGCAAATGGAAGATCTTTCTGTGTTTCTCCCTCTCTCTCTGTGACTCCAACTTTCTAAAAATAAATGTTTAAAAAAATATAAATTACTATTTCATATCACTGGCTTCCTATCTTAAGGACTTCCTCTAGTATTTGTTATAAAGCAGGTCTGTTAGTAACAGATTTTCTTAGCTTTTTGTTTATGTTTGAATATTTGTATTTCATCGGTATTATTTTCAAGATAGTTTTACCAGATATGAAATGTGTAATTGACCATGTATTTTTTCAGTGTTATTAACGTGTCATTCCACTGCCTTCTGGTCCCCATTGTTTCTAATAAGAAGTTGTATGCTAATCTTGTTGAGGTTTTCATGTGAATGCTGAATCATTTTTCTCTTTTTGCTTCCAAGATTTTCTATTTTGTTTTGGCTGTCAGTTTTGACTAGAAGGGTCTGATCTTGATCTGTTTGTGTTCATCGTACTGGGATCATAAGAAACCTGAAAAAAGTGAGCCATGTTCTCCTGATTTTCCTTCCCACTCCTTTTACTTCTCCTTCTAGACCTCATATGTCTGATGGTGATATGCTTCCTGGTGTGCTACATCTCATTGAGACTCTGATAATTGTTATTTTACTTTCCATTTTGCTGAATGTACAATGTCTCTTGATCTATTTATAATTTCATGGAATCTTCTCTCATCTAAATCTTTTGAGCTTCCCTCATAGCTGATGTTTCATTTATTGTACTTTTCTACTTGGTCCTTTACATAATCTATATTTTTATTGATATTATCAATTTAATGAGACATTTCCAATATACCTTATTTTTTCATGTTTTAAATGTGATCTCATTTAGTTATTAGAATATGTATAATAATTGCTTTAAATTTGTTCCTTAATACATTCAACATTATGGTCTCCTCTTAAGCAATTGGTATTGTTTGCCTTTTCCCTGTGTATGGATCATACTTTATTCACATCTCACAATATTGTGTTTCAAATAAGACATTTTAGATAATATAGTGTAGCAACTCTGGCTATTGGTCTCCATTGGGACTTATGGTTGTTTTCTTGTTTATTTGTATATAGACATATCTGGACAATTTCATTGAAGGTTTTTTCCTTAGCTGTGTGCAGACTTTGATATCCTGGTTAAATTTTTGCCTCATTTTTTCTGTTAAACCTCACTTCCTAGAGGCTACCTCTGGTTAGGAATATTTAGTAGTCAGCCACTGTTTGAAGAGAGATTATGATTAAGCCCTCTTACCAGAAAGGATTCCATTTTCTGACAATATATGTTTGTGGTCAGGAGACTACTTTATTATTCAATAGTTTATTGATTAGTAGTTTCGGCCATGTACCTGTATCACTAATGTTCCCATTCTGGTTCCTCCTCAGATTTTATAGCCTTGAGAAAAGTTATAAGTACCAGAATCAATGATTATTGCTTTATCTGGTTTACATTTGACTATCTCTTTTACTGATACTTTATTGTACTTGTGGCTCATCTGCCTTTGTTTTTATTGTAGTCAGCTACAATATCAATCTACTTATCAATCTACAATATCAATCTACAATATCAATACTACTCGATAGCTGATTTCTTTACTGTTTTGACAATATCTTGGTGAAAAAAGTGCTCCATGGTCTAACTCACATAAGTGGGATCATTTGGCAAAGTCAGGAACTCAACAACTTTGAGGTGTGCTCTGGACTTCCTCTGGTCAGATTCTTTGTGACATGGAATAGGAGCTGGAGGATCCCCTTTAAGACAGAAACTGAATGTTTTGGGGTTGAAAGAAATTTCTAATGTTACTGACCACTGCCTACCTCCCAGTGTAGATGAGACATGGATGTTGGAATCTACTGATGTTTACCAAATTAAAATATGGCTTTAATGTATCTCCTTCTTCTGGAAACTGAATGAAATAGCAATTGCCACTCAGAAGAGTTTATTCTGCTATGCAGAATACTACCTGTTCTATATAGATCTTCCATATATAGCAGAAGTGTGAGGAATACCACTAGACTTCTACTTCTCATACACTGTACAGATTTTACAAAGGGAAAAGAAGTTATGATAAATGATATATACCAATGTTTGCATATTGTGTGTGTACTGCAGGGAGTTGGGGAGACAGGAACTGCCACTTGGCTACAGAGTCATTTGCAGCATATCATTGTCAGTGCTGAGCTTTGAGAGACGGTGCAGCTTCTAGTTCAAATGCCATGGGCTCCCATTATTTCTAGTGTAGATTTGTTTATGTGGTGAAAATTATCCTCAAATTTCAGTAAGGATTTTGGCCAAACTCTATAGATTTCAAATATTTATCTTTGCAAATTTTGGGTTATGTAATAAATGTCTCTGAGAGATAAAGATGTCTTCAGCTCTTTGCATCATCATTCTGAGAGTGTCTCACTGTTATCTGAAAAGTTCAGAATTCACTTCCAGTTTTCAAGTATATGAAATATTTAATTTTATTTTCAGAATCACTAAAGTCATTTTGCCACTATCAGTTATATATATATTTATATTTATATATTTGAGCCCCATTGGCACAAAAAATAACCAAGGTTATTATTTTATATTTCTGAAAGTGCTTCCTGTCACAACTATTCAAGTTTGGTAATGTAGTATGAATATAGCCCTAGATAACACAAAACACATGGATATGGCCACATTTCATATAATACAAAAAATGGGCAGAGAGTCATATTTGGCGAAAGGACAAGTTTCTTGACCCTCTTAGAATAATGGCTATGAATCAGCTAAAAGAGATATTATTATTAAGGTTAACAATGGCTATACATAGTAAATATAAGGAAGAGAGTTTGAAAAGTCCTCAAATACCAAAAAAGATGACTGACAGTGGGACACAAATGTTGAACCACTAGAGATATTATAGACCTCTGTTTTCAGATGACATGAATTGGAATATGTTATGTCAAATTGCATTATTACCAACTGTAGTTGAGTAGCTAAAATATTTGCAGTTAAATAAGCTGAATATATTCATCAATAAGAGATGAATTAAATATAAATGTGGCCCACAATATCAGGTTAATTATAAGCTACAGCAAGAGAATTCCCACATCACAGGAAAATCTGTAACATCTCAGAAATGGACCTTGAAAAACGGGTGTTCATAATTTGGAGAGCACAGACTTGATCATGAAATAATCTTGTTGGAGATCATTAGAATTTATGGCTCAGAGAGTATTAGAACAGTAAATCTATGGTGAGAACACTCAAGTGCATGTAGAGTTAGCTTAACATTTTCATATAATATACATAGCAGATGAAATGGGAAATGTTTAGGCCTACTTGGCGATGAACTTTATGGTTTGGCTTGAAATAGTTTATCTACTTTCCATGCCATAACACAGTCCATTTGAAAAGTTGTGGTTTCTGTTACATCTCAATACTCTCTGACAGCCAAACTGTCAGAAGACCCACTTTTCACTTATCAAAGCCAACCAACACAGGAGAAGATTAAATAATTGAAGTAAAATGTAATTTATAAAGCTTGAAAACAAATCTGTTATGTATTCTAGGTGCTGTTCTATTCAATGCTAATGTTCTGTTCTCTTTTTTCCATTTGTGAAAGTCCTTGTAATTGCATGTTACCATGATTTAAGATAGAATTAGCCCAGAGCCACATTCACAGCAATAACATTCTGTTTTGCCAAATGCTTACCAGTTTCACAGTCATACAAAATTATTTTTTGAAGAATCTGTAAAATTCTTTAAGTATTTTTCTTAGTAATTTGATTTTCAAATATTACTAAATAAGAATAATAATATCAAGCCTTTATTTTCATTGTAGTTGAAGATTCATGTTATTATGTCTTTCATCAAGAAAATTCACCTTAGCATTTTAGAGCTAGAACCTTTCGTTTAATACGTTCATGACTATAGAATCAGGTGATAATATATCTGACTAATGCCCACTTGTTGCTCAGTACATATTGTTAAATCCATGATTACATGATGACTGAATGGAAGTGGTCGTACAGACAGAAATTTAAGGCACATTCATAACTTGGAAAACTAAAGTACTTGAAGGAAGAAATAAGTTAATTTGCTGAATATTTTTAGTATCCTTATTAGTGCTATGATTTTTGTTCAGTCTAAGTGAACTTCAAAATCATTGTAGCTGTAGTCTAAAAAATTACCAAAAAAAGAGAAACTATAACCATTTTGAACTCAATTTAATTCTTTTTGGGTTAAAGAGAAACTTATAAATAAATCTAAGAACTGTTCATAGAAATGAATGTGAGTTTATATATTAATCATTAACTTCTTTTTCCTGTTGACTTTACTATATTTATAGGAAAAATATAGTATAGTGTCAGAAGACAATAATTTTTAGCTTATAACAGGAATTATCATTTAGAAGAATAAATTTTCTCTCATAGAAAATATGAGTTTTTCATTGATTTTTGTATTCTCTTGACTTCAGAGAATATCTAATATACCATGTTTTCTGTTTTATTATTTTGACTTAGCCTTGCAAATTGATTCTCTGAAGGATATTGTCATAATTTAATCACATGTGCTTTTCTCAAACTTAGAAAATTTATCTTGTATCTCATAACTGAGTCACTATTAACTAGTAAATATTTTTCTTAAATTTTGGCACACAATAGTCAAGTTACACCCAATTTATAAAAATTTAATGTTATGGATTGAATAGGATTTGTTTTCACCAAAACTCATGCAGATGTTTAAACTTTGACACATTAATCTTAATAATTGATGGATATGAGTGGAGACTTGATCTAATTATGTCACCTTTAACTCACTGATTATTTGAGTTCAAGTTCTAGCCTAGCTTTTTGCTCTAATTCCTGACTAACCATGTGATCACTCCTCTCCTCTGCCATAACCAGCCCCCATTAGACACCAGACTATGGACTGCTGATTCTGCACTATAACCTCCTAATGTAAGCTGAAAGAAACCTTTTCCTTCTTAAGAATCTCTTCTCCAGTATGGTAGTTAAAGCAATGCAAAGCAGACTAATACATGTAATATTCCCAATGATTACATACTTGAAATCAGAAATATCCTGATAAACTTACATTTGCCTTGGAAGTCATTATAACTTTATCTTTTCAGTAATGTCAGCATGATTGTAAGATGTCCTAGAAACTTATCTTTGTTCCATATAGCATATAACCTATTTTCCACTGACATAAAAACATTAAGCAAAACTCTTACACACAGCAATGCTCTAACCTCTTGATTATTTTATCAAGCTTACCATCATACCTCTACTTATTCAATTAAAGTGTGTTTTTTAATTCAAATAAAGCCATATATGTGTGTGTTTCAAAGTCTGTTTTCTTAATTAAAATAAACTATATATATATATATATAAACGTGCACACATGTGTGTCCGTGTGTGTGCGTACACACGTGTTTAGCAATGTTATGTATTGGACTGCTCAGAGGAAGCCTGTTCTGACCATGTGACACCACTGATCAACCATCAGTGTTACTGGATTTATGTCCTTGAAATATGATGAACTCTGTTCTTTACAATTCTCCAATACACGTTGACGTAGCTGACAGTGTTGTATTTTCCCTGCCCTCATGAACAGTGCACATAAATGAGATTCTAGTTCCTAGGTGGTTGAGATCACTCACTCTGACAGGAGAATAGCATGTACCCACAACATACCCTCCTTCCTATAGTTATGTAATTAGCATAACTAAACTACCATATCTTCTATAACTGCCAATCAATGTAAAACATTTGTGTGATTCATCAGTATGGAAGGCACAGCATGATATTTTAATTGCATTCTCTACCATGATATCCTAAAAGCATCATCACAAAGTTAGCATTATTATACAGGACAAAAATTTTTAGCATTAATTAGCATTAATTCATACTACTATGTGTTAGACATGTTCCTTTTTTCTCATACAACCCTATGTTGTTATCTCTATTTAGAACTAAGGAAGTTGATGCATAGAGATATTGGTTAATTTGTCCAAATTTAAATCTAGAAAAAGGCAGAGACTGTGTGTTTGAACATCAGTATTATAGCATTGGACTGCCTGAACTTAAGCACCACTGTTAGTGAACAGGGGTCCATTCACTTGAGGTGTCACCAAATAATCAACCTTAATGAAGAGATGTTCAGAGAAATGTTTTATGTACATATGACAACTAAAGGAAATAGTGAGGAGGTATAGTTCACTAAGGCAACTGCTTCCCTGAGAAGCAGTTTGCTAGGGCTTATTCAGTAAGGGTTAGGAAAGTGTCCAGGAAACAGAAAAGTGGGGGGAGGCAGGATTCTTGCTTGTAATATTCATTTCCACGCATTGTGTCTTCAAAAATATAACGCAAACTGGTTTCTTGCAGATTTAATCAATACCTGTTTGTGATGGTCAGGTCTCCTCTGATTGCATAGCAATGTAAGAGTTCCTGGAACATCCTTTGAAAAACAATAGAAGTCATTAAAATGTTTTAGATTCTCAGCTTATTGTTCCAGTGCCCCACATTTGGCTAAATCCTACACTGTTGCTTACAGTGCTAGGTCTACAGAGAATTCACTGCCAAAATGGTGAGTGGCATGCATACACCAGGTGCCATTGGCCAGGAGCACCACCAACCTAGAAGTTAGAATCCTGGACACTGTCTGAAAGAATACTAATAAATTTTTTGAAGGGAAAAGTGACAATTCCTTATTACATTTCTCTATTCTTTTTTTAACCTAGAACCCTTTTATTTGAAGTATACAAACTTCATGCATTTCATATACACAAATTTAGGAACATAGTGATTCTTACCACACTCTCCTCCCTCCCACCTGCAATCCCACCCTTCTTCCTCCTCCCTCTCCTATTCCCATTCTTATTTTTTACAAAGATCTATATTCAGCTAACATTATACTCATAAGATCAACCCTACACTAAGTTAAGAGTTCAAATATAGCATGAAGAAAAAAGCATACTGCTCCTCTACAGTCGAGACAAGCGCTGCTCAAAATCATTTCATCTCAAAGTGTCAATTTCACTTCCAGGCTAATAAAATTTGTTTCCATCTTACTTAATATTCATATAGTCCACAGCTTTTATGTTTCTGCTCTCACAGTGCAGCAACTAATACTCTTCAAACTGCTCTTTAGCAAGTTCTTCCATATATTATAAATTCTTTGTTAAAAATGCCCTACTTTCCTGGTATAGCACTTGAAGTTTGATATTTATTAAATTATTTTCCAATTCTGCTTTAACAGATATATGAGTCCATCACATCTGCTGTTGCCATGAAATTAGCTTTTTTGTGCCCTGATATTTTGAATGTTTTCCCAAAAAGTAAACACATTCCAATTCTTATACAATTACTAAAAATTCAAAGAACCACATTCAAACTTCCTCTATTTCTAAATGGTAACTGTATTTTGAAAGGGGATTTATAAGTAGTAATCAGAAAAATACAAAAAAAAAAAGTCTATTCTTCATTAAATACTGATATCCTACTGGACTTTTAAAGTATTTAACACTCACAAAACATTGAAGATCTAATAATTAACTTGATTTAAAAGTGTTTTGGTGTGGCTGGGTCCAGATTCTTGTCTCTGACACAAGAAACAGTTTGAAGACAGGACAGAGCTAGAAGTCAGAAGAGAAAGAAGATTTATTTGCACGCAAAGCAAAAGTGCATACCCTGGAGGAAGTGTGGGCACATGATTGGAGTCCATCACTTTATATGATCTGGAGGCATAAGTATGTGGTGTCTTGGCTTGGGTTTAGTTTAATATTCATTGTGAGTGAAGCTTAGCGTGAGTTCTAGTGCAGCCCATTTCCTTGCCCTTTTTTTGGAAAATCTCAGAAGTGTCATGATGGTAGTTGCATGGCTGGGGTAGGAGTTCAAGCTCTGATAATTCTATTATAATGATGTTATAGTGAGCTGCAGTGATCACAAGGACACAGCAGGCAGCCCTGTTGGTTATTTTGGCCCAGTGTTGGTTGTAGGCAGTAGTTTTGCAGAAGGAAGTTTTCCGTTGCACAGAAAGGGAAGGAGAGTTTTAATGTCACAAGCAGGGATGCAGGGTGGGGCTGGCAACCTCAGCTTTCTCCTTGCTAGCTACTTCCTTACCTTCACCAAAAGCAATCTAAATATTTGAACAATGACAACAATAGTGGAACTGTCCCTGTCATTAGAATATTTATTTTACTAATTTTCATGAGTCAAAACACTGAAAATTGAAAAAATGTTATTTTTAAAGATATATATTTTTTGAAAGAGTTACAGAGTGAAGGAGAGACAAAGAGATCTTCCATCTGCTGTTTCATTCTCCAGAAGGCCACATATGCCAGGATAGGGCCAGGCAAAAGCCAGGAGCCAGGAGCTTCATCTAGTTCTCCCATATGGGTAGAATGGGTTCAAACACTTGGGCATCTACTGCTGCTTTTCCTAGGCTATTATCAGGGAGTCAGATTGGAAGTGGATCACTCAGGATTTGAACTGAAGCCCATATGGGATGCCAGCATCCCAAGCAGCAGCTTTATTCACTATGCCACAACCAGTCCCCTAGAAAAATTATTAAGTAAGAGCATATGAATCTATTTTGAGGCAGATATTTGTGGCCCTAGGATGACTATGTATCTAAAAATATTATATATTTTTCTTAATTTTTTCATAAGAAATAAAAATATTTTATTTTCTATTTCAGCAGGAAGTGAATCAGAATGGAATTATGAAGCAGAAGACAATAATGACTTGTTCATTTTAAGAAAAAAATTATTGTTTTATCTTTATGTACAGTAGTTTTATTTAATACTTATTTTTACAAATCTTTATCTCATTGTGAATGCTACACAGCAGGCACACATTTCTCTGTGCAAAGGCATTTTAAAAGTGTAGAACCTAGTGGGCATTAAATACACCTTAAGGAGCAATCATTAACAGCGACAAATTATTACATATATACTGTGGAACTGGCCCTATACTTGGTATTTTATATTCTTTACTTCATTTATGCAACTAGAACTGTATGGCAATGATTATCATTGGAAAAATACTTTTTAGTGTTGTGAATGTCATTCTGTTTATAAGGAGCCTTAATTCTCTATTTCATGTATCTGTCACTAATTCTGAAAGTTAAAAAAAATGTTTGTTTCTGCAATGTAAAGTTGGTTATCAAGAACAAATGGCCCTTTCCTGATTTTCTTTAAAACCATTGTGCATCATGTAGACAGTTAATATTTTGTTGTGTTTCTTTGCAAGCAGACACAGAGATAGTGCCAAATGTTTTGTTCCAAGTAATAAAATTCAGCTGTCAGGGAGAGAAACATCCTATTATAATTGAAATACTCAGATTCCCTTGACATAGATGAAATTCAATGGGTAACTCTTTACTTCATTAAGCTATGGTAGACACAGGCTCAGATGACGAATTGAAAATGATACATTTTGGAAAAGATTTTAAGCAGGCCCACTTTAATGTAAGTTGGATTAATTCCAAAGTACTGAAATATTTATGTGTTTTTCCTTTGTGCTGTCAAGTATCTTGCTACATGTGACTGTTATTTTAGGCATATAAACACTGATGTTAGGCCACTAAGTTATTGTACATGCAAGGAAAGTTGATATCCTTTTACTTTATTATTAGTTGAACTTGCTGTACTTTAACTTTCAGATAATATCCTTACTGAGCTCCAATAAGAAAATACTTTAACTCAGCCTCCAGGAATCTACAAAGATGTGATACACAAAAGGAACAGGGCTGCTTGAGCTGTCACTTACAGGAGTGGTTTGCTTGCCAGCATGCTCAAAAGAGATTGTTAATAGCATCCCATTAAAAGGCGGTGAACAAGAAAGCGAAAGGAAAGCATTACTGGGGAGGAAAAGTGACAGCAAAATGCAAAAAATACAGGGGAAGTATTTCTACATTAGCAACAAGTTTTTATTTTAGTTGAGATGATTTATAAATAAAATTATAAAATTACACTATGCATTGGAAGCAAGACCATTGAAATTATAACCATGATGATTATGCCTAATTGCCTACTAAAGCACTGAGAAAATGTTTACATTTTAAATGATATGCAAGAACATTCATGTTGCCATTTGTAGAGGTCAGGTAATAGTAAGTGTATATTCCAAAACTGCGAATTTAACACATTGCCAGGGCATATGTAATAGTATATTCATTGAAGTTAAGATTTTAATGTAAATTTTACAGAAATAAAATAGTTATTTTTATATCTGTTTCTTTTAAAAATTATTTTATTTGTTTGAAATGGAAAAAGAGAGAGAGGGAGGACAGATTGCTCTTCTGCTGTTCCATGCTCCCAAATGCTTACAACAGCCAGGAATGGATCAGGAAGTCAGGAGCCTGAAATTCAATATGAATCTCCCACATGGGTGCTGCATCCAAACCATTTGAGCCATCACTTGCTGCCTTCTAAGATGCCTAGTAGTGGGAAGCTAGAATCAGGGACAGAGCTGGTACTGGAACTCAGGCACTCCAGTGCGGGCTTTGGGTGCCCCAAGCAGTGTCTTAACCTCTACATTAAATGCTTGGTCCTATCAGTTTCTTTTGAAGAAATTAAAACTATTGATTTTTAATGCATTTTAATGATAGGTCCTTAAAATAAAGATGTAATTACAAAGAGGAAACAATTATTCAAAAAAGTAAAGTTGATTAAACCACACTGCTCTATAAATCAGGGAAAATTGGGCAAACTTTTTTAAAAATGCATGCATTTAACTTGTGTCAAGAACAACTTTTTCTTTTGTAGGTCTATATATCAAATAATTAATTATGAGTCCATTAATCAGTTAACAAAAGAGCAACTTTCATTTTTTACATGACAACATTAATTGAATCACTGTATAAAATTCCAAGTATATATTTAAATGTTCTAAGAACTATTTCCCCATTGTATAAATGCTTTATATTTTCTTTTGATAATCATATTTGTGAATTTTTATTGATAAAGGTTTCTATGACCCTTTTATTTAAATTAAGCCAGATAGATTTTTTTAAATATTGAAAGTTTCATAGTCAACCAAAAACATAAAAGCTTTTTCCTAATTATCCAAAGTAGTTTTGATCATATTAACATATAAATTTTAATTTCATATATTTTAGCTTTAAAACCTAACAGTGGTCTCCGTGAGACTACTCATTCAACTGATATAATTGTGAAGAAACTCTTAGATCTTTAACTTTTATTTATAATTATTTGTACTAATAAAATGCACTAACAATTGTTTTCACCCATGTAAAAATGCCTTTCATGTGATTATTATTGTTACATATGGTTAAGTTCTTTATTTCCTATCATTTCTGCTTTCCTGTTTTACCTCTTCAATTCTTAAAGTATAAACCTCTTTGTTCATATGTGCTTGTGTTGAGAATATAGGAATGTTTGACTTTACAGGAAGACAGGATGTTGTAGCAATAAGATAACATTTTATGGGTGTATAAATAGAACTCTGATTAAATCCTAATTCTTCCTTTTAACAGTTGTATGACCCTGAGCTAGGAATTTGACTTCTCTGATCCTTAATTTCTGCATGTGTAAATGCAGATAATAACATCTACCCAACGGGTTGTTTCCAAGTCAAATGATGTGGCATAATTTAAGCATCAAACAGTGAGCGCATTGGTAGTCAGTACTCATAAAGATGTTCATTAACTCCTTTCTCCTGTTGCTCTATAGCAATTTCTATGAAAAAAGAACTTTATCAGTTCCAAAATATCAGTGTAGTGACTCTCTGAGAACATATTATTCATTCATCTTAAATTCATCATTGTGCATATGGTAAAGCATTTTTTGAATTCCTTAAAAGTCAAAGTACATAATCATACATTGAAATTACATAACTATGTATGTTATCCTAAGAAATTGTGATGATTCTTGACTTAGGTAATTGGAATAGAACTGCAAATTTAAGTACAATGATTTTTTTTCAATGAAGTCTTTGGACCGTGACATCCCAAGACGCAAAATTCTATAGTCTGAGATATTATATGTAGAGAAATTATTGTACTGCTATGCCTACACTTTATTTTAAATCATTTAATTGACAAAATATTTGAACTTAAATTAATATACCATATGTCCATATACACACAATGTTTCAACTATTATGTCATGCATACTATTATGTGGCAGGAAACCCTCAAAAGAAATCAATGATACAGACATGTTTAACCTTTGTCAAATTCAAAAAATCCATATTTATATAAGGAAAGGCTTTAATTACAGAAACAGGTATTTCAACAAGAACACTCAAAAATCTCTGAGCACTGAAGCAAAATATTTTTTCTTTTGAAGGGTCAAAATGCGAACAAGCAGAGATCAGTGAAATATTTAGTGGGGAGACTGAAAATGACCAGCGGATTCTCATAGGAGAAGGGTAGTGCTGTTAACAGGTGCTCCCCTGCAGAAGTAGATATTAGAGGCTTGCTCCACTGTTTTTGTCCTTAGCCAGGTTTGGGGAGAAGCAGACTTTAGGGAACTATCGGAAAGAAAGAAGCCTGGGGAGTCTGCAGTTAGGACAAAGTGGAAGGTATCACTTCCATTTATTCTGAGATGGTACTAGGACCCAATTTTGTGTCACAAAATCATACATAGAAACCATTGCTCCCAACGTGATTGTTCTTGGAGATATGTCCTATATGGAAACAATTAACATTAAATGGGGTCATAAGAATGAAATCCTAATTCAATGATTGGTCTCTCTATAACAAAAGGAACAGAAGCAGAGCGCTCTCTTGCTCTCTCTCTCTCTCTCTCTCTCTCTCCTCTCTCTGAACATCACAGAGGAAAACTTGCTTGAGGATAGAGGAAGAAGGCAGACTTCTACAAGTCTAGGACATTTATTTCTTCATTACTTGTCCCCAAAATCTTGAATAGTACTTAGCCTGTAGTAAGGCTTAGTAATTGTTTATATAATTGATTAAATGAAGTACAAATATTCTATACAAATTCATCAGTTAAGTATGCTAAGTCAAAAAATATCAATGGTGACTGTACCAGCAGATCTTAAGACATAGATGTGTAAAAATGGTAAGGGAAATTGGTTAGCAATCCTAACCTCACAAATATCCATATACAAGTAAATGTACTATGCATATTGAAAATACATTTGAATCTTAAAAATAGAATAGGAGCAGCCATTTTGCTAGCTTAAGTTTCCTCTCAAGACTCCTGGATCCCATATTGCAGTGCCTGGTTCGAGTCCCATCTCCACTTCTGATCCAGCTTTCTGCTAATGAGCAGCTTGGGGAGGCAGAAGACAATAGCTGAAGTTTTGGGGTACCTGACACTCATTCAGAGGAACCAGACTGCGTTTCTAGTTCCTGCCTTACTTGGGGAGTGAACCTGCAGGTGGAAGATCTCTCTGTCACTGTGTCTCTGTGTATGTCTCTCTGTCTTCAAATAAAACAAAAACTTAAAAAAAAAGAATAGAAATATAATTTACTTATAACCTATATTTTTATCACTGGTGCTTCATATTCTGTGTCTCTTGATTAATATATAGCATAGGTGATAGAGTTAATAGCCCTGAAGAAAAATAATGAAAACAAAGTGGATAAAAGGTACACGTATGCCTACATTTGAAGAAAGAGTAAGCTTATTTCAGTGTCAATAACAGAACAAGAAACAATTGTTGAGAGCCTACTCTTTGAAAGTTCCTTCCTTCAAAGAGAGTAAAGCCCAGTGGGACCAGAAACACAATGTGTAATCAGAAAACATGAAAAATAATTCTCTGAAGTTCAATTTTAAATTCATGGGTAATAACAAAGGCAACAAAGAGCCTAGCTTAATTAAATGACTTTAAGATTCCAGGGCAAAATAAGTTGTATTCCAAAGTACTGACATCAAATATCTGCTATAATTTCTCATACTTAGCAGAGGATTCGTTTATTAATGTGTTATAAAATATATAACAGTTTGCATTTGTATTTAATGAAGCATAAAGGATATAAGATTCGTTGAGAGAATAACAAGCTTTGAAATACATTATTAAATTACATTATTATCAAAGGATTATTCATATGTAGACACACTCATCACCAGGAAATGAGTAGAGTTTCTTTTAGGATAAACCACTGTTTCTTGGTAGTTATTAGACTAAAAGCCTGGGATCACAAATTTGTTCGTGCACACACACACATACTTACTATAATTAGCTTTCACTCTTATACTGCTTTTTGCATTTCAGTACACCAGAGTAGCCTAGGAATGTGAGAAGTGTTATCTATACTGATATTCACCAGACTAAATCCTGGAAAATTGAATATTGCCAATGACATTCCAGCTAGAGAACAAATGAGCTTTAAATGCCACTGGATTTTACATTTATCCATTTTCCTTTTTATCACCTTTACTAAAATTTTAATGTCAATTCTAACTTCATACCAATAAAAACAGGGCTAAATTCATTTGCTTTGCAATTCATTGATTACTTAAAATGAGAAAATATTTTCTATTATACAAAGGAAGATAGATTCAAGTATTAAGGGTCAGCACACTAGACACAGTGTGAAACTGCTTATACAAAATATGAACTATGATTGATAATCACATATTTGAATTTCCAGTTAAGCTAAAGAGTCCAGCATGTTTTAGGACATTACAGGATAAAGGGCACATAAATGACTTATTTTATGAATATTGAAATTAAATTAAAAGTATTGAAATTAAGTTAGATAATTAAATATTTGCTAAAATTCTAATATTTTAATGAATTATTATTAAAGTTTACTCTTTCTCCACATGTAGGTATCTGTGTACATTTTATTCACTTTGTTTTCATCATTTTATTCAGGGCTATTAACACTATTACCTATGTTATCTATTAATATAACATAAAATATTTAATTAATAAAATATTTTAGCATTGTTTTTGAACATTTACATTCCCTTTGAAATACTGTGGTGGGGCAGCATCATGGTGAAGCAGGCTAGGCCACTGCTTGTGACCTTGTCATCCTAGTCAAGCACCCATTTGAGTGCCAACTGTTCCACTTCTGATGCAGCTCCCTGCTAATGGTCTGGAAAAAGCAGCCTAAGATGGCTCAAGTATTTGAGCTCCTGACACAAATGTGGGGGACTTGGAAGAAACTCCTGGCTTCTGGTTTCGGCCTGGCCCAGCCCCTGTCATTGTGGCCATTTGGAGAGTGAAGCAGAGGATGAAAGCAAGCACTCTCTCTCTCTCTCTCTCTCTCTCTCTCTTTCCGTGTATGTGCTGGGTAATTTGAGTATTAGAGTAAAAGCTAATTATAATAAGTATGTATGTGTGCATGTGTGTGCACGCACACAGCAGTGATCCCAGGCTTTCAGTCTAATAACTACCAAGAAACTGTGTGTGTTCAGGAAATACCTGCATAGAACATGCATATGTTAACAAAAATTGTATATAATTAAAAACAAATGTTAAGGCCAGTGCCGTGCTCACTTGGTTAATCCTCCGCCTGCGGCCCCAGCATACCATGTGGGTGCTGGGTTCTAGTCCCAGCTGCTCCTCTTCCAGTCCAGCTCTCTGGTGAGACCCGGGAGGGCAGTGGAGGATGGCCCAAGTGCTTGGGCACCTGCACCTGCATGGGAGACCAGGAAGAAGCACCTGGCTCCTGGTTTCAGATCGGTGCAGCACCAATGGAAGGAAGACCTTTCTCTGTCTCTCTCGCTGTCTATAACTCTACCTATTAAATAAATTAAAAAAGAAAAAAAATGTTATATTACACATTTATTACTCAGAGATCATGGAACATAAAGATTTGCTGCTAGTCAGGGGGCCACATTTAATAATGACGACAAACTGAGAACTGTGCAGAAAACAACTGCCCAGGTTATGAAGATTCTGAAAACCATGTATTTTGAAAAATCCTGAGTATAAGTAGATAATTTTAGACTGGAAATAGATTTAATGATTGGGGTGATCTAAGCATTTTGAATTAATAATTAAAAAACCTGCCATGCAGAAAGTAATTCGATTTTATTAGGTTTACTTCTATTAGACATGTATCATCTAACTTCTGACCATTACATATGCCCTAAATAGAATTGGCTGATTTTTATGGAGGATGTGTCACATAAGCATAAAAATTCAAAAACAGAGGCAATATTATTTTCTGTCATTTGGAGTCTATTTCATAAGGTTGGAAATTTTGCTAGATGCCCTGGAAACTGATTTTCTAATCTATTATTTGATAATTATATCATTCTAAATTGTTGAGAAACTGGAGTACTAAGATGCTGAGGAAAGGGACTCTCAAAGATATTTTGGTCTTAGAGACTTGTACTTTGATTGACTTTTAATCTTGGTTTTCTCACCTTCAACATAATTAACCCCCTTACTGAAATGCTACCTCTTATCTTTTATTACCCTTAAGACCCGGAGGAAAACAGTAAAGGGACAAGAAACATCTTCACTCATGTCCTCAGGAACAAATCATGGAAACTTGAAACAAGTCAATGGCATAATAATACAAATTCTACTAATAATATGAGTACAGCTCATTTTCACTTTTAATACGCCTTCACTTTTAAAACAAACTTACAAATAACAGAGTTAATACTGTACTATAAAATACTAGCTTCACATAGTAATTGTTCCTGAATTCATTTTTGCCTTTTTCCTTTGTATAATGAACTATAATACATGCTCTCAGAGGGCTTGCCATACTCCCTCACTCTCTTTGATGAGAATAGATGAGAAAAAGGACTAATTTCCTCTGAAGTTAATTTTTATTTCACCTTTAGATTCAAAAGCAAACTGCTAAGACATTTTGAAGATTTTCCAGGTTATATTATGAGCATTTTACAAAGTAACAATAGAAAGTTTAAAATTAAAATATCTTGGGAGGGAAAAGATTAGCAGTTTGACTTCGGTGAAATTGTCTAGACAAAATTGGCAATTTTAGAGTTGCTTAATATAATTGTTGATCTTTGCAAGCAGTAATGGTTTAAAGATTATCTAAGCTCTATTCCAGGAAATAGATTAATATATTAACAAAATTTCTAGAGTAGTTTATTTATAGTAAAGTCTACTTATGTATTCATTCATTTACTCAATTTCTTTTGTCTGTTGGCTGCATGCCAGACATTGCTTTAATACTGGGAATTAAATTATGAGCAATATATAGGGAAAACAGAAAGGAAAAATATCCAAATGCAAAAGAAAGCATAGAACATTTGATGAAACCAACAAGTTCATTTTGGTTGGAGCATGCCATGTGATGTGGAGACAAGTGTTAGGAATGAGACTGATAAGGAAAGCAGAGGTGAGATTATGAAAAAAATAAGCTATTAAATTTTGACAAGAAAGTGTTTAGATCAATAGAATAATGTCATTTTAATATGAGGAAGATCACTGTATAATATAAATCAGTTTCAGAAACTTGCACAGAATAATAAGTACACTGAAAGAAAAAGATGATTTCAACTTGATAAAGGAGTAGCATAAAAAGGTAAGGGAAAGAACCCAAAAGGATCAATATCAGAGAAAGAAAACTTAAGAGACCACAACAGAAATCCAGGATAAAAGTGAAGGTTTTGTGGATTTCTGCATCAGGAAAGTGAAAGTGTTGATAGACATAAGTGAATCATTTAGAACAATGCTCTATGATGCAAGTTGTTCAGGAAATTTTACATTTTCTGGGAGCTACATTAAAGAGGAAAAATAAATGAAATAATTTTTAATAGTAATCAGGGTATACTGAAACTATACACAATCAATTGACATGTAATAAAAAGAAAATAATTCAAAATTCACATCTAAATTTGGATACTAATTTTTATCAGAAATACCTCATCAACATTTAGATATCACAAAAATTGCAATGGAGGGGCCGGTTCTGTGCCGTAGCAGGTAAAGCCGCCGCCTGCAATGCCAGCATCCCATATGGATGCTGGTTAGAGTCCCAGCTGTTTCACTTCAGATCAAGCTCTCTGCTATGGCCTGGGAAAGCAGAAGATGGCCCAAGTATTTGGGCCCTTATACCAACGTGGGAGACCCGGAAGCTCCTGCCTCCTGGCTTCAAACCAGCAGATGGAAGACCTTTGTCTCTCTCTCTCTCTCACTGTAACTCTGCTTTTCAAATAAATAAGTAAATATTTAAAAAAAAAAAAGTAAAAAGAAAAAAGCCTGACAACATCCATAATTTTTATTCATGTTAAAACTAAAATAAATTTTTAAAAAATTTAAGTATATTCATATATTCTGATTATGTTAAATGGAACTCAAATATTCCCAATAAATGAAATGAGAAAATGTCTACACTTTCAAATTCAAATTAATGAAAGTTGAATAAAATTTAAAATTCAGCTGCTAGTTTGCCCTGCTCACATTCCAAAGTGCTCAGTAACTCCATGTGACTATTGGCTACCATTTAGTACAGCAGAGATTGTGAAGATACACAGAAAGGAGAATGGAGAGCATTCCTTTTTTGCACTGAGTATAATGGGTATGGGAGAACAATAGGCAAACCTGGAATCAGGTTTTCTGCTTTGACAAATTGTTGGATTGTAAAATCTCATGAAACAAGGAATGCAGAAGGAGGAGCATGTGAATGGAATTAAGGGAGGCCAGAAGGCTATGAAACGCAACTCAAGTTACACTAGATTGCATGTAAGATTTTTAGCACATTTAAAAAAATAAGTAAGATATTTAACAAAAATTTAGTATTTAAGGAATAAAAAAGCAAAGTTACCACTGGGGTCCCCAATTCTAAGACTACTTCCATTCACAACTCCTTTAAATATGGGAAATTAATGATTTTGATGTTTTCCTTCATGAATATTCTGTCTGCCTAACCATTAATTTTTTTTGCTACCCATTCTACAATATTTTACATCAGTCATTGTCACAAAACATTATTTCATTAGAAGAAAACTTTACAACCCTAAGTCCCTAAAGTAATTATAGGATTACAGCTGAGTAATACAGTTATGAATGTCATTTTTATAAATAATTTGAGTATCCCGCTACTTTTAAGGATAGAAAAATAAATGTGAACCAAATCATACAACTTAATTTATAAAAAGAGAAAACAAATATAGATTAAATAATCTGTGTGTCAATTTTATGAGGTTTAGATTTCACTAACTGAAATATCTTCCAATAATAGAAATTAAAAGGCAAATGTTTATAGATAAAGTATATGCAAGACATTTAAAACAGAGTATGTCTTCACAACAAATGTGGGTATAGTAATTACTATTTCCAGGTGAATAAAACAAGACTTGGATCCAAAGGCTGCATCCAGTTCTATATAATATCAAAGTTTATTTTGTATTTTTATATTTTTATTGGTTGGTTTATTGCTTGGTTGGTTGGTTCATATGTTTCATTTACTTTCTATTTTTGCTCCATTTCTTTTTTGTTATTTTAATTTTTAATAGTTTTTAAGTAATTCAATGTGATTTGTAGACACAATTATAAGAATGATATGCCCTCCATCTTTTACTCCCTCTCCATCCCATCCTCTTTCCTTCTCTTTAACTTTGTTTTTTTTTTAAGTTTTTGAGATAGCATATTCTAAAATTACATTACAGTAAAAAGGCTTAATATTTCACCAAATAAGAAGCTTAAAAAGTGAAAATAAAAAAAATGCTAGTTTGAATATAGACAGCGGTTATATACAATAATTGCATAGAAAAATGACCATTTCACCTATATACAGTAAATTTTAAAGTAATCACAGATCATTAAAAGTATAGAAGGATAAAATTGCTAACCATTGATTTGACAAAGGTATAAAATATTTACAAAACTATAATTGCAGCAATATTGATACACACAGCTATTTCTTTCTTTTGTTCATTCTTTTCTCTTTTTTGTTTGTTTTTTAAATTTAAGATCCATATATAAGGGACAACTTCCATTATTGGTCTTTTGAGTCAACTTGTTTCACTTAACATGATGTCCTCCAGTTTCGTCCGTGAATATTGATGTAAATGATAGAATTTCTTTCTTTTTAATACCTAAATAATAAACCATTGTGTATATATACCACATTTTCTCTCTATGGCTCTCATCTCCAAGCCTCTAGTAATCAACATTTTGCATTCAGATTTTCCTTTTTAACTTCCACATTTATAAGAGAACAAGTGGTATTTGTCTTTTTGTGCTAGACTTACTCAACATGATGTCCTCTAGTGTCATCCATTTGGCTTTAAATGACAGGATTTCTTTATTTTTGTATGTCTGGATAGTATTCCATTGTCTATCTAAACTACATTTTCTTTATTCATATGGGGATGATGGACACCATGTTGATTCCATATCTTGTCTACGGTGAACAGTGTCTGCAATAAGCATGATGGGACAGGTATCTCTTTTATATAATAATTTCAAGTCTTTTAGATTTATACCCAATAGTAGTATCACTGCATCATATGGCATTTGTATTTCCATATTTTTAAGGAAATCTCAGTAGTGGCTATACTAATTTATATCTCCACCTAGAGTGTGTAACAGTTCTCCTCTCTCTAATCACTGTCAGCATTTCTTTCTGTGTGTGTTTTTTGTTTTTTGGTTTTTTTTGTTTGTTTGTTTGTTTTTGTTTTTTTTTGACAGGCAGAGTGGACAGTGAGAGAGAGAGAGACAGAAAGAAAGGTCTTCCTTTTGCCGTTGGTTCACCCTCCAATGGCCGCCCCGGCCGGTGCACTGTGGCCTATGCACTGCGCTGATCCAATGGCAGGAGCCAGGCACCCATCCTGGTCTCCCATGGGGTGCAGGGCCCAAGCACTTGGGCCATCCTCCACTGCCTTCCCGGGCCACAGTAGAGAGCTGGCCTGGAAGAGGGGCAACTGGGACAGAATCCGGCACCCCGACCGGGTCTAGAACCCAGTGTGCCGGCGCCACAAGGTGGAAGATTAGCCTAGTGAGCTGCAGCGCTGACCACTTTCTGTATTTTTGATAATAGCCATTGTAACAGGGGTAAGGTGATGGCTCATTTTTGTTTTGATTTGCATTTCCCTAATGACTATTGACATGGAGAAATTTTTTCATATACTTGTGGTCATTTGTTATTTATTATTCTGAGAACTGCCTATTCAAGTCCTTTGCCCATTTCCTAACTAAATTGGCTGTTCCCTGATTATTGAGTTTTTTGAGTTCCTGATATTTTCTTGATATTAATCCCATTCTGTCAACTATCTCCTCGTGGCAGTGACTGTTCCTTTTTGGGAAGGAGCTTCAGAGTCTGATAAAATTCCATTTGTAAAGTTTTGCTTTTGTTATCTGTGCTTTTGGGAATCTAATCCAAGAAATCATCTCCTCAATCAAGGTCTTGAAGTATTTCCCCTTATGTTTTCTTTTAGCAATTTCATAGTTTCAGGTTCATGCATTTAGGTCTTCCATTTACCTTGAGCCAATTTTTATACATAGTGAGAGGGAGGGATCTGATTTCATTCTTTCACATATGTATGTTCAGTTTTGCCAACATTTATTGAAGACTGTCCTTTCACCAATGTATGTTCTTTGCACCTTTGTCAAAAATCATTTGGTTTTTATTTAGTGTTTTTACTTTTTATTAGTGTTTTTATTTATTTAGTGTACATATGTGGATTAATTTATTGGCTCTGTATTCTGTTCTATTGTTCTATATGCTGGCCAATTACTTATTAAATTGGATGTGCTCACTAATTCACATTGTTCTCAATACATGCACAAAAAATATATTTGGGATACAAGCTAAAGAGCTAATCAAAATTAACTGAGGATAAGACATTTCATTTCATGTTGCTTCAGTGATAAAGATGCCTGCAGTTGCTACAGTTCACTGCTGGTAAATGGAGATTTTATATCTGTATGACTTCTGGGAGGTACAGAAGGAGAATTAAGTTTTTGTCCATGTTACAAAAAAGATCTTTGCCTTCAAATCACTACTTGTATTTCATGTTTTCAAATAAAATTAAACTTCTATTTTTGATCTATTGATTTTTCTTCAGAAAAAATTGTTTCATCACAGGGAATGACTTAGAATAAGCAGACATCAACATAACTTCTAATAGAGTACATATCCCACTACTTTGAAATTTATGTTGGTAAAACTGAAAGTATAAGACTTGATCTGTCACTTTCAGTATAAGAGTTTATCATTATTTATTTAAATACATAAACATCACTAAAATTAAGCAACAGATGGGTAGCCTATGAAAACATGTTGCATTCTGAAAGCCAGGAAGTCACACCAGTGCTAGGTCATTGGTAAATAATCTTGTCAACAATGTTCAATCCAATTTTTATTTAAACATCAAATGGTTGTTTATTTATAGACTAAATCTGCTTATTCTGCAACAAACAACAGGAAGGGTAGAATTTCTGGTTTCTCCATTGATAGTTATGCAAAATCCACCCGCATCTTAATTTTACAGAAATTTCAATTGCACATTTTGTCATATCAGGAAGCCAAAAATTCAATACAGCTCTCCCATGTGGGTGGAAAAGAACCAGTTACTATATCCATCATCACCATCTCCCTGTATCTACATCAACAGAAAGCTGGAGTCAGAAGCTGGTGCCAGATTTAGAACTCAGGTTACCTGATATGCAATATAGGCAATCTAACAGTTGCCTTCATCACTAGATTAAATACCCAGCCTCCCTCACAAACCTTTTGACATCCTCTTATAAAGAGGTACTAATTGTTATCACAGGCTTATGCAATTAAATATGACCAGCATCTGATACCCAGGTGTCCTAGATTGTTAATGTGTTTCTCACTATATATATATATATATTTATTTATTTATATATATATATTTTTATTAATATATATATATTTATTATATATATATTTATATATATATTATATATATATATATATTTATTATATATATATATTATATATATATATAATATATATATATATTTCTCACTATATATCCTTATGTAAAATAGATATTAAGTGATTCTATCTTGTCAGAATGAGTTCAAAATCATCGGCAGTCAAATGTCAATTTCAAATGTAAGAAACTATTCTGAAGGTAGTATGTTTTGCAATTCTCTCCAACAATTAACAAAATATTGACCTCTTTTGATTTTTCTTGAGACTAAGTATTGCTTAAATTATTGAATATTTATGACAAAAATCATGCATCCACAGTTATGATCAGTAAGTTGAAAATGATGGAAACATAACATTTTTTGAGATAACAGACTTAGGAGATGATAGTTCTGCATGCTTACAAAATAAGACAATTGGTGTATTGATACTTTTCCTAGCCTAGTAGAAGGGTAATATTTCAGAATTTGAAGTGGTGAATGTTAGTCTGCTGTTTGTTCCTGTAATGAAAAAGCTAGTCAAAAAGTAAGGAAAATTATTTAGCTCACCATTCTTGAGGCTCAATTTCCAAGATCAAGCAGGCTAAACTGGTGTGGCCTCTGGTGAAGCTGTAATTGTGGATGATGTCACAATGGTGAAAATGATAATGGGAGGGAGAGATTACATCTCAAAACAGGAAGCCTAGAGAGGCTAGGATCTTACAAACCCTTCCAAGGGCAAGCCCTGAAATGATGAAGATTCATCCTCCCCATATTATTACCCTGAGGACCAAGCTCCCAACATAAAAACCAGGAGAAGAAGTCACATCCAAACCATGGCAGTAAAGACTGCGGAGTTGAATGTCACATATTGCTTCTTCTTGGCCTTCACAAAATCAGCTCTTCTGGCTATAATCTTACAAGCAGTACCACAGGGCCTCCAGCATAAATCAGTACCTGATCAAGCTCTTTTTACAAAAATTATTGACAGAGTCTGGTTCTGTAGACTGTCATAGTCCATTATTGTTGTTGTTGTTACTATTTTAATCTTACCCTTACTTTGTCTTCATTGAATAAACAATCAAATGAACATATTATTTCTAGAGAGGGTCATCTGAAGCTACCAGTAACATAATATAATATAAAAAAATAATAGTTCTCTCATCACTTCAAACTCTCAGTTTTGGGTACAGATCCTAACAGGTAGCGTGTGCTCCATTAACTACATAACTATCTTAATAACAAGTCTGAGAGCAATGTTTTAGGACTTATTCTGACAGTTATTATCTGTGATTTAACAGGCCTCACTTAAATTATTTGAATTTCAACTTCATTATCTGAAAATGGATCACTCAAACATATTTAAAATCTATTGCTTTGCTTTCTATCAGCTTCATCTCAATTTGTAGTCACAGAGAAATTATTCCATTCATCATCAAATACATGACACTTGGCACTTGACATTTCTTAAAATTGTGGGTAAGATTTTGTCTTTGATTAATGAAACTACCAAATATTGACATTATTAATAGAGATGAAAGGACATTAACTAGAGATCAGGTCTAACAGAAGTTATTGGGAGTGAGATAATAGAGAAATATTTTATTTAACTCAGAAATATGAGCTTATTAAAATTTTAGCCATTTTTTGATAACTATAAATATCCTTTATGAAAAATCTAGGAAAGAGAAATTATACTTTTTCAGATTTTAATTGCTTCAGTCCTGCCAAAATACCTTTATCATAGCTTGGTTATGTTATTTAGTGTTGCCCCAAGAATGAAGCATGCAGAATGTACTTTGAATAGATACATAAATCTCATTTAGATATAAGGGAAATTGATTTTTTATAAAATGTCCTTGATTACTTTGTAGCTTACTTTTTAAAAATATGCTGTGTTTTCTTCTTCCTTTGATTTTTGTCTCAAAAGGCACATGGCTTCTTGGTACTGCTATCATTTTTTTCTATGTGCAATTATTATGCTGATTTGATATTTTTTTGTCTCTATTAAGTAGTGGTAAGAAGATGACACATATTAATGCTAAGTATAAGATTTCAATGATTTTTTAAACCCAGTTGTAGTTAAGAGTATAGATTTAGACTGTCTGAACTAAGATCACTGTCCTGTCCTTTGTACTTGGACTTATTCGGTGCCTCAGTTCATTCATCTGCAAAATGGTACTAATTATAATATCTATCATATCATTTGCTATGAGTTTAAAATGAGTTAAATACTAGATTTGGTAGTAAAATCTCTCAGAATGTATATTCTATCATTATTTGTAATAGAAACAAATCTGTAATTTATCTTGATGAATTTTTGAAGATAAAAAAACTATAAATAAGCCGGCGCCGTGGCTCAACAGGCTAATCCTCCACCTTGCGGCGCCGGCACACCGGGTTCTAGTCCCGGTCGGGGCGCCGGATTCTGTCCCAGTTGCCCCTCTTCCAGGCCAGCTCCCTGCTGTGGCCAGGGAGTGCAGTGGAGGATGGCCCAGGTGCTTGGGCCCTGCACCCCATGGGAGACCAGGAAAAGCACCTGGCTCCTGGCTCCTGCCATCGGATCAGCGCGGTGCACCGGCCGCAGCGCGCCGGCCGCGGCGGCCATTGGAGGGTGAACCAACGGCAAAGGAAGACCTTTCTCTCTATCTCTCTCTCTCACTGTCCACTCTGCCTGTCAAAAAATAAAAAATAAAAAAAAATTAAAAAAACTATAAATAAAAGTGGAAAAACTAAATAACACTGCAAAATGTTCTTAAATACCATTCACTAGCATTTCCTACTATTTTGGGGTCCAAAGTTTTTACAAAAAGTGCATCACCATATATTGTGTACAGAATCTGAAAAAGTAATGGTTTGCTCTAGGGAAGGGTAGTAAACTGATTAAAGAGAACATTGCTTGATTTGGATACAGCGTTCCCTAGTGACACTGGGGAATGATCCTATTTCCTTGGAAATTATAGATGTGTGTATTTATGGTACACTGGTGGCAATGGGTAAGAAGTAAAGTTTATCACTCATATAATTAACAGCACAATGTTTCTGCAAGAAGAGCTCAGCTTTAGTCTAGTGTAAAGCAAGGAGAGTAAAGGCTGGTTACATGGAAAGTTACACACACAAGCCAAGATTTGCACCTAGGGAAATAATGCTTGGGTTTTCTTATCAGCTCTGCCAAATGTGGTGCAAAAGAAAAATGGAAGGAGTAGGGCATGTAAATTATCATCAGTCAAACATAATAAAGTTCCTAAATCTATCTACCTATCTATCTCTCTTATATGAAATATATGAAACTTGTATAACTTAAA
Organism: Oryctolagus cuniculus; assembly: GCF_051225735.1. Lineage (NCBI taxonomy): Eukaryota > Metazoa > Chordata > Mammalia > Lagomorpha > Leporidae > Oryctolagus > Oryctolagus cuniculus. Next base: position 45,233,581 of record NC_142875.1, read on the forward strand.
TAAAATTCAAAAAACATAAAAAGTAGAATCCGATTCTATTACAAATCCGCACCAAGTATATTTTGTATTGCATTTAGAAGAAAGAAAATGAGAAGGAAATGGGTCCTAGCCTACACAGGATAGCACAGGAGAGGCAAATGAGAAGCTGCCATATGGAGTATAGGGTGATACTTCAGAAAGTGGCACTGTAATGAGTAAACTGAAGTGTGGCTATCCTTAAGTTTGATAAATCAAATGACAAAATATTTCTCATCTAGCAGATTGACAAAAACAATCCAATTAAAGAAAACCAAGTTCTTACATTAGTAGTGTGAGTTGAAGACTAATATTTTGATGAATACATTAAAATACCAAATTTTTCCATATTAGTAGTAACCAGTTATAAGTAAAATGAGAAAAATGAAAACCTGTTCATCCATCATTGTTACCTTCATCTGTAACACCTGGTGCTGCTGGCTTGCTAGTTCCATGTTGACCTGGTACCAGTGCTCGACATGGCTCATGAATGTCCAAGCACAGAGTCAACTATGAAAATAAGGATCACATTAATTTGAAGGTGGAGGGGGAGCATGGTTCTGTGATGTAGTTTAAGATTATGAGGCATAACCACTAGTAAACTAACAAAAGCCTATTTAGAACTACAGAGTTTGTCAGTGAGGCAAATTAGATTGCAATTTGGCTGGCAGCTATCAATGAATTAAATATACAAGCACAGTTGGAAATGATGGATGAAGTGACACTACCTGTGTTTCAAAAGCAGACAGGAGGTACCTACTAAAAAAGTTACCTGCTACTTTACTCCTGAATTCAGTTTCTTACAGACCAAGAATATATTCTCAATTAGTAAACTACTACAGTATAGTTTTCTCTATTTCATTTTCCCTTTCTCAGTCCTTTATTGCACATAAAATAACTGGTATATATGTGCACAAGCATAATGTTCATGTTGTAAATGGCCAATGGTAAATTTTGAATGAAATCAAATGGAAATTGAATGGAGAAAAATACTAGCTATGTGAAAAGATTCCCTTTCTCCATTAGTGGCATAGTCATTCAGCTCTTACATTTATATTACAGTTAGTTTTCTTGCTGTTACTTCCTTAACTAAACAAAACAAAAATCCCAAACATAAAAAACCCTGCATACTTTGTTTAAATGGAAAATTTTATGTTCTTTTTTTATCATTGTATAACCAAGGAAAATTTTATAACTTTTTTGTACATAACTGTTACGTGGAAGGCAATATATATTTAAGCAGGGGTAAAATAATCTCAAAAAATGAATTATTGATGAATTTACCTTCAAATCAGCAGCTTATTGTTTAAATCAACTTCTTATTTAAAATGAAAAAAGATGAAGATATGAATTTAACAAAAATTTATATTCAATTGAAGCTAAATATGAAATATTAATAATACAGATGTGGAGTTGGTTTAGGGTTTATCAAAACTAAACTCTAGATAAAGAGACAGATTTTATGTTTCTAGGTAGAAGATTTAATAAAATAAACATGGAGATTACCTAAGAATTTAAAAATATTTGGCTATCTTTTTAAAAATCTTCTGAACATATCAAAATTTTGCAAAAAGCTATTGAAAACAGGTACATGCGGACAGCGCTGCAGCTCAATAGGCTAATCCTCCACCTGCAGCGCCAGCACATCCGGTTCTAGTCCCAGTTGGGGTGCCGGATTCTGTCCCAGTTGCCCCTCTTCCAGGCCAGCTCTCTGCTATGGCCCGGGAGTGCAGTGGAGGATGGCCCAAGTCCTTGGGCCCTGCACCCACATGGGAGACCAGGAGAAGCACCTGGCTCCTGGCTTCGGATCAGCGCAATGCACCAGCCACAGTACACTGGCCACAGCGGCCATTGGAGGGTGAACCAATGGCAAAGGAAGACCTTTCTCTCTGTCTCTCTCTTACTGTCTACTCTGCCTGTCAAAAGCAAAAAAAAAAAAGAAAACAGGTACATGCAAAATGATGATTCATTTATTATTTTATTGTACAGAAGTAAAATAATAAGTATTTGTTCAAGGTTAAGTAGAAATTTATTATAATTTAGGAAATAAAGTTTGAGAATAATATGAATGTATGTGTGATAGGACATATGGGTCTAAAATAGCATACTTGCACTGTGATATGTTATATGGTTTTCTAAAACAAATGAATTAGATCTTTGCCATAGGGTTTGTATACAATGTGTACTTTAAATGAGAAACATCAAGGTCAAAGTATATTTATAGTATAATCTCACTTTTTTTTTTGACAGGCAGAGTGGACAATGAGAGAGACAGAGAGACAGAGAGAAAGGTCTTCCTTTGCCATTGGTTCCAATGGCCGCTGCGTCTGGCGTGCTGCAGCCGGTGCACTGTGCTGATCCGAAGCCAGGAGCCAGGTGCTTCTCCTGGTCTCCCATGTGGGTGCAGGGCCCAAGGACTTGGACCATCCTCCACTGCACTCCCGGGCCATAGCAGAGAGCTGGACTGGAAGAGGGGCAACCAGGACAGAATCCGGCACCCCAACCAGGAGTAGAACCCGGTGTGCCAGCACCGCAGGTGGAGGATTAGCCTATTGAGTTGTGGCACCGGCCATAATCTCACATTTTATCAAATAAATTCAGTGCAAAAATACAAACATAACTTGTATTTTCGGTAACACAGAAAAGTGTTTGAAGTCATACACATTAGGCTACCAACGTTTTCTAAACAAAATGAAAACAATGGGAGACAGGAGCAAAATTCTATATATGTCTTGGTACTACTTAAATTACAATTTATCACAGGGAGAACACATATGAAAATAATACAAACATTCACAGGAATATGGAATTTAAAAACAAGTTTATTTAGTTATAAAAATTTTGAAGCTCCTGCATAGTTGTTTTTTCTTTTTTTTTTTTTTACATGACTATACATTTTCTTTTTTTTTTTTTAAACTTTCATTTAATGCATATAAATTTCCAAAGTACAGCTTATGGATTACAATGGCTTCCCCCCCATACCGTCCCTCCCACCCACAACCCTCCCCTTTCCCACTCCCTCTCCCCTTCCATTCACATCAAGATTCATTTTTTGAAGAAACATCATATGTATACTGAAAAGTTCTAAAGTAATAAATATCAAACTTTAATATCGTAACAGCTCTGAGGTAAGCCTTAATTGTGGGAGTAGGAAGAAGGAAAAATAAACTTAAAAAAATCATTCACTTTCTAATGTAGTATTTTCTATATTCTTCAATGTTGCATGAGTATATCCTTATATATTATAAAAATATTGTAAAATTCATAGGATATTCACATTAGTAAATAATCATGAAAAAACCAAGCAAGTCAAAGAAAAATATGACGATATAAAATACTTTAAATTTTATTATTTGTGGACAAGTTGTAAAATCTTTAGGGAGCTGATTAACCCAAGTCTCATGGTTCATTCAATATTCATTGAAGGTCTGCAAAGCAACAAGATCTACTTGAATATTTGCCTATTGGTTGAATGTAAATAATGATACTTATCCTGGGCCTTTGCATTTTTGAAATATAGATTTGTATAATTGGTTAAATGTTAATATGTGTGATTCTTTTAAATGAAGTTTTACTTTTATTCACAAACACATCCTAAACTCTTTTATGTAGTTTAACATTGCTCACTTTTGTTTTAACGACAAATCCTTATACTTTAGCTATTGTCTTAAGTGAATGGAATACTATTTTAGCTTGGCAGAATATCCATGAATCTCTGACTATGAATGTTATTTAAGACATCATGCTTTGTAATAGCTACCTAATTACCTATGGGTGGTTGTGTTTGCTCTAATAGTCACTCAAAATAAAGTTAACAAAATGGAGCTGAGGTTGGAGGTCTGAGATCAAACAAACAGCACTCTTGACATCTAAAAGAGTTATAATAAACTTTCAAAAATTTATCATCAGATCTCTGCACACTCATTCACAATGAACAGACCCATAGCAGCTCATAACAGAGGAAACTGTGCCCACAGAAAGTCCCCACAAAAAAAAAAGGCAACCAGACAAAACAAACAAACAAACAAACAAAAAACAACAACAACTCACAAATGCCAAAAGGCAAAGGAAGAGCACTAAATAAGAATAAGGAAGACACAATGAGTCCTCCAAAAGAACACTACAACACTTCAATAGTAGAAGGGGAAAATAAAGAGATTGATAAAATGTCAGAAATGGAATTTAGAAAATTAATCATCAAACTACTTAGAAGCAATGAGAAAAAATTAAACTAAATGAAAAGTCTTCTCATAAAATTTAGATATTAACAGAAGCTAGAATGAAATACTAGGAATGGAGAAAACAATAAATCAAATTTAAAAATACAGTGGAAAGCTTTAAAAACAGATTAGGTTAGATAGAAGAAAACATATCAAAACTGGAAATCAAATTGCTGAAAATTTTACAGTCAGACCAATAAAAGAAATTAGAAAATTAAAAAAACACTGTTACAGATCTACTCGATAGTATCAAATGACTCAATATACAGGCCCTAGGAGTTCCCAAAGGCATGTAAAGAGAGAAAGGATTAGAAGGCCTTCTTAATGAAATAATAACAGAAAACATCCCCGATCTGGAGAAAGAAAAAGATATTCAACTACAGGAAGTACACAGAACTCCCAATAGACACGACCAGAAAAGATCTTCACCACAACACTATAGTAAAGCTGTCCATAGCAAAACATAAGGAAAAGATCCTAAAATGTACATGAGAGAAACAGCAAATCACATTCAGAGGAATCTCAATTAGACTCATTGCAGACATCTCATCAAACTCTACAGGCAAGGAGAGAAAGGTGAGATATTTTCCAACTTCTAAAAGAAAAACACAAAACTGTCAACTCAGAATAATGTACCCTGCAAGCTCTCATTTATGAATGAAGGTGGAATGATCTCCCTTAACAAACAGAAATTGAAAGCAATTGTAACTACCTGCCCAGCCCTACAATAGATGTTCAAGGATGTGCTACAAACAGAAACAAACATGAGCATCACTATGAAAGAAAGAAAAGAAAGAAAAAAACCCAGTAAAAGTGTAAAGAAAATCCAAAGTAAAAAATAGGAATATTTATGGAAAAATGGCATGGCAAAGTTATTACTGATCAGCAGTCATTTTGAATGTAAATGATCTCAACTCTCCAATTAAAAGACACAGACTGGATGAATGGATTAAGAAAAAAAAAAAAAAACACATCTCTTTGCTGCCTACAAGAAACACATCTCACCAAAAAACACAGATTGAAAGTGAAAGGACAGGCCGGCGCCGCAGCTCACTAGGCTAATCCTCCGCCTTGAGGCTCCGGCACACCACGTTTTAGTCCCGGTCGGGGCGCCAGATTCTGTCCCGGTTGCCCCTCTTCCATGCCAGCTCTCTGCTGTGGCCAGGGAGTGCAGTGGAGGATGGCCCAAATACTTGGGCCCTGTACCCCATAGGAGACCAGGAGAAGTACCTGGTTCCTGCCATCGGATCAGCATGGTGTGCCAGCCGCAGCGCACTGGCCGCAGCGGCCATTGGAGGGTGAACCAACGGCAAAGGAAGACCTTTCTCTCTGTCTCTCTCACTGTCCACTCTGCCTGTAAAAAAAAAAAAAGAAAAAAAGAAAGTGAAAGGACAGAAAAAGATATTCCATGTTAGCAGAAACCAAAAAAGTGCTGATGTAGCCACCCTAATATCAAACAAAACAGACTTTAACAAAAAAAAAAAAAAAAAAAAAAAAAAAAAACTATTAAAAGACAAAAAGGGCACTATGTAATGATTAAGGGATCAAGTCAACAGAAAGATGAAACAATTATAAATATATATGAACCTAACTACAGGGAACCTGGCTATAAAAAAGAAAGGATAAGAGATCTAAAGGGAGACACAGACTCCAATACAATATTAATGGGGGACTTCCATACTCTACTTTCAGCACTGGACAGATCAATAAGACAGAAAATCAGCAAGGAAACAGTAGAGCTAATCGACACTATAGACCAAATGGACCTAACAGATATCTACAGAACTTTTCATTCTACAGCCACAGAATACACATTCTTCTCACCAGTGCATGGAACTTTTTCTAGGATTGACCACATGCTACGTCATAAAGCAAATCTCAGCAAATTCAAAAAATCAAAATCATACCAGGCATATTCTCTGACCATGATGGAGTGAAGCTGGTAATCAACCATGCAAGCATGTGAGAACATATGCAAACACAATGAGACTGAAGAACATGCTCCTGAACAAACAGTGGCTCATTGAAGAAAACATTACTGGAAACAAACAAAAATGTCCATACAACATATCAAAACTTAAGGGATACAGCAAAAGCAGTGTTGAGATGAAAATTTATAGCTATTGGAGCCTACATCAAGAAATTGGAAAGGCACCAATAAATGAGCTATTAATTCATCTCAAGGATATATAAAAACATAGCAAATCAAACCCAAAACTAATAGAAAAAAGAAATAATTAAAATTAGAGAAGAAATCAACAAAATTGAAACCAAAAACAAACTACAAATGATTAGAAAAATGGAGAGCTGGTTTTTCAAAAAATTAAACAAAATTGACACACAATTGGCCCAACTAACCAAAAAAAGGAGGGAGAAGACCCAATGACCCGAATTAATAAAGTTAGAAATGAAACAGGAATTGTAACAATAGACACCACAGAAATAAAAAGAATCATGAGAAATTACCACAAAGAACTGTACACCAAAAAAAAAAAAAAAAAAAAAAAAAAAAAAAAAAAAAAACACAGCAAACCTAACCTAGAAGAAATGCATAGATTCCTTGACACATACAACATACCAAAATTGAACCAGGAAGATGTAAAAACTTAAACAGACCTATAACAAAGACAGAAATTGAATCAGTATTAAAGACCCTCCCAACAAAGAAAAGCCAAGGACTGAAAGGCTTCACTGCTGAATTCAACCAGAGACTTAAAGAAAACAAACTCTAATTTTTCTCAAGTTATTCAAAACAATTGAAAGCAAGGGAATTCTCCCAAATTCTTCCTCTTCCTATGAAGCCAGCATCACCTTAATTCCTAAACCTGAAAAAGATACAACAGAGAAAGAGAACTACAGACCAGTTTCCCTGATTAACATAGATGTAAAAATCCTCAACGAAATTTTAGCCAATCAAATCCAACAACACATCATAAAGATCATCCATCCAGACTAAGTGGCATTTATCCCTGGTATGCAGGGATATTCACAATTTGCACATCAATCAATGTACTACATCATCACATTAACAAACCAAAGAACAAAAACCATATAATTATCTCAATAGATGTAGAGAAAATATTTGATAAAAAACAACACACTTTCATGATGAAAACCTTAAGCAAATTCAGAATAGAAGGAACATTTCTCAACACAATCAAAGCAATATATGACAATCCCACATCCAGTTTCCTATTGAATGTGGAAAAGTTGGAAGCATTTCCACTGAGATCTGGAGCCAGACAAGCACTTTCACCACTGCTTTTCAATATAGTCCAGGAATTTTTAGCCAGAGCCTTTAGACAAGAAAAGAAATCAAAGAGATACAAATCAGGAAGGAGGAAATCAAACTATCTCTATTTGCAGATGATATGATCCTATAATTAGAGGATCCAAAATTCTCCATTAAGAGACTTGGAATTCATAGAAGAGTTTGGTAAAGGAGCAGGATATAAAATCAACACACCAAAACCAACAGCATTTGTATACACAGACAATGCCAAGGCTAAGAATGAACTTCTAAAAGCAATCCCATCCAAAATAGCCACCAAAAACAAATCAAATACCTTGGAACAAATCTAACTAAAGATGTCAAATATCTCTACAGTGAAAATCACAAAACATTAAGAAATAGAAGAAAACAAAAAATAAAAATGGAAAAAAAATTTCCATATTTTATGGATTGGAAGTCAATATCATCAAAATGTTTATTCTTCCCAAAGCAATTTATAGATTCATGTGGTACCAATCAAAATACCAAAGACAGATATAGAAAAAATGATGCTGAAATTCACATGGAAACAAAGGAGACCTCAAATAGCTAAAGCAACCTTATACAACAAAAACTAAGCTGGAGGCATCAAAATACCAGATTTCAAGACATATTACAAGGCAGTTATGGTCAAAAAACCTGGTAATGTTACAAAACCAAATGGCTAGACCAATGAAACAGAATAGAAATGCCATAAATCCATCTAAGCATCTATAATCAACTTATATTTGACAAAGGAGCTACAATCAATCCCTGCAGCAAGGACAGTTTCTTCAACAAATGGGGTTGGGAAAACTGGATTTGTCCTCTGTCCTCAATGAGTTGTAGTATGAGAGTTAACTGTCAAACTTGTTTTCAAACAGTTTCTGTGTGTGTGCAAATCGTCAAAATCTTTACTTAGTATAGAGTTGGTCTTCAGTGTATAAAGTTAATTGAAAATGAATCTTAATGGAGAATGGGACTGGAAATGGGAGAGGGATGAGAGGGAGGGATAGGAGTATGGGTGGGAGGGCTGGTATGGTGAGAAGAATCACTATATTCATAAAGTTGTACTTACGAAATTTGTATTTCTTAAATAAAAAGTTTCTTTGGGAAAAAAATTAGCTATTTAAAATTTATGTCATTATAAAAAGGTAGAAAGAAAAATTACATGTTTATTGATTGTTTTCCTTTCAATATTATCATTAAATAAACTTTATATCAATTTTAAATAATGTAAAAATTAAAATTAAAATAGGTCATTGGTAGTTATACCTTTATGATTATAAAAATTAAAATTTCAGCACTTAAGGCCCCTTAAATGACCACAGTAAGTGAATGTCAAGTTGGCATTAAGCAAAATTTGTGCTGTTTAGTTACAGAATAAACTGATGAATGTAAGTGAAAGGAATACGATTTGAAACTCAAACTGAAGGGAGTAACTCACATTAATCTACTGAACTAATATTAGAGTAGTTTGATATCCTTTTGCTATCATTTGAAAATTAAGTCTACTTTCATTTTTTGTTTCAGTGACCAAATATACTCTGAAATGTATAAAGTAAAAGCAGAATTGGATGACTTATAAAAATAAATCAGTATTTTACACAGCAGTCTTAGAACCACATGAATATTACTCCATTTTATCATTGTCCTAAATTTTATCTTGAAAATCAACTGCTATAGCATAATTTATGAGTTTTTTTGACTGTATATTTATATCATCTTGTCAAATAGCCAAAGGTTTAGGAATTTGAAATGAGTAAAGACATTTTCAGGCTTTGGTTGCTGTAACTTTTCATGAAATGTTGCTACTTTTAATTTCCAATGACACTTTACAATTCATTTGCCAAGCTTGCACATTTGAAGCAGCATCTCATTAGGTAAACTGCCAGTACTAATATTCTCTATTTACTTGCTATAAAATTTTGCATAAGTAGTAGATTGTAACTCATATTGATTTTTGTGTTTAAAGATGCAGCAGATGAAATAAAATGAATAGGCAGGGTATCAGATATAAAATTTAGTAGTCATCATAAATTCAAGAAATCTTTAATATCATCTTGGTGGTTTTTGAAAGTTTTATTAACCTATAGCACAATTATAATATTTCTCTAAGGTATAACTTTGATGAGAATATAAGTTAAATATATTCTCCCATTGAAATACAAGTTGACCTGGGAAGAGATCAAACAATTCCCATGTATCCGTGTCTTCTGTTATGTTTGACCTATTTCTGTATAATTTTTTGCTAGAGGTTATAGTAAAAATAACACCAAGTTTTTTAAATGATGATAACCATCTATTTATGTAAGATGGTTTTTATGTTAAGGCAATCATATTTGATTAAAACCCTATCATTTACTTAGAAGTGAAATTGAAAATGAAGATGATGAAAAGAATTTTTTATGAATTCCTTTTGTATTTGCTTAATGTATCTATGAATCTAGTCCTGAAAAACCTTAAAAAATATAGAGAATGTGAAAACAATGAGAATCTTCAACTTATTTATGAAGATCATACTTTACCTTTATCACAGAGTAATCCATAGGTCTACAAAACTGAGCAAAATACTCAAGACTCCTTAAAATAAGTGTAGGAATGACTTTAAAATATATTAAAGATCTAAGTACATCCTGGGATGAATAGGACTTACATGTCATCATTATTAAATCAAACCTATAAAGTATTTTAGTTTATATTATATTATTATATATTATACATATTATATATTTTATATATATTATATACTATGTATGTACATAGTATATATGCACATATATATTATACATATATTATATAATATAATATTTATATATTATATAAAGTTATGTACATCTATGTACATCTTGAAGACAGTTCTCTGGGTGGCATTGAACCTATACAGTTGTTCCCATTCTTGCTTATATTTCATTTTTTTAATTTATTTGACAGGTAGAGTTATAGACAGTGAGAGAGAGAGACAGAGAGAAAGGTCTTTCTTCTGTTGGTTCACTCCCCAAATGGCCTCTACAGCAGCGCTGCGCCAATCCAAAGCCAGGAGCCAGGTGCTTCTTCCTGGTCTCCTATGCGGGAGCAGGGTCCCAAACACTTGGGCCATCCTCCACTGCCCTCCTGGGCCACAGCAGAGAGCTGGACTGGAAGAGGAGCAACCGGGACTAGAATCCGGCACCCGTATGGGATGCTGCGCAGCAGGTGGAGGATTAATCAAGTGAGCCATGGTACTGGCCCCGCTTGTATTTCTTGAGAATAATGTGAAATGTGTTGGGAATGTAGCATCCTGAGATAAGGAGAAATTGGCTGGCATAGCCCAAGTTCTGTTCTACTCCCTTAGGTCCCTCCCAGAAAGCGGATGTCTTCATTCCTTTCTCCATAGAAATGTTGCCCTAACATGTAAACAAAGGGTGGCCAACTTTCAGAGGTTTATGGTGCAAGTTTGGCACCCGCACTTCGTTTCTCTCTGTCCTGGGCATCATTGCAAGTCTTGGGGTTGACTGGAAATAATACGGCCTGAACTTAGGAATGAACTCTCCTCCACTGTCTATCTGTAAATAATAAACTCACTTTCTGTATTGTATGCATTAGTGTTTTCCTTTACTTTAAAAATCTCCGTTGGGGCCAGTGTTGTAGCACAGCAGGTAAACTGCCACCTGTGATGCTGGCATTAATAAGTGTCAGTTCCAGTCCTGGTTGCTCTACTTCAGAGTGCAGTTCCTCTGTAATGCATCTCAAAGGCAGTGGAGGATGGCCCAAGTGCTTGAGCCCCTGCAACCCCCGAGGAAGGCCCAGATGGAATTTCAGGCTCCTGCCTTTGACCTGTGCAAGCCCTGGCCATTAAAGCCCTTTCTAGGGGGCAAACCAGTAGATGCAAAACTGTCTCTCCCTCTTTCTCTTTCAAATAAATAAATCTTTATTAAACTTAAGAAAAATAAAAAAATCATGTATGTGTAATCAAGTCTTATATTTTTCCTCTCAGCATTAGAATCCCTAAATCCAAAAACTTGTTTTGGATGTAACTATAATTAATTTATTTTCATTGCTATTCTGAATCACATTTTTGGAATGATGTTGTGTAGGATCAATTAATGTTCTGTAATTTATTCATTCTTCCATTCATGAACATTGAGCTATATTGATTAGTTTTCTTTTTAAAATCTTTCTGGCATACATGTGTAAAATTATCTCTACGTTAAATAATTAGAGACTAAATAGCCATATACAATCTAGAAAACAACATCCTAAAAATTAATCAAAATAATTATTCTAAATTATACAGCAAACAGCACTCATTAAGGGTTTGCATTGTTTTTCCTTTCACATACAGTTAAGATCGGCAGATTGCTAGATTTCTTAGACTTGTGTGTATTAAATAGCTTCTCACTATGGATGTATTTTGCATTTACTACATCGCTAATGTAAACTGTGATAATTTAGTGTAATTGTAAACAATTCAGTTTTCCTCTCTCCTATAATAGCTCCTTAAATCTATTGACATGTTTACATTTTTCTTTTTTTTTTTTTCATTTACTTGATTGGCAGAGAGACAGACTGAGAAAGACAGGGAAAGTAACAGACAGAGACTGAGAGCTCCCATTCATTTACTGACTCCCAAAAGGCAAGGGTTGTGTGAGTGTCAGAGTCAGGAACCTGGAATGAAATCCAGAACTCCCATCTGAGTGGCAGAAACTCAATTATGTGAGCAATCACCTACCAGGGCCTGTGTTTGTGACAAGCTGGAGTCAGGAAATGAAGCCAGGGATCAGACGTAGGTACTACAAAGCAAGACATAAGCAACTTAACTGATACACGAATCATCTACTCTCTTTTATTCAATTTTTATTTGTTTGCAAGAAATTGAATATCAGTTCTTCTTGTTATTTTTTTTAACTTCTATTTAATGAATATAAATTTCCAAAGTACAGCTTATGGATTACAATGGCTTCCCCCACATAATGTCCCTCCCACCCGCAACCCTCCGCTTTCCCACTCCCTCTCCCCTTCTATTCACATCAAGATTCATTTTCGATTCTCTTTATATACAGAAGATCAGTTTAGCATACATTAAGTAAAGATTTCAACAGTTTGCACCCACACAGAAACACAAAGTGAAAAATACTGTTTGAGTACTCGTTATAGCATTAAATCACAATGTACAGCACACTAAGGACAGAGATCCTACATGAGGAATAAGTGCACAGTGACTCCTGTTGTTGACTTAACAAATTGACACTCTTGTTTATGCCGTCAGTAATCACCCTAGGCTCTTGTCATGAGTTGCCAAGGCTATGGAAGCCTTTTAAGTTCACCGACTCTGATCATATTTAGACAAGGTCATAGTCAAAATGGAAGTTCTCTCCTCCCATCAGAGAAAGGTACCTCCTTCTTTATGACCCGTTCTTTCCACTGGGATCTCACTTGTGGAGATCTTTCATTTAGGTGTTTGTTTGTTTGTTTGTTTGTTTTTTGCCGGAGTGTCTTGGCTTTCCATGCCTGAAATACTCTCATGGGCTTTTCAGCCGGATCCGCATGCCTTAAGGGCTGATTCTGAGGCCAGAGTGCTGTTTAGGACATCTGCCATTCTATGCGTCTGCTGTGTATCTCACTTCCCATGTTGGATATTTCTCTCCCTTTTTGATTCTATCAGTTAGTATTAGCAGACACTAGTCTTGTTTATGTGATCCCTTTGGTTCTCAGTCCTATCATTATAATCAATTGTGAACAGAAATTGATCACTGGGACTAGTGAGATGGCATTGGTACATGCCACCTTGAGGGATTGAATTGGAATCCCCTGGTATGGTTCTAACTCTACCGTTTGGGGCAAGTCTGATTGAGCATGTCCCGAGTTGCACATCTCATCCCTCTCTTATTCCCACTCTTATATTTAACAGCAATCACTTTTCAGTTAAGTTAAGTGGGCATAACAGTCTGGTACCAGATCTCAGTGGGAATGCTTCCAACTTTTCCCCATTCAATAGGATGCTGGCTATGGGTTTTTCATAAATTGCCTTGATTGTATTGAGGAATGTTCCTTCCAAACCCAGTTTGCTTAGAGTTTTCATCAAAGGGTGTTGTATTTTATCAAATGCTTTCTCGGCGTCTATTGAGATAATCATATGGTTTTTCTTCTGCAGTCTGTTAATGTGGTGTATCACATTGATTGTTTTCCGCACACTGAACCATCCCTGCATACCAGGTATAAATCCCACTTGGTCTGGGTGGATGATCTTTCTGATGTGTTGTTGCATTCTATTGGCCAAATTTTATTGAGCATTTTTGCATCTATGTTCATCAGGGATGTTGGTCTGTAATTCTCTTTCAATGCTGCATCTTTTTCCGGCTTAGGAATTAAGGTGATGCTGGCTTCATAGAAAGAATTTGGGAGGATTCCATCTTTTTTGATTGCTCTGAATAGTTTGAGAAGAATTGGAGTTAGTTCTTCTTTAAATGTCTGGTAGAATTCAGCAGTGAATCCATCTGGTCCTGGGCTTTTCTTTGTTGGGAGGGCCTTTATTACTGTTTCAATTTCTGTCTCAGTTATGGGTCTGTTTAGGTTTTCGATGTCTTCCTGGTTCAATTTAGGTAGGTTGCATGTGTCCAGGAATCTATTCGTTTCTGATAGGTTTCCCTGTTTGCTGGCATACAAGTCCTTGTAGTAATTTCTGATGATTCTTTTTATTTCTGTGGTGTCTGTTGTTACATTTCCTTTTTCATCTCTGATTTTATTGATTTGGGTCTTGTCTTTTTTTAGTTAGTTGGGCCAATGGGGTGTCAATTTTGTTTATTTTTCAAAAAAAACCAGCTCCTCGTTTGGCTGATTTTTTGTAATTTTTTTTTTGATTCAATCCTGTTGATTTCTTCTCTGATTTTAATTATTTCTCTTCTCCTACCAGATTTGGGTCTGGTTTGCTACAGATTTTCTAGATCCTTCAGATGAACTGAAAGCTCATCTATTTGGTGCCTTTCCAATTTCTTGATGTAGGCACCTATTGATATAAACTTTCCTCTTAACACTGCTTTTGCTGTGTCCCATAAGTTTTGGTATATTGTGCTGTTGTCCTCATTTACTTCCAGAAAATTTTTGATTTCTCTTTTGATTTCTCCTATGACCCATTGTTCATTCAGGAGCATGTTGTTCAATCTCCATTTGTTTGTTTATGCTTTAGGGATTCCTAAGTTGCTCATTTCCAACTTCATTCCTTTATGGTCTGAGAAGCTGCATGGTATGATTCTAATTCTTTTGAATTTGCTGAGACTTGCTTTATGGCCTCGTATGTGGTCAATCCTAGAGAAGGTTCCATGTACTGCTGAGAAGAATGTAAATGCTTTATGTGTAGGGTGAAAAGTTCTGTAAATATTTGTTAGATCCATTTGGGCTATGGTGTCATTTAAATCTACTGTCTCCTTGTTGATCTTCTGTCCTATTGATCTGTCTATTTCTGAGAGTGGAGTATTGAAGTCCCCCAGTACTATTGTATTGGGGTCTAAGTCTCCCTTTAAGTCCCTTAACAAATCTTTTAAATAAACCAGAGCCCTGTAGTTAGCTGCATATACATTGATAATCATTATATCTTCCTGTTGAATTGATCCCTTAATCATTATATAGTGTCCCTCTTTGTCTCTCTTAACAGTTTTTGTGGTAAAGTTTATGTTGTCCGATATTAATATGGCTACGCCCACTCTTTTTTTATTTCTGTTGGCATGGTATAACTTTTTCCAGCCTTTCACTTTCAGTCTGTATGCATCTTTGTTGGAAAGATGTGTTTCTTGTAAGCAACAAATAGATGGGTTTTGTTCCTTAACCCAATCAGCCAATCGGTGTCTTTTAATTGCACAGTTCAGGCCATTAACGTTCAATGTGACTATTGATAAGTAGTAACTTTGCCCTGCCATTTGCCAAAGATATTTTCCAATATATGTTTTGAACTTCCTGTGATCTTTTGCTGTGAGGTTTCCTTCCTTTACCTTCTTTCATATTGATGACCGTATTTCTGTGTTTCTGTGTGCAACACATCTTTAAGCATCTTTTGCAGGGCTGGACGAGTGGTGACAAATTCTTTCAATTTCTGTTTACTGTGAGAGGTCTTTATTTCACCTTCATTCACAAATGATAGCTTTGCAGGATATAATATTCTGGGCTGGCAGTTTTTCTCTCTTAGTACCTGGGCTATATCTCGCCATTCCCTCCTAGCTTGTAGGGTTTCTGATGAGAAGTCAGCTGTGAGTCTGATTGGAGATCCTCTGAGAGTAATCTGACATTTCTCTCTTGCACATTTTAGGATCTTTTCTTTATGTTTTACTGCGGTGAGTTTAATTACAACGTGTCGTGGTGAGGATCTCTTTTGGTCATGTTTATTAGGGGTTCTATGAGCTTCCTGTAGTAGGATGTCTCTGTCCTTCTCCAAACCTGGGAAATTTTCTGCTAGTATCACAAAAAAAGGCCTTCTAATCCTTTCTCCCTCTCCATGCCTTCAGGAACTCATAGAATCCGAATGTTGGTTTTTTTAATAGTATCCTGAAGATTCCCGACAATATGTTTTAGATTTCTAATTTCCTCTTCTTTTCTTTGGTCTGACTGTATCCTTTCCTGTTCTCTGTCTTCTAAGTCTCATATTCTCTCTTCTGCTTCACCCATTCTGTTTTTAGGGCTCTCTAATGTGTTTGTCATTTGATCTACTGAGTTCTTCATTTCATTATGATTTCTCTTCACTATCACAGTTTCATGTTCTACTAGTTGTTTCATTTCATTTTGATTCCTCCTTAATATTTAATTTTCCCGAGAGAGATTTTCTATGTTGTCCATTAAGGATTTCTGTAGTTCAAGAATTTGTTTTTGAGAACTTCTTAATGTTCTTATCAATTTTTTGAGATCTGCTTCTTGCATTTCTTCTATCTCATCATCTTCATAATCTTGAATTGTGGTGTCTGTTTCATTTGGGGGCATCATAGTGTCTTCCTTGTTCTTGTTACCTCGGTTTCTGCGTTTGTTGTTTGGCATATTGGAGATATTCTTTGGTTTCTTCAGTGTGGTATTTTTTCTCGTTATACTCTGACTCTAGATTAAGTGGACTGTCTGCTTTTGATTTATCCTTAGAGGCTGTGATGGGTGTAGCTAGAGAGCTCTGTTTGGTTCTTCAGGGTTAAGGGTGTAATTCACCCAGATTGTTCTCTCGCCTGCTTGCTCTCTCTCTCTCTCTTTTTTTTTTTTTGACTCAATTGGGAAGTAATTATACATAGCTGAGTGGAATTGAGAGTAGTTGATGTATGAAACTGGCCCCTGTGGGTATTCCTCTGCTTACCACTGGGACCACACAAAGAGTTTATGCAGCCCTCAGTGTGGTCTCAAATTTCTCCGCAGTCTCTCACCCGGTTGCCCAGGTTACCAAGTTTGTGTACTCGGTGAGTTCTCTCCCCCCCCCCCCTCAGATTTTCACAGTCTCAGTTCGTTAGCTCCATACTTTCACTAGGTGTTAACCTCCTGTTATTTTTCCCCACCAGTGTCAGGTTTTTCTGCTTGGCTAATGATCGGCGCTGCTTTACATATGCAAAATGGCACGTGTCGCTTTACATACGTAAAATGGCGCCTGCTCTTTGTCTTGCTCGGCTTTGTAAGGTGAGTGGAGAGAGGCTAATGTCTGTGCCGGTTCCCCATATTTATTTGATTTTTCCTCTCCTCCAGTCAGCCTGGTGAACTTTCCCCAGTGGGGCTTCAGGCCTCATTCTCTGTAGGCTCTTTCTGTCTTTCCCCGCCAATGTCTTGGGTTACTAAGGTTCTTGTCTCACCTCCCCTTCCAGCACTGGCGCAGACTCTGTGGCTCGGCTCCCGTGGCTCGGCTTCCAGGCAAGGGGTGACCTTGCTCTCCCCGTAGGTCCTCCGTGCCACATCCACTAGATCAGGAAGAGTTTCCTCTGCAATTTTTTCCTGAGCCTTTTCCTGAGGCTACAGTAAATCCATTGTTATTAAACTATCTTTTCCCGGACTATCGGTGCGCACCCTCAGTATTCTGCCATCTTGGCTCCACCCCTCTTCTTGTTTCTTTTAAAGATTTATTTATCTATTTGAAAGCCAAAATGACAAAAAAAGGAGATACAGAGAGGGTAGCAGTATTTTACCAGCCCCATCTCTTCACATCTGAATCAGGCCTCCAAGATCATGCTTTCCTGTTTTGCTGTGTTCTCACTAATGTTGCTTTGTCTTCTTGTGCAAGTCTGGTGATTCTGTACATTTGTTGACTGTCCATATATTTTAGAACCAAATATGTGGCGATATTCTGAACCCTGCAGTTGGGTTGGATTTTTCTTTAAGTCTGCTTGACGTTAGGGGGCACTACCAACCTGTTTGAGTGATATCAGAGCTCACAAATAGTATGAATTCAGGCTATAAAGCTTGCTGTTATTATCTGGGTTTAAAGCCTTAAAGTTACTTATGAAAGTTGGTACACCATACACTAAGATTGTTTGCTGATTAAAATGTGTCTAAATAGTCTTGGACCCAGTAAATATTGGCCACTAAAATGCTTAGCCAGAACCTTTTCTTGGGATGTTATTGATCTTTGCTAGAATAAAATATAATTATCTCTTGTGTCTTCACAAAGTACAATGCAGAAACTATAATCAATGTGAAGACCAAATCTTTAAATTTCTTTAATCATAAATTCTAATTTAAATTCTAATTAATATTTTGTGTTCCATGTGAAAAGAAAGTTTGTCCTAGCTCACCAAAGTCCATTCCTTAGGTCAAAAGAATGAGGTAGGTATTAAAATCCTTTCAGTGTGAATGTGGTGGATGGCAAAATATATGTATTGTTATGACTTGTAGAATTGAATACACTCTTATGCCAGTATCTGATATAATGCTTTCGTTTGTTTTATTTTCATTCCTGAAGTGTATTATATCAAGCTTCCCCAGTTTTCCCTAACTATTGTCCTTTGGACACCATACACAAAGACAATCCCCATGTTAAACACTATTTAAAAGATCCTAGAAAAACAGTCACTATGTCAGCAATTACTATGAGATTTTGAAGATAATTTTTAACCTTTTCACCTTCTAAATTGTAGCTTGTCTTATTAAATCTACTTTTCCCCTTTTTCCTTTTAACATTAAAATCTTGTTGTTATTTAAAAGAAGAAAATGTACCAAATCAAAGAATTCAGAAATCTTTCCTCTGTTCACTCAGTACATGACAGGGAAAGGTGATATTATCACAAATGGTGACTGCTTATGTTCATTTATTATGCAAAATGACCCAGATGATCAGTTCCTTGTTGAAAATTGTAAAAGAAGAAAAGGTTCAGAATGTCATAAAAATGGAAAAAAAGTATTTTCATGAATTCATTGACCTTTCCATTAATATCATAACAGAGCATAATCACTAAGGCTTTTAAATTAGCAAGGTAGCTCAATACGGAAGGACGGACTGAGAAATCTCCAGGGCTTGTGTTGCTAGAACAAGGCCCTGACACCAAACGTGAAAGGGTAAATGAGAATTGTGTTTAGTGATGACCTTTAGGTCCCACAGCTGCTTATCACATATCTTGCCTTTTTGCCTTACTGTTGCACTTTAGCTTATTAAAATTAATTGTGTTCTATTTTAAATGTTAAGAATTTTTAGTTCATAACTTTTGCTGTTCAATGAACAGTAGATTTTTTCTATCACTCTTGATGTATGATGATACTATACAATTATGCCATTTAAATATATACTGTAAATGAAAAAGATCTTGTGACTTTTCTGTGAGAAAATAAAAATTGAATTACAAGAAAAAAATTTAATAGTCACTAGATAAGTTCCAATAAGGAAGGGATTTTGGAGTAATGATAGAGACTTTTACAACAAATATATTTCCTACAATGTATATTTAAATGTATTTTCATGTATTTGAACTTCTTTTAAATTGATATATACATGTGCTAAAAGAATTCTTTGCCCATCAAATTGACAATAGTATTGAGAATATTTTCATAGTTTATTTTTCAGTGCAACTACCCACAACAAGTAGGTAGTTTCTTGAAAATATATTATCAGTATATTTCTATTGCATATGAGCAGTATGTTTTAACTCTTTGTAAAGGGACTGCTTAGTCTCTAATTTGTCTTGTCAGATGAATTTCTGCTCTTTAGCACAGATATTTCTATATGCCTATAAATTACATGTTAAATGAGTTGATAGAGATTTTTAAAAGGTAAAATTTTTCAATAGAGGATAAATATTAATCTGAATTATTTGTTATTTATACATAGATACAGGTTACACAAATATGCATATGTATGTACATACATACACATGTTTGTGTATATGGATATATATGCACTGTGAGTACACAAATATATACACGTTTAATATTTTCAACATTTATAAGAGTTAGCTATAATTTTTATATTTACCCTACAGAAGAAGAACCTAGGACAAGGAAATCTAACCCCAAGGAAAAAGTATTAACTTGGGAGTTAGGAAGACAAAGAATTTTCTTCCAACTCAGGATGCCTTTGAGAATGAATATGGACTAAAAGAAAAATAAGCTGAGCAAGCACAATCAGAGTGCCCTAGGAAATCCAGATGCATGTTCTCATTACAGTAAGTAAATGGTAAAACTGGAACTGAACCCAAGTGTTCCAACAACATTGACTGGTTGCCTAACTCTTCTTATACTCCCTCCAAACTGATTTAATTAACTTTTGAACCACATGTTGTGTTCTACTCTGCTTTGTTTTAATCTACAGCTAAAGGTTTATTAAGTATATGTGACTTGCCAGAAACCCTATCAATGTTGAGGATGCATCTTTGAACAAGCAGACTAAGTCTGATTTAAATGAATTTATACTGTCTTAGATAGGAGAGACAAGAGACAAGAAAAAATTGATGAGTCATGTGAGAAGTGGAAAATATAAACTTGTGATATAGAATAAGATTGGAGTAGTATACTTTGGAAAATATTTTAAAAATTTTTAATTATTGTTTTAAATATTTATTGATAATTTACATCAAGACAGTGCTTAAGTTACTTGAAGGACAAAATATTAATCAGGTCTTCAGGATAGGGCTCATTAAGATGATATTTGAGTGAAAACCTGAAATTCAGGTGGGAGAAAGCTAAATAGATATCTTGGGCTGAGTTGGATTATAAACATTATGAAAGATCAGTTCAAATCTTTTTAACAGAATGATATGTTATATCCTGGGATAAGAAAATAAACATATTTATAGGGCAAATTGGGAAAGTACATGATAGAATAGGAGATCAGGGGGTGATGAGAGAATGAAGGAAAAAAAAAGTAGATAATGTAGAGTTTTGTAAGCAATTAGTAAGTCTTGGCTTTTACTTCACTCTCTCATCACTCCATGATTGACATGCAGACCTGTTGAGAAGGCTAGAAGAGAGAGGCAAAAAAAAAAAAAAAAAAATTTCTTAAAAGGTGACATTGGCTGCTGGGAAAAAGAGAAAATGTGGAAGCAGTTTGATCAGCTGGGCTACTGCAGCAACTTACTCGAAAATCAGTTTCAATGAAGTTAGCTAGAATCAAGGAAAATTTTAATGGGAATAAAACAAATAATTTGAAAGTATTTTGTTATAAATCAGAGGCAAAGTTTGAGGGAAAGGAAGAAATATAGGTTGTTAGGTTAAAAGCTAATTGAATAAAGTTGCCATTAACTTAGTTACAGAAGACTGTGTGAATTAAGTATGGCAGTCCATGTAAAACCAGGCATCATTTTATCCCTTCTATCTACAATTTCTAAATTTCCAAAAGCTAGAAAATTCCTCGACTACATACCAGGAAGCCCAATGGTGTTGTGGCTTCAAGACTAATTCTACTCTTTAAATTTTTTTAAGGTCATTTGGATTTGATGTCCTTGGTGGGATGAATGTAACAGTTCTAGCCCCATATTTGCTTATGAGGTGTCCAAAGTAAAAGAGAGTCTTAAAACCCCACCCTGATGTCCTTCTGGACTAATTCATAGTGTATGCTGTTCTCTGTAACCAGAAGAAAGATGTACAGTAATTGGCTTTAGCCAAGGATTCTGTCATTCACTTTCAGGAGGAATGTGTTTTTTTTTTTTTTTTATTTAAAAATATCTACACCTAAAGAAGAACACCATGACCCCACATTCACAGCTGTCTCACCATGGGACAGAATAACTTGTTTTGTAACAATTGCATCCACCACATTCTGTATTATCAAACCCTTGGCTACATCTCAAGCCATATCACTTGTCACCATGTGATGAAACGCTGTAATCAACTGGTTCTTTATAGTTCAGTGGCCTCAGGTACAAAAACAGATGTGTATTGCAAAGCAACTCTCTTCTCAGCTCCATTCTCAAAAGACTTCAATTCTTCTAATTCCTTTGTTTTGCAATATATATGTATATATATACTTTTTTTCCTTTGAGAGACAGAGAGAGATCTTACACCCTCTGGTTGACTCCAAAATGCCTGCAACAGTTGGGTCTAGGCCAGTCTAAATCCAGGAACCTGAAATTCAATCTGGGTTTCCCATGTAGGTGTCAGGGATTCAAGTATTTGAGTCATCACAAGCTGCCTTCCAGGTTGTGCATTAGCAATAATCTGGAATCAGAATCATGACTCTGGAGGCCATCATTGTGGTACAGCAGATTACACTAATGTTGACATCCCAAATTGGCACCAGTTCTGTCCCAGCTGCTCAACTTCCAACCCAGTTCCCTGCTAAAGTGCCTGGAAAAGTAGGCTGAAGGTGGTTCAAGCGCTTGGGTCCTTGTAACACTTGGAGGATCCGGATGAAGCTCTAGCTAGGCTCCTGGCTTCAGCAAGGCCCAGCCAGGTCAATGCTGCCATTACGGGAATGTATCATCAGGTGAGAGATCTTCCTCTCTCTCTGTCTCTCCCTCTCTCTCTGTAACTCTGCCTTTCAAATAAATAAATAAACACTAATAAGAAGAGGAAAGAGGAGGCAGAGGAAGAGGTGAAGGAGGAGAGAAGAAAGAAGAATCAGGGCTGGAACTCAAACCAATTACTAGAAAATAGAATTGCGGTATCCCAAGTGGCATCTTAACTGTTGTACCAAATGCCTCCACCACCCTCCCCAATTCCTTTTCATGTTCAGAAGGCCTTCGTATATGGTGTTGTTCCAACTGCCTAGAAGATAATGCTTTCTATGCTTTAACAATCTCACTGTAAATTTTGCACCCTCAAAAATGTCTAGGATATCACTCTAAGTTTCACTCATAGTTATTTGCAAATTTCTGCCAAGTACTTATCACTATTAACAAGTTAATTGCTCAAATACTTATTTCACCATCATTTCTGTAACCTTGTTTATATTAGGCCATTTGAGGGCAGAATCTTATTAGTATTTATTTTTGTTCTAGTACCATTGGTTGAAATCTGTAATTAACACACAATTATTCTTAGGTGTTTAAATATTAACTGAAAAGTGATCCAACTTAGGAATTTGGAAAATATTATGCTGAGTGAAATAAGCCAATCCAAAAGGGACAAATACCACTTGTTCTCCCTGATAGGTGACAACTAACTGAGCACCAAAAAGGAAACCTGTTAAAGTGAAATGAACACTATGAGAAACGGTGACTTGATCTGCCCTTGCCCTGACTGTTGATGAACAACTTAATACGTTATCCCTGTTAGTATTTTTATTTTGTTTGTTCTATTTAATACTTTTGGTTGAATACTGTAATCAATACACAGTTATTCTTAAGTGTTGAAACTTAACTGAAAAGTGATCACTGTTAAATAGAAGATTGGGAATAAGAGAGGGAAGAGATGTGGAATTCAGGACATGCTCAAGCTGACTTACCTCAAACGGTAGAGTTAGAGCCATACCAGGGGATTCCAATTCAATCCCATCAAGGTGGCATGAACCAATGCCATCTCACTAGTCCCAGTGATCAATTTCTGTTCACAATTGATCATAATGATAGGACTAAGAACCAAAGGGAGCACATAAACAACACAAGTGTCTGCAAATACTAGCTGATAGAATAAAAAAGGGAGAGAACGATCCAACATGGGAAGTGAGATACACAGCAGACCCATAGAATGGCAGATGTCCTAAACAGCACTCTGGCCTCAGAATCAGCCCTTAAGGCATGTGGATGCAGCTGAAAAGCCCATGAGAGTATTTCAGGCATGGAAAGCCAAGACACTCTGGAAAAAAAAAAAAAAAAAAACAAAACACCTAAATGAAAGATCTCCACAAGTGAGATCCCAGTGGAAAGAACGGGTCATCAAAGAAGGAGGTACCTTTCTCTGAAGGGAGGAGAGAACTTCCACTTTGACCATGGCCTTGTCTAAATATGATCAGAGTCGGTGAACTCAGGGGGCTTCCATAGCCTTGGCAGCTCATGACAAGAGCCTAGGGTGATTACTGATGCCATAAACAAGAGTGTCAATTTCTTAAGTCAACAACAGGAGTCACTGTGCACTTACTCCTCATGTAGGATCTTTGTCCTTAGTGTGCTGTACATTGAGATTTAATGCTATAACTAGTACTCAAACAGTATTTTTCAGTTTATGTTTCTGTGTGGGAGCAAACTGTTGAAATCTTTACTTAATGTATGCTAAACTGATCTTCTGTATATAAAGAGAATCGAAAATGAATCTTGATGTGAATAGAAGAGGAGAGGGAGTGGTAAAGGGGAGGGTTGCGGGTGGGAGGGACGTTATGGGGGGGGGCATTGTAATCCATAAGCTGTACTTTGGAAATTTATATTCATTAAATAAAAGTTAAAAAAAAAAGAATCTTATTGCTATGTCACTGCTGTGTACCCATTTGTAGCAGAGAAAGTGAGTATATACTTTATTTATATATTTACAGACAAGGAGAGGATAAAGAATATGTGTAGGGAGGGAAGGATGGGGGGCGTGGAAAGTGGGAGAGAGCATTTAGCTTAACAGAGTAAGCAGATTTTGATTCCTGGTTCCAGCTCCCATCTCCAACTTCCTGGTAAAGCAGACCCTGGGAAGCAGTGATAATGGCTCAATTAGTTGAGTGCCTGCAACCCACACTGAAGATCATTGCTGGTTTTCAATTTCAACTTTGGCCTTGACCTAGACTTGGCCATTGTGGGCATCTGGGGAGGGGAAACACAGAATAAGAGTTTTCTTTCTCTGTTTCTCTCTGTCTCTTAAATAAGCACAATTTAAAAGTAAATGGCAGTTCAGTGAAAGTGATAGACTAGATTTTGTTGCCATATGCTCCCATAGCACCCCATTCTGTTGCTTTCACAACAATCATTGCATTTATGTTAGTTGTTTATTGTTCATTTTCATCATTCTAATTCTTGGTTTGTAGTGAATGGACCATCTCAATCTCATTTATCAATTTATTCCCAGGGCCTAGCACTGTATCTAATCACACACACACACTCACACACACACACACACACACATAAATAAATAAATTAATTAATTAAATTTTAAAGAAGTGAATTGGATCAAGTTAGTAATAAAACATGATTTATAATCTTTCATTAACTAGGTGATTAAATTGCCTACTCTGAAATTAAATTCTTAGATTCTGTTCTTTGGTCTCCTAATCAAAATGAGTTCTCAGGCTTTATAACAGTTGGTTGAATAAGTGATGTATTAGCATGTATTGATTCATTGCAGCCATACAGGTCACCACACACAGTCCTTTCACCTACTATTTATTTGCCATTCTAATCTTCAGAAAGGAGTTTGTCCAGAAGGACTTAATCAAGTTTTAGCACAATAATATGGGAAATTAATTTGGCATCTTTGTGCATATAAACAAGTTGGTTCTTTTAATCTACTAGTCCTTCATCTGATATATAAATTTTAATAAATGGAACAGTAATTTTTGGAGATTATGACATTCATTATCCTTTTAGCTTATCTTCAGTAGCAGGCTTTATTTCCTTTTTCAAGAGAGATTTTCCTTGTGGCAAGGCTGTTTATTTCTCACAGAGTTCTTTTAAAGCAAATGTCATGTGGGGATATCACCAGGTAACCTTAAAGCAAGGCTTTTTACCACAACTTTATTTTATGGAGTGCTTTTTGCAGCAAAGCCATCTCAAAGCACTGTCAAAATTGGAAACAAAACAAAAGTCACAAAGTCAGAAAAATCAATGATCTTTCAAATAATCCAAGATTAAATCAAATCAAACTAGCTGTAAGCTTAAATTCTAAAGCCAGTCAGGAGTTGGTTCACCTGAGAAGCCTAATAAAGACTAAATTTAAGACACTTGGGTTGCAAGTGGAGGTATCCTTCAGGTAATAATTAATGATGTATCTGAATCCCTAATGAACACTTCGAATCAGTTCACACGACATAAAAATGAGGAAGATTTGTACGTAACGATTCATTTTGAACAACATAGAAACTAAATATTTTTACTCATCAGTATGAATAAGAACTTGTTCTTGATATTTGCTTCACATAAAACAGTATTTTAAAAGGACTGCCTCAAGTATAAAGGGTCTGCTAAAGACCTTCTTCTTTCTTCACTAAAAACAAAGTTTTTCTACGTGATATGTAAAACAACGAAAAGAAAAACATCACCGGAGTTACAGATTACTTCATATAGTATAGTACAGGCAACTCCAGAACTAGTAAGCTAGAATTTCTTCTTTTTTTTTTTTTTTTTTTTTTGACAGGCAGAGTGGACAGTGAGAGAGAGAGAGAGAGAGACAGAGAGAAAGGTCTTCCTTTACCATTGGTTCACCCTCCAATGGCTGCCGCGGCTGGCGCATCACGCTGATCTGAAGCCAGGAGCCAGGTGCTTCTCCTGGTCTCCCATGCAGGTACAGGGCCAAAGCACTTGGGCCATCCTCCACTGCACTCCCTGGCCATAGCAGAGAGCTGGCCTGGAAAAGGGGCAACTGGGACAGAATCTGGTGCCCCCACCAGGACTAGAACCTGGTGTGCTGGCGCCGCAGGTGGAGGATTAGCCTATTGAGCCGTGGCGCCGGCCTAGAATTTCTAAATAGTCCATTTCTTTCAATGTACACATTTTTCACAGAAGTGATTCTTTAAAAGAATATGCTATCTTTATGCCCAGATGATTTTTTTTTCATTTATATCCAATAAAGTAATTTGGTTTGATTTAAGCAATATAGGTCACTGATAATATAATTCTGCATAGTAGTAGACAATAAAGTAAAACTTGTCACTGAGAAATACTTTGTTCAGGGTAGTATTTTCTGCAGAATAATATCACTAACTAAATCTTGTTCTATACAAATTAACATAATATCAAAAGATACTCATGAATATATGTATAAGAAATATTTTCATAATATTGTGATGCCAGCATCAATAATTCTATTTTTTCATTTCATAGATCTAACTTCATTTATTAATATTTCCTGTCCAGTCAAGAAATAAATCTATTGACAAAACGTCGAGTTAGAACTAAATGACATTATCATAGAGTTAAGTTTTGTAAAATAGAGATTTAGTGTCAAGGAGTAATATTATTGTTTTGGTAGGCAGAATAACAGCTCTTGAAACAGATCCAAATTTTAGTCTCTAGTATTTATGAATGTTAATTTAATGAGAAAAATATGATTAAGGATCTTCAATGGAAGAGTGAATGGTTGTCCTACTTGTTAAAAGCTGGCAAAAAAGTCTACATTCCATATTGGAGTCACCTGGTTTAATTTCTGACTTAAACTCTTGACTCCATCTTCCTGCCAATGCAGACCCTCAGAGACAGTGGTAATAGCTCAAGTAGTTGAGTTCCTGACACCCATGTAGGATACCTGAATTGAGTTAGCAGCTCTCATCATCATTCTGGCCCAACCCTAGCTGTTGCAAGCATTTGAGAGTGAACCAGCAAATTGCACTCTCGATTGCTGTTCCTCTTCCTGTCAGATAAGTAAATAAAATACATTTTTATAAAAACACAATATTCAGTAGAGAGATTATTCTGTTATCCAAGTGAGCTCAATTTAACCACAAAGGAATTGTAAGTGGAAGGCAGAGGTGTCAGAGCCAGAGGCAGAAATTTGAATATGGCTTTGATGTTGATTAAAATGACCATAAGTCAAGGAATGCAGGTGCACTGCCCCCACAAGGTAGAATATACAAGGAAATAGGATCTCAGGTGAGGCATTTTCCTGCTGACAGTTTGACTCTAGTTTGATGAAATCCTTTACAAGCTTCTGATTTCTTGGAGATAATGAATTTGCAATGGTTCAAACCACAAAGGTTTTAGTAACTCCCGACAGTACCAATAGAAACAATATTCAAATAAAAATGATAAATGTAATAAGAATAATACAATGCTAAAAACATGCTTGCTATGCATTACATACATTCATGTCACATGAAATATCTTGTTTCATCCACACAAATAATGCTGAAATGTTTTATTATTATTAATGCATATTCCCAATTTATTTGAATGGATATAATGTATGTTAATGAATATTCCCAATTGGATAATTGTGATTTCTTATTGAGGAGAATAACACAGTAAAATATATGAAACTAATAAGTGTAATAGTTGGGGTTTGTGCCCAGGAGCACCTTTCTATTACAAACAGTATAATTTGAAAATAAAAGAAAATCTTAATGATTTCCTGCAACACTGTTTTAATTATTTAGCTGTTTTATTTATTTATTTATTTATTTATTTATCTAGCTCTTCTATTATATCTACTTGTTTGTCTTACAGTAGTTCAGTAAAAGAATTGTTTTGATTAGGAGGAATCCATGAGTTACTAGAGAAGAACTGAATATGACTTCCATTTTATTCATTTAAGACATCCAAATGAGAACTATAGTTCACTATATGTGTTTCAGAACAATTGTCCCTTCTTTTGTAAAGGTTTGTCATCTTGTCTGACACTACTCTTGAGCCATATGTTGCTATATCTCTAGATATAGTTGACTGGCCAGACTTGCACACCTGTATCAATTTTATTCATTGAGCTGCCCAGTCCTGGGAATTCAGCTTGCCCTTTCAAAAAAAAAAAAAATCATGGGCTGAATGCTCCTAAAACATGTATATTCAGGAGCAATTAGTGGTTTCATTACATGGATCAGAGAAACAGAAAAGGCTGAGATGCAAAGAATGAGAAAAGAATTAATTTTAAGTGTAGGTAAATAGTTTTGTCTGGAAAAGAAAAAATCTTCAATTTCTACCAGTGCCTGATTCCAGTATATTACTAAAATTCAAAATACTACTAAATTTTACTTCACTGTTAAGTTGTGTATTTCTCCTTAAATTCTTAAGATTTCATCATATTTTTATGGTGAAATTAGCTTCAGTGGTGTTGTGATTCTTGAAGGTAATCAGCTTTATATAAGATATTGCGCCGGATCTTAGACACAGTGATTCACTAATTCCTTCAAAGGATTTATATTCTGAGGCAATTATTAAGATAAATAAGTCAATATCTTATGTAATAAAAAGAAAACATAACTTATTGATACATATTATGTCACCAAAATTAAACCCTAAAATTTCAGGAAACCAACTGTTACTTCTTGGTAGTTGTTATATTTCCATTTTACCTTCATAAGGCAGACACTGACGGAAATATTCTTGTACAAAATGTGAAAGATCGCTCTCATTCTGTGCCTTAATTTATTCCTAATGTAATACAGTCAGTCAGATTCACTCATCAGTTTTCCAATTATGATTTTCCTATCTGATTAATTTGTTCATTAGTGTAATAATTGGTGATTGTAAAAAATCATTTTCTTACCTCATTACCACTACATATAATCCCTGCTGCCTCCTTATCATCATCATCTTCATGTTTAGCCTCTAATCAATTTGCCTAGAAAATGTGTCCTAGAAATATTGACCATATATATATATATATATTTAAAAGGTTTTAAATGATTTATCAGGTTGTTCCATCTTACAGGATCATTTTATGATCAACATAACCATTTCCTCAATTTCTCCTCCTCTAGCTTCACATTTTCAATGTTTTCTGACCTTCCTAGAAAAAGGGATGAGCTCTGACTCTCAATTCTAGATTTACTCTTAGAAATATGTCAAGTTCTGAGAAATTTCTTCTTATTTTAAACCTAAGAATTATTCTTCTGTTGACTAATAATAAATTCCTCTTCCTTTGTGTTTTCCGTCCTAGCTATCTATGACTTGGTGTTTTGCACACTCTCCTGCAAAGTGACTGTAAATATGTGTACAAACCAGTGATTGCCATGTTTCCCTTTCTGGGTTTTTACTCTGCATTCCCTATCTTGCTATATCCATTGCACATTTAACCCTTTATTAGAAGCATTCACATGTAGGTTTGTGCCCAAGATATATATTCCAATATTTTCCCCAAAAATGATTTAAGTATTTTTGTAGGCATATTATTTTTATTTATTAAGAAAATCTATCAATATGGTATCTCAAAGATAATGATTATTCTAATAGAATAAGCCTGTATAAGTCTTCTCCACTTTACTCTGCAATCTGACCTTCTGTGTTACCTGGAATTAACCTTTCCTTACCGCTAATCTGTGCCTTCACACCACTTTAGCAGTGTTTTCCCAATAAGTCTACATAAAACAACATGCAGATATCTAGGTTATTCCCTTATTTTGAAAACAAACACAAACTGAATCTTTTCTGTAATTGAATAATAACAATAAACCACGTGCAGTGCCCAAATGATTTTTGAGAGCACGTTTCATTAACTATACAAGAAAGTACTACAGTGCTTACTTTTCTTACTTTCAATAATTATTCCTTGTCAACTGTGTTTTATTTCTTTCAAATTTACTTTCCAACACACAGGTAGAATGTACTTCAACATTTGGATTTACAATTATTACACGAGTATACATACTAGTTACTGATAGTGATAGATGGAGTCAAGAAAAAAAAAATGGGCTTGTACTACTTCGAGACCAAATTGTGTTGTTAGTTATGCAAAGGACCAGCCAGAAGATCAATTGTATAGTTGAGATAGTCTGTGAGTTGGGTGCTGCTTACATAAATATATTCAACTGGTGAAAATTTAACAAGTTCACAGTAAAGACATGTGACATTTATAAAATACATTAATACATTAATAAGACATTTATAAAATACACATATAGTGTTTTCATAAAAATATTACCTCGTGGATAATATCTACAGATTAGATTATCTTCCAATGAGATGTCTGCATAAACTAGTTTTGATTTTGTGTAACAAAACTATATAACACCTTAACCTTATTTCTCTATTCCCAAGGTATATGCCAAATTTTAGAAGTGCTGCCAAATTTTAGAAGTGCTGCATCTTATTACTCACTTCATAAAATTCTTTAATGTTAAGAAAAATACATGGATATGAAGTAAAGTACCACTATATGCCAAGAGTTCTACTCCTTCCTTCTCAAAACTCTTACTCATCATTAAAGACCTAGTTCAGTCTCGAGCCCTGTGATTTGCTCTGTAAATATTGCCTATACTGCACAGCAGAGTTTAGGCTGCTCCCTCCTTTGTGAGCTGCACACAGGCTTAGTAAAATCTGGGACAGCTTTTCAGGCATTGTGGCAGGATGACCTCTTCACAGATCTGATTTTCCTGCAAGATTGTGAGTTTCTCAAGGACGAGGGTGTCCCTTTTTGCATCCAAGTTTCACTGATACCTAGAAAATACCATAAATTCCTTCAGATGACTTCAACAAAAATGTAGGAAACTATGTAGAAAAGATGACATAGCTACCCTGATTTAAACCGTATTATCAAGGAACTAAGCAGTTAAGCCACAATTTGTGTGGTTCTCTTAGAATTACTTCCTTTGATTTTTCCCATTGTCAACACAGCATCAATCAATCCATAGACATGGAACTCCTGCTGGCTGTAGTGCAAAATGAATGATGTGGATGACATTATTTTACAAACTATATGTTGCCTTCTGTATCATCTCTCTCTCTCTCTCTCTCTCTCTTTCTTTCTCTGTCTCATCTTTCTCAACAGTGCACACACACACACACACACAATCTTTGGCCTTTTCTATTTTAATAGTTGGGCTTTCCATAAAGAAAACAATTTTCTTTTCTTTTAGGATTTGTTGCTAAAGACTTATTTGATTTCTTTGAAAGGCGGAGTGACACATGGAAAGAGATCTCACATCCCCTGGTTTACTTACTAAATGACTGCAAAGGTCAGGGCTGGACCAAGCCAAAGGCTTACTTGAGTGGAGTTAAGCGAAGTATTCGGACCATTTTCTGCCACTTTCTCAGGTACATTAACAGTAAGCTAAATGGGAAATGGAGCAATTGGGACATGAACAAGTGCTCCTTTATGGGATGCAGGCATCAAAGAAACAGCTTATTCAGCTGTGCAACATTGGTGGCATAAAATATGGACATTGATTGGACATTTTGAAGCATGCTATTTATAATATAGGTCCCTTTACGCATTTTCAGGTTTAAAAAAATCTATAAGTTATAATCCTTTTCCAGCAAATGTCCAAGACCCTACTGTATTTGTTTTATTCAATGGATAGCTCTTTGAATCAGATATAAAAGCCTATTTGTAAATTAGCTTTACTTCACTTCATGGCATAAAGAGTCTTTATATATCATATAGGATTAAGTGGTGGTATATAAAAGGAGAGAGAAGAAGATTTGTGTTCCATTAGAGAATTCATAGATTGGAATTCCAAGATGGCTGAGTAAAGAAAAAACACACTGATTTTGATTATGGGAAAATACCAGAAAAAAAAGGAGAATCTGTGTTCCTGGGATATCGTTGGAGAGGTATTTACAGTAAAAAGGCTGTAGTAAAAGGAGAGACTCTGTGGAGCAGCAAGGGTAGTGCAAACAGCCACTCACTGGACACAGCAGGGACTCCTGCAGAGGTGGCTGGTTGGGAGACTATCTTCCCAAAGCACAGGTGCCCAGTGACTTGTGATGAAAGTGCC
Source organism: Oryctolagus cuniculus (assembly GCF_051225735.1). NCBI lineage: Eukaryota > Metazoa > Chordata > Mammalia > Lagomorpha > Leporidae > Oryctolagus > Oryctolagus cuniculus. The sequence goes on from NC_142875.1 coordinate 45,265,913, forward strand.
ATCTGCCTAGGATAAAGTGAGTAAGGCTGCTGCAGCCTGCATGACTCTGGTGGATTTTGTCAGAAGGAGAAATCCATGGACTCCAGTAGCTTCCAGTAGGTGTGGATGAACTGATAGGGGGCAAGGCGCGCACTTAACTCTGTGAATGGAGGGGACACTGCTTCCCTCCTCAGTCCCTATCAAGGTGCTCCGCTCAGGGACAGGGTGGCTATCTCTTTGAAGAGAGAGGCTCACAGGGCAGAAAGAGGACCCCCTACAGTGGGGGACTGCAGGAATCCTGACCCTATGACTGTGGGAATCATAGGACTGTGCTTTAGGCCAGGAGGACATGGTGCTCAAATTTCAAAGCACACAGATTTTTATGCAATTCATGGGCCTGAGTAATTGAGGGATTTAGGAACTGAGCAGGACACCTTGGCACAAGGGGAGTAGAGGAGTGATCATGCCAGCCAGAGATCATCCTCTCTTTCCTACTTACTACAGAGGAGAGCTATCATGTGTATTTGGGCATTACCTTGGATGTTTCCTCACACTCAAATGCTGGCCAGAGCTCCCCGGTCCCATACAACACACACATGTGGATATCCCCTGAAGATACAGCCATCCCACCATGCCTAGAGACACATTCCAGAGAACAAAGACTTCAGAGTGTTTCTACAGAAGAATAAAAATAAGTGTAGAAATCTAAGAAACATGAGCAAGAAAGACACTACAACTCTCCAAAAGGAACACAATAATACTTCAATATTGGACTTTGATGATGAATAGATGGATGGATGAAATGCATGAAAAGGAATTCGAAGACTGATTGCTAAGAACTTCTAAGATCAACCCAATTCACAATAGCTACAAAAACAAATACCTTGGAATAAACTTAACCAAGTACCTTATAGATCTCTACGATGAGAATTGCAAAATCTTAAAGAAAGAAATAGAAGAGGATACCAAAAAAATGGGAAAATCTTCCATGTTCATGGATTGGAAGAATCAATATCATCAAAATGTCCATTCTTCCAAAAGCAATTCATAGATTTAAGGCGATACCAATCAAAATACCAAAGACATTCTTCTCAGATCTGAAAAAATGATGCTGAAATTCAAATGGAGACACCAGAGACCTCGAATAGATAAAGCAATCTTGTGTAACAAGAACAAAGCTGGAGGCATCACAATACCAGATTTCAGGAAATACTACAGGGCAGTTGGAATCAAAACAGCATGGTACTGGTACAGAAACAGATGGATAGACCAATGGAACAGAATAGAAACACCAGAAATCAATCCAAACATCTACAGCCAACTTACATTTGATCAAGTATCTAAAACCAATTCCTGGAGCAAGGACAGTCTATTCAATAAATGGTGCTGGGAAGCAAAACCCCTACCTTTCACCTTACACAAAAATCAACTCAACATGGATTAAAGACTTAAAGCTATGACCTGACACCATCAAATTATTGGAGAACGTTGGAGATGCCCTGCAGGATATAGGCACAGGCGAAGACTTCTTGGAAAGGACCCCAGAAGCACAGGCAGTCAAAGCCAAAATTAACATTTGGGATTGCACCAAATTGAGAAGTTTCTGTACTTCAAAAGAAACAGGAGAGTGAAGAGGCAACAAACAGAATGGGAAAAAATATTTGCAAACTATTTGCAACAGATAAAGGATTAATGGCTGGAATCTGCAGAAAGATCAAGAAACTCCACAATAACAAAACAAACAACCCATTTAAGAGATGAGCCAAGGACCTCAATAGACATTCTTCAAAAGAGGAAATCCAAATGAACAACAGACACATGAAAAAATGTTCAAGATCACTAGCAATCTGGGAAATGCAAATCAAAACCACAGTGAGGTTTCACCTCACCCCGGTTGGAATGGCTCACATACAGAAATCTACCAACAACAGATGCTGGAGAAGATGTGGGGAAAAAGGGACACTGACCCACTGTTGGTGGGAATGCAAACTGGTTAAGCCACTATGGAATTCAGTCTGGAGATTCCTCAGAAGCCTGAACATAGCCCTACCATACAGCCCAGCCATACCACTCCTTGGAATTTACCCAAAGGAAGTTAAATTGGCAAACAAAAAAGTTGTCTGCACATTACTGTTTATTGCAGCTCAATTCACAATAGCTAAGACCTGGAGTCAAACTAAATGCCCATCAACAGTAGACTGGATAAAGAAATTATGGGCTATGTACTCTATAGAATACTATACAGCAGTAAAACACAATGAAATCCAGTCATTTGCAACAAAACGGAGGAATCTGGAAAATATCATGCTGAGTGAAATAAGCCAGTCCTGGCCATCAACACAGCTCATTAGGCTAATCCTCCACCTGTGGTGCCAGCACCCGGGGTTCTAGTCCCTGTTGGGGCACCGGTTCTGTCCTGGTTGCTCCTCTTCCAGTCCAGCTCTCTGCTGTGGCCCAGGAGGGCAGTGGAGGATGGCCCAAGTGTTTGGGCCCTGCACCCGCATGGGAGACCAGGAGGAAGCACCTGGCTCTTGGCTTCGGATTGGTGCAGCACACCAGCTTTAGCAGCCATTTGGGGGGTGAACCAACAGAAGGAAGATTTTTCACTCTGTCACTCTCTCTCACTGTCTAACTCTGCCTTTCAGAAAAAAAAAAAAAGAAGCCAGTCCCAAAGGGACAAATATCATACATTCTCCCTGATTGGTGACAACTGAGCACCGAAAAGGAAACCTGTTGAAGTGAAATGGACACTATGAGAAACAGTGACTTGATCAGCCCTTTCCTGACTGTTGATGAACAACTTAATACTTTCTCCCTTTCAGTACTTTTATTTGTTCTACTTAATACTATTGGTTGAACTCTTTAATAACACACATCTTAGGTATTTAAATTTAACTGAAAAGTGATCCCTGTTAAATATAAGAGTGGGAATAAGAGAGGGAGGAGATGTATAATTTGGGACATGCTCAATCAGACTTGCCCCAAATGGTGGAATTAGAGACATGCCAGGGGATTCCAATTCAATCCCTTCAAGGTGTCATGCACCAATGCCATCTCACTAGTCAAAGTGATCAGTTTCAGTTCACAATTGATCATAATGATAGGATTAAGAGTCAAAGGGATAACATAAATAAGACTAGTGTCTGCTAATACTAACTGAATTAAAAAGGAGCGAAGGATCCAACATAGGAAGTGGAATACACAGCAGACTCATAGAATGGCAGATGTCCTAAACAGCACTCTGGCCTCAGAATTAGCCCTTAAGGCATTCGGATCTAGCTGGAAAGCCCATGAGAGTATTTTAGGCATGGAAAGCCAAGATACTCAGGCAAAAAACAAAACAAAACAAAACAAAACAAACAAACAAAAAAAAACACCTAAATGAAAGATCTCTGTGAGTGAGATCCCATCAAAGAAGGGGGTACGTTTCTCTGAAAGTAGGAGAGAACTTCCACTTTGACCATGACCTTCTTTAAATAATATAGGAGTTGGCAAACTCAAAAGGCTTCCCTAGCCTTGGCAACTCATGACAAGAGCCTAGGGTGATTACTGATTCCATAACAAGAGTGTCAATTGTTAAGTCAACAACAGGTGTCACTGTGCACTTACTCCCCATGTAGGATCTCTGTCCTTAATGTGTTGTACAATGTGAATAAATGGTATAACTAGTACTAAAACAGTACTTTATAATTTGTGTTTCTGTGTGGGTGCAAACTGTTGAAATCTTTACTTAATATCTACTAAATTGATTTTCTGTTTATAAAGATAATTGAAAATGAATCTTGATGTGAATGGAATGGGAGAGGGAGCCGGAGATGGGAGGGTTGTGGGTGGGAGGGAAGTGATGGGGATGAAAAAGCCACTGTAATCCATAAGCTGTACTTTGGAAATTTATATTTTTAAATAAATTTTAAAAAGATCACTCAAAAACACAAAGAAGCAATTACATGAATTAAAGAAATCTGTGAATGGAATGGATGGAAAATTCTGCCAGAAAATGGAAATACTAATGAAAAATCAAATTAAAATGTTAGAAATTATGTATCCAATATGTTGAATAAGAAATACAGTGGAAAGTCTAAACAACAGACTCTGAATCTGGAGGAAGAATGACAAAGCATTTGAAATATCTCAGATAGACAAAAAGAATAACAAGCAGAAATTAGAAAAAAACCATAACAGTGCTCAGGCTCTATGTGATACCATAAAGCAGCAAAATATACATGTCAGGCATTCCTGAAAAACAGAAAAGCAGAATGATTCAGAAAATTTATTTAGTGAGTTAAGACCAGAAAAGTCCCCTAATTTAGACAAAGATTTGGACATCAAAGTATAGGAGGCACATAGAACCCCAAATAAACACAGTCAGAGAAGATCTTCACCATGATACATTATACTCAAGTTTCAAAAGTAAAATACAAAAAGATCCTAAAATGTGCATGAAAGGAATGTCAGATTAACTTAAAAGAATCTCCCATAGGACTGACAGCAGATTTCTCATCAGAAACCCTACAGGCAGGGAGAGAATGGACAGATTTAGTAGAAGTCCTCAAAAAAATCAGCCCAGATTAATTATATTTAAAACAAATTATATTTATAAATGAAGGTGAAATAAAGACCTTCCAAAAGAAATAAAAATTGAAAGAATCTGGAACTATCCAAAATAGCCTTAGAAATGACTCTTGGGGATGTACTGCAGAGAGGAACAAAGAAAGATAACCAACATCATACTATAAAGTGAAAGCAGAAAACCTCCTAATAGTAGTACAAAGGAGATCCAAAGAGATCCAAAACACACAGTAGGAATATTTACAGAAAAATGGCAAGACCAATAATAACTTTAAATGTAAATTGACTAAATTCTCCAATTAAAGGTAAACATATTAAAATCAAGGCCTATCTACACGCCACCTACAAGAAACACACCTCACCATCAAAGATACACAGACTGAAAGTGAAAAGATGGAAAAAGATATTCTATGAAATTGGAAAACAGAAATTAGAAGGAGTGGCTATCTAAATATCAGACAGATATACTTTAAGACAAAAACTGTTAAAAGAGACAAAAGAGGTCATTATTTAATGATTATGTGATCAACTCAACAGAAAGATACAACTATAATAAATGTATATTCACCTAATCCCAGATCACTGGTTATTTAAAATAAATGTTAATGGATCTAAAGGGAGAAATAGACTATAATATTATCATAAAGGGAGACTTCAACAGTCAAATTTTATCAATGGACAGATCCAGTAGACCAAAAAAAAAAAAAAATGAACAAAGAAACAACAGAACTAATCTATACCAATAATCAAATGGATCTAATTGATATCTACAAAACATTTCATCCCACAGCTAAAGAACACACATTCTTTTCATCATAACATGAAACATTCTGTATGATAGACCATATGCTAGGACATAAAAAAAAGTCTTAAATTTAAAAACATTAAAATCACACCATGTATCTTTTCTGACAATGGAATAAAATTGGAAATTAATAATATAAGAAAATCTAGAAAATAAATAAATGCATGGTGACCAAACAATGTGCTCCAGAATGAAGAGTGAATCCTAGAAGAAATCTTGTCTTTGGCAACAGAATAGAAGCAACATGAGGCCATTATGGTTAGTGATATTGTTAGTAGCCCTTTTCTGTACTCCTGTGTGACAGTTGTCTTTCTACTTTTTATTTGTTAAATATTATGATTAGTGGTACATTAAACCTGTGATGATAATGTAAATTGAAATTATGTTTTTATAAAAATTAAAGAAAGAAAAAATAAAGGATGGAAGGAGAGGGATTAAGGGATAGGGAGAAGAGGAGGGAGGAAAGTATGGATATCTTCTTAGAATCTTAGAATTGCATCTATGAAATACATGAAATCTGTTTTCTTTACATTAATGACAATTTTAAAAAGCATAGACAAAAGAAATATTTAAAGAGGTAAATTTTATATAAGTATACAGAGCTAAATCACTTATTTTTTCTCTCATACTACGACTGATGGAATTGCCATACCGTACTTAAGAACTGTTAATAACAGTCTCTCGCTTTTTTTAAAAAGATTTATTTATTTATTTGAGAGGTAGAGTTAAAGATAGTGAGAGGTAGAGACAGAGAGAAAAGTCTTCATATGCTGGTTCAGTCCCCAAATGACTGCAATGGCCAGAGCTGGGCTGATCTGAAGTCAGGAGCCAGGAGCTTCATCAGGGTCTCCCACTTGAGTGCAGGAGCCCAAGCACTTGGGGTATCTTTCACTGCTTTGCCAGGCCATAGCAGAAAGCTGGATCTGAAGAGAAGCAGCTAGGACAAAGATGACACAGGCAGTAGATTAACCTACCTCACCACAGCATCAGCCCCATAATCTATGACTTTTAATATTCTTATATTTCAAATCAATAAAGTCTTAGAGAATTTAACTATTTCACTAGATATTATTACTTTGCATAGCAGTAAGTAGTAACTTTGGGTTTAAAATTCAGTATTATGAATGAGGTTGCTTAGACTGAAACATAACTTTTTTTTTTTTTTGACAGGCAGAATTAGACAGAGAGAGACAGAGACTGAGAGAAAGGTCTTCCTTTCGTTGGTTCACCCCCTAAATGGCTGCTACAGCTGGCGCTGCACCTATCCCAAGCCAGGAGCCACGTGCTTCCTTCCTGGTCTCCCAAGCGGGTGCAGAGTCCAAGTACTTTGGTCATCTTCCACTGCCTTCCCAGGCCACAGCAGAGAGCTGGACTGGAAGAAGAGCAACCGGGACCGAATCCAGTGCCCCAACCGGGACTAGAACCCAGGGTTCCAGCGCTGCAGGCAGAGGATTAGCCTAGTGAGCCATGGTGCCAGCCAAAATATAACTTCTATAATTTCAAATTTCAACAAAGTTTATTTCAAGGTGGGTATTTAGCCTGTGACTCACACTGATGAAATATCTGGGCTCCACTTTTGGCTCCAGACCATGACCCTGCTAATTCAGACTCTGGGAGGCAATGATGATGGCTCAAGTAATTGAACTCCTGATACCCACATAGGAGACCTATATAGTGTTCTCCAAAATTAGCTCTTGGATTAGCCCTGCCCAGCCTAGTTCAGCTGTTATGATCATTTGAGAAATTAAACAGCAAATGGGTGTTCTCTCTATCTTTATATCATGGTGACTTGAAATAAATTTTAAAATGTTTATTTCATCTCCATTGACAGTATTCATGTAAACACTCTTGAATAATTTTTAAATGATATTTCTGGGCCATCATTGGGCCATTAAATCCCTGGTTGTTGTCCCTAAACAGTCCTATAGTTCTTATACTCTTACTGATTGTTTTATGCACTGTGTGTCCTTAATGCCGTTGCTCATTTTGTCTCCAACAGAAGGAAAGCCATCCAGCTTGAAACGGATGTGAGATGGGTAAGTTTCCAGCCTGTCCCACTAGAAGACATGACTAGCCCTATGGACCATTCAGGACAATCTTTCTCTAGGCCAGGCTCAAATACTACAGGAGAGACAGCAAAAGAAGCTCTCCACACATATGCCAAATTTAAGAAAATACAGAAGACAAACCTTCACCATGCCACTCCCCCATAAGATTATGAATTACTTCTCTTGAGGAGGGGATGTTATGGTAGCCTTTGTGTATAACAAGAGCCAAAGAAAATGGGCATCTTTTTAAGTAAACAGGAATTGTTGTGTGGTTGAATGAGGAGAGGAGGAATGTAGAAGCAAGCTTTAGTGAGCAGACCAGCATTTATACATCAAAAGTCTTGTCATTCTTCTGTAAACTTGTTCTACTTCACTTATACACACACACACACACACACACACACACACACACATACACACATACATACGAGAGAGAACATTTTTTAAAAGTTTTATTTATTTGGGCCAACGTTGTGGCACAGTGAGTTAAAGCCCTGGCGTGAAGCACTGACATCTCATATGGGCGCTGGTTATAGACTCGGCTGTTCCTCTTCTGATCCAGCTCTCTGCTATGGCTTGGGAAAGCAGTAAAAGTTGGCCCAAGTTCTTGGGCCCATGCACCCATGTAGGAGACCCAGAAGCTCCTAGCTCCTGGCTTCAGAACTGTATAATTCTGGCCCTTGCAGCCTGAGAGCTCACAGCCCGCCCCTCCCCCACCCCCACCCCGTGCGCTCCTGACCATGTTGCTAAGAGGTGCTCAGTCGGAGCCCGAGGCAGCGGCAGGGGAGTGGGGGGAGGATGCAGGGCTCCCTGGGCCGAGGAGGACACCCCTGAAGCCAGGCCATGCCTGCGTGGCCACCCTGGTCTGAACCCTGCAGGGGCGGGAGCAGAGCCTCAGCACACTCCCCTCCCCGCTTCTCTTTCCTGCGGCCCGCGACCCCTGGTGGCGCAGCCCTCTCCACCAGCATCTAGTCTACAACTCTTCCCCAGGGCAAGGCCCGGGAGGAGGTGCGGCACTGGCACCCCTTCCTGGTGGGGATTCTGGTGCATTGCAGCCGCAGGGGCACAGGTGGCACCTCCCAGCTCGCCCGGCCCCTAGGAGACCGGGGACAGGGGCCGAGAGAGACCCACCCTCCTGCCCATCTAGGTCCCGCTAGGGGAAGGGCAGATAAGCTACAGAACAGCCCAGAGCTGAGGAAAACCGGCCCCAGCGGTGGGGTGCCCCTCCCCTGGCTGCAGCACAGGGGTCCGTGGCGGGGGCCGGGAGGGTGAGGGGTTACATGGTTAAGTAGAGAGATTACACCTGGCCATACCAGGTGGGTGGCTCAGCAGAGAGGCAGAGGGCTGAGCGCACAGTCCGGTTGAGGCTGGGGGTTTTTAAGGAGATGGGTCTCTGTCTTCACACATTTCCTCCTGAAACAAAGGATTTTATGGCTGTAAATATTAAGAAGCTCCTATCTGAGTTTTTCCTTGAAGGTATCAGACAGGAGAAAGCCTAGCTGGCGCCATCCTGGGTTCAGAGGAAGGGTGAGCAGGACCCCCTAGAGAATGGGGATCCTGAGCAGGGTGTTTGAAATGCTGATACTGGGCTGCATCTGGGAGACTGTGGAAGATTTGTCAGGCAGAAGGGGCGGGGACCTCCACCTGGCAGGTTATCAGGTAGAAGGGGGCAGGGCAGAATGCGAACACTGGGCTGCCCCTGAAACATTATCTGGATGACTTTGAGATGTAGATGCATATGCTGGACGTAGAAGACTTCTCTTAAGGCCTCTGTCATACACACATAAGCTCATATCTAACTTCCTAACTAACAGTTATGCAAGGAAAATTATAAGAAAAAATATGGATAACTGATAATTAGAAAAGCACCATTGTCACATGTTTAACATATTTTCAAAGGCAGAAATAGTGTCTGATTTCCTCTTTTTTTTTTTTGACAGGCAGAGTGGACAGTGAGAGAGACAGAGAGAAAGGTCTTCCTTTGCCGTTGGTTCACCCTCCAAAAGCCACCACGGCCGGAGCGCTGCGGCCGGCGCACCGCGCTGATCCGATGGCAGGAGCCAGGTACTTATCCTGGTCTCCCATGGGGTGCAGGGCCCAAGCACTTGGGCCATCCTCCACTGCACTCCCTGGCCACAGCAGAGAGCTGGCCTGGAAGAGGGGCAACCGGGACAGAATCCAGCGCCCCGACCGGGACTAGAACCCGGTGTGCCGGCGCCGCAAGGAGGAGGATTAGCCTAGTGAGCCGCGGCACCGGCCACCTGATCCTCTTAATTGATACCAAGATTGTCTGTTTTCTAACATATCTCATTATTTTTTTCATGCATCATTTCATTTGACCTGGGACAAATCTTATCATAAATGTATTTATGCACAGGAAAATGCAAGGAGAGTTTTTGATATAAGAAAGCACATAAAAGAGAGATCAGCAATCAATAAGGATCTCCTATAGTCTGTAATATGATTATCAAAATGAATTCTTCTTTTTAATATTTTATTTATGGAAAAGGCAGATTTACAGAGAAAGAGAGCATGAGCAAGAGTGAGAGAGATCTTCAACCTGTTGGTTCTCATTCAAATGACCACAGTGGTCAGGGCTGGGCCATGATGGGAATAGGAGTCTAGAACTCCATCAGGGTCTCCCACAAGCGTGGCAAGGACCAAGAACTTGGGCTATCTTCTGCTGCTTTCCTAGGTGCATAAGCAGAGAGCTGGATACAAAGTGGAAAACTAGGGCTCAAACGCGAGCTAATATTGGACACTGGCATTGGTGGTGGTGGCAGTTTAATTGGCTACACCACAACGTCAGCCCCATAAAAATGAATTTTTGAGTTTCCTATATTTGTGTGAAGATAATACAGGTGTTATCACATGTTGAAAGGCTGATTGTGTGTTGATTTTTAGTTTTCATTTATTTATTTAGTTTTTATTATTTTATGTGGAAGTAATTTTATACCAAAAGATTCCAAGAAATTAATGGATCTTTAAAAATATTTTTGTTAACTTTTTTTATTCTATAGGTAGTGAGTATGTATTAAAAATAATTGCAATGTTGGTTATTTTTGAGTGCAACTTCTCTTTCCCATGGCACAGAACATTTGGTGATTTGAATATCTTCCAGTCAATGCAAACACTTAACTCAAATTGAGATTGAAAAAACAATTATATGAAGAGGAAATTATCTGCAATTGCAGTATTCCAGGAACTATGGCCCTGGTTGGGGTAGGAGGAAGGGCAACAATCTGGCAAAGATTATGAGGCCTGGTAGGCATCTTTATTTTAATAATTTGATGAAAAGAACTGAATCTGGAGACATTCTTATCTTGCAAAAATAAAAATGTCAATACAAATGCATGATTTTATTCCTAACAAGCTTAACAACTTCCAAAAAGAATCTGAATATTAAATTTCCTACAAAATTTTAGGAAGTATGAACTCAGTCCCTGTAATTCTGCTTCTCCTGGTAAAGTGTAATGTGTTGCTACAATATGCATGCATAATTTACCTTTAAAATATTGTATCATTCTATTTGTACAAGTGATATCTTTACAATGATTATACAAATACATAAAGGGAAAGGAAACATGTTATCATCACTCACTTAGTTTTTGTGTTGGTCTCTAAAAACAAACCTTAGCAAAGTATAAAGATGGGTTCTATGATTCATTATCATCAACTGGAGTTCCTGATTCAAGAAAGGCACTTATAATCACATATCCCATTCTACATTCCACACTTTCTAAACAGGTAACTTCACCCTATCTTCCCAGATACCTTGTTTGTGCAAACCATGAATGCTCATCTATTTCCAGATAGCATTTTTGAAAGCAAAGTATCCAAAAATTTGTAGATATTATAGCAATCAGGATCAAATGCTCAATTTTTTTTTTTAAAGTTACTTTCCATAGTCACCTTCAATACTTTCAGATTGAGCTGCTAAAGATCTGAAGCTTAGGAATAGTTGGTTTTGTGCTACTTGACTTGGTCTTGCATCAACTGTTATAGAATTTTAAATTAGGGAATGGTAAGGAAGAAAATAAAAAAGAAAGCCAAGAAACAAGCAAAATAAGAACAGGAATAATAAAACTCATTAGCCAGTAATACGAGAATGAAGATTTTCATATGGAAATTAAAGACTAACAAAAGTATCTGGGAGCACGATAGTTGAGGAGGATATTAGCTCATTGCCAAGGCTGGGGGAACAGCTAATATCAAGGAAAGTTATACTGAGAAACTTAGCCTGAAATGTTAGTGGTTTCTCTTCACAGCTTTGTAGAGAAGAATAAAAGTTTCAGAAATCTCCACCATCCACTGTATTCCAAGCAGTAATGTGGATGGTTCTCAGGAGTTTCCTGGAGCCATAGCGGATCTCAAATCCCCCCAAGTGTCTGCAGCTTATTCCACAAAGGAATGATATCTACTCTTCCACCTTCACTGTTACACTCAAGAATCTCTTTCTGGCAACTGGTATCTAGAGAGTACAATGAAAATGAATTCTGGGAAGCATAGTTCCCAGCTTGTTCTCTACAAGGTACAGAGCACACGGTGGAATGAGATGATGACAATGGCAAGTTACCAGCCGATAATGCAACTCAGCCTATCTCCTTGCAAGCAAAGTATCTATACATTTGCTTTGCTTTGTAAAACTTCTCAGTAAGGAGAGTGATAATGTCATATTTCTTCTCAACTATGATGAAACAACAGCAATCAAAGATTTTAGTCTCTCAGCAAGTGGGAGAATACAAAGTTCCTTAGCTCATTGTATCCATTCCCTTGTGATTATCAAATCTGTGGGGACCCATGAGCCGACCATGGGCCCACATGCGAAGGCTTAGCTTGCTGACCGTTTGCAATAGTTACTGCTGTGTGGATGTTTATGGTTTCTGTTGAGCTGCGATATTGGGACTTTTCCATAACCCCAGGGTTGAGTCAACAACTATGGCCTTGGGACTTCCCATACTTCTTTCCCACTGACCAAGAGTTGAGAAAACACCAGGTGGAGCAATGAAAAGCTTTCTGCTGGCGTCCGAGCTGCCTGCTACGTGACCAGGAGCTTGATTGGATGAAGACACATGATCACCTTTATGGTTGGACAAGGAGTGCATGGACTGTGCGTGATCAGGCACCCGATTGGAGCGCCGCCGCATGGACTGTAGCATGGACTAAGCTTGCGTTACATGCTTCTGCAATGATATACTATATAAGCCGTTCGTGAAATAGTAACGGGAGCTTCCCCTTTCTTTCGGAGCTCCCCTTGCTCAAGGGTTTCTTTTTATATCCTGTTTAAATAAAGTCTACTGAAGACCGATAAGCTGCAAGCAACATCGTTCCTTTGCGGGCAAGGGAGCGACAAAATCTGTGTAGCTCGGTCACAATCTCCCTTTGATATCCTTTAATTTAAATACTGAAATATAGGGTTACCTGTTATCACGTATTATATTAAATTGCAGGTAAATGGGAGAAAGGAAAATAATTGTCCAATTTAGAAAAATATGTGCATATAAAGGGAAAGAAAGAAGTGCATAACTATTGCAGTTCTCATTTTTTTTGCATGGTATGTAGCCAGATTTGATATTTATAATGTTGTCTATTTTTTCACCTAGTATTTGTAATCAACCAGTGCCAAAACTGCTCATGATTATGTACCTGAGAACGTGAAGAGAATATGTGATCCAAATTATTATTTCCAAAGACTGTGGATTATTAGTTTCCTGTTTACATTTATCAATGGACTTCGAAGTGTTAAAAACTCCACTATGGCCAGACATACTCTGTATTAGTCTTGTTTTATATTAGTCATCTTCTATCCTATGGGCAATCAGAATATTTCATACAAAACTGTCTGTTAAATGTGCCTGTTAGTTTTTAAGTGGTCAAGGGACAATATCCTCCCAATATAATGTAACTTATTTTGGGTCTATTGATAAAAGCATTCCTGTTTTATATTTAAAAAATATAAAAATAAATTTATCAAGATGGGAAATAATTTTTTCAATGAGTTATTATAAATAATAGTACCAAAGTCACTCCAACTTATACACCATGATTTTTGTCATGCATTTTGGTTATGGGAAAATTATACCATACACTAATCAGAGCACACTGTAAATTGGAGGAAAGCACAGGCTTAACAAATGTTGCCAATCAGTCAATATAATTGAGTTTCTAATATAAATATGATTGTTCCATTAAGTCGAATTTAGGATAACAGGTGCTATAACATCACAAATACATTTGGTAGACATGAGCATTTCACTCACTCTAAGTGAATTTCTTGATTGGACAATGTTATGTATGGTCTATGATATTATATGTGTCACCCATAACTCTGCCAATGGTGTGCTGGTAGGAACACTGCAGATTATGAAGAGAAGTTGATAACCAGACTACATATCTTTCCCAGGAAAAGAAATTACTGTTCCTGTCATGAAAGATGAGACTTCCCCAACATTATTGAATTGCATTTATATGTTTGCTGATAATCGGCTAACCACATCTGCAAGTCTATTTCTAGACTATTCTGTAAATCTTTGATCTAGGAGTCTTTCATCATTATATACTGACTTGACTACTGTAAATTTATAGTAAGTATTGAAATTTGGTAGCATACATTCCCCAATTTTTATTTTTAGTTGTTTTAACTCTAGTTCCAGTGAACATCGATATAAATTTTAGGAATAGTTTGTTGCTTTATAAAGTTATTTAAGAGACACAGAGTCAGAGAAACACACAGAGAAAGAGAGAGCTCCCATCTACTGGTTAACTTCCCAAGTGCCTGCAATAGCCAGTTTTAGGCCAGGACCAAAATTGGGTGCCAAGAACTCAATGTAGGTCTCCCACTTCGGTGGAAGTGACTCAACTACTTACCACCTGCTACTTCCTACAGTATGCATTAGCATGAAGCTGGAATTGGGAATTGTATGCAAGATTCAAACCTAGATAATCCAGTTTGGAAAAGGGCACTCTAACCAGTAGCTTAAATGTTAAGTCAAATGCCCCCTCCTAGCTTGTCTATTTTTATACAAAATCCTAATAGGATATTGATTGGGATTACACTGAATGAAAAAAAATCCATACATCAAAGTTAATATCCTTATAATATGTTATCTTTCAGTGTGCAACACACTGTATGTATCCAATTATCTAAGACTTATAATTTCTTTTATCAGTGATTTATTTGTAGTTTAGACCATATAGTTCTTATTTTAATAACAAATTATTTTATTTTATAATGAATTTATTTCACTTTATTCAAGAAGTAAGAATATATACATACAGATGTAAATAACTGACTGAGGATTCCAGCTTAACATTTCTTTTCAGAAATGAAAATAACCATTAAATTGTCTCTTCACCTGTGGGTTCTGATTAGCATCCACAGTTACTCTAATCATTATTCCTATATGTAAACTGTTATTATTCTCCAGCTTCTTTCAAATGTCTTTTTTTTGTTTTGGTTTTCAGAATTTTCAGTATGTGTTTAGGAATGGTTTTCTTTGAGTTTACCTTGTTTGAGACTTGCTCCATGAACTGAAAATTTGTGTCAACAAGCCTATGTCATTCTTCATCTTTGGGAAGTTTTCTTTACTAGTTCTATAAACACATATTTCTGTTCCAATATTTCTCTTTTCTCCCTGAAATTCCAATACCAAAACTTTGTACATTATGAAATTTTCCTATGTATGCTGGAGGCTTTTGTAATAGCTTTTCAATTTTTTTAAATTTCCTTTTAAAAAATTGTGATTGGATGTTTTCTAATTTAGCTGAAATATCACTGGTTTCTCCCTTTGTCATCTCCATTAATCATTGTAATACCAACATCCCGTATGAGAGGGTCAATTCAAGTCTCACTGCTCTGATTCCAATCCAGCTTCCAACTATTAATGTGCCTGAGAAAGCAGTGTATGACAGTCCAAGTACTTGGGCACAGACACCCATGTGGGAGGCCCAGATGAAGTTCCCAGCTCTCAGTTCTTACCTGACACAGCCCCAGCCATTGTAGTCTTTTAGGGGAGTGAACCAGCAGATGAAAAATCCCTGTCACTTAGTCTTTCAAATAAATAAAATAAATCTTTAAAAGTAAAATAAAACATGCAGGAAGATACGTTTAGGTTATGTAAAAATACTGTGCCATTTTATATAAGGTTTCTTGATATATGTGGGATTTGGGTATCCTCAGGAATCCTGAAACCAATCCTTTACAGAAACTGAGGGACCACTGTAATTCTAGTTTTTGTCAATATATAGTACATTTTATATATATTTCAATATACAGTGTATTTTATAAATTTTTATTTTCCTTTAAAATTCTAAGTTCCTATAATGCTTATCCACAAATGCCTTACATTTGTTGTTGGCAAGCTCTTTCAGATTCTGAGCCTATGACTTAATACACTGTCTCTGGAACGCTTGAATTATGACAGGAGCTTTTAGTGTATGTATGTGGGGATCTTTGTCTTCTTGCATTATACACTGAATGAATTTTTATTTCTCTTTATAATACACTTTTCTCAAAGCTGTCCACAGTATATAATAAAAATAATGCCAACCAGCAATTACAGAGAATGAAAATAATGATAAAACTGACCTTGATTCTCATGTCAAAAAGCGGTACCATAAACAGAAATTTAGAGTGATTAAAATATTATCATTCTCTTTCTTTACAAAAAGCATTTCCTACCTCATCTCTACTCTCACATTGTCACATTGATTCTTGGGAAGATAATTGAATATTTATAGTATAATTCTGAGAGGTCCAAAATTTCCTGAACAAATGTGTGCATTGAGAAACTTAAATGGATAATTTGGGTCATCAACTGTATAAAGCCTACCTCTGTATCTACGTATAGGTCTCCATAGTAGAATCATTAACCAGCATATTGAAATTGCTTCTTCAACACCGGATAACGGTTTTTGTCAAGAAAGAAGACCCCATGTGGTCATTGTTATCTCCCCTTAAGTTCTCAACTGGTGTGAGTGTGCCTCAGAGCAGCTGGCTTCTCTTCCTAAATTCTCTTTCTATCAAATCATCCCAAATATCCCCTGCACACCCGCTGCACTTACAGCAACAAAAGTTAGCAGATAATGTTGATTATCTGCCAAAACAAGTAAAGACATAATTTTGCTCTAGGATAAAATGTGATTAGGATGTAAACGATTTTTATTCTCTGGAAGTGCTCTACCTTTCCTCTCTCTTCACAGCAATCCTTCTAGCCTGCCTCTTAATTAAACCACTGTTTTGTTGTTGAGTGTGGGAGGAAGAACAAAGTTCTTTACTGAATAAACTCTCTGCTCTTTTCTTGATTTTCCACATCCTAATAAAAATGAGGAATGTTCTTGCACACTGTGTGACCAGAACAAGAGTTCAATTTGATTAACTTGTACACACTTCCTGAAAGTACTTGATAAATCTGAGTAATACAGAAAAATAATCTTTTATGTATTTGTTCCTAATCAGTAGTGTTTAAATAATTTATTTCACTCCATTTGTCAACAACTCAAAATTATATATAGAGATTTGGGAAAATAAAACAAAAAATGGATTACAAACAAACAAAAGATGTAATGCTGAAACTTAGAGTTTAGTTGACAAATGTCTGTTTATTTACCTATGATTGAAGTTGTCTAAAGTATTCTAGCATAAACAATCCAGGATATGTGAAACAAATATTTCACTTTAAATTACAGATAATTTATTTTTCTGTGCTGTTATGTAAACTTTAAATGATATCTAAGTGTAGAGATCAATAATTGAAAATATTGCTTTACTACAACTACACACACTACTTTCACTATACTTACTCATTTCTATGAGCAAAGGCAATTGGTGCTAATTAAGAATTTACATAGACTTAAATAATACTATAAATTAATATTTTTACATTTAAAAATTATATTGATTTTCATAAATGTCCATATCTGATTTTTCTTTAATACCACTTAAATATGATAGTGGTCCATGGCACTGTGGCACAGTGGGTTGATTCTCCCCTGCGGCACCAGATCCCATGTGGGCTCCGGTTCTTCTTCCCATCCAGCTCTCTGCTATGGCCTGGGAAAGCAGTAGAAGATGGCCCAAGTCCCTGGGCCCCTGCACCTGCTTAGGAGACCCCAAAGAAGCTCCTGGCTCCTGGCTTTGGATCGGCACAGCTCTGTCCATTGTGGCCATTTGGGAGTAAACCAGCAGACGGAAGACCTTTCTCTCTGTCTCTTCCTCTCACTGTCTATAACTCTACCTCTCAAATAAATAAATGAAAAATCTTTAAAAACATATGATAGTGGTCATTATTTAGTTAACTATTTCCATAATTTTTGTTTTCCTTTCAAAAACTTTAATAATATAAGACTTACAATTGTATGTACAGCTTTAGTATCCCTCTGCAAATAAATGTGATCATATCATGAATATTTTGTATAATAGAATACCAGAATTGGAAGTGAATATTTAATGGAATGTCCATTCAAATATCAAGATATTAATAAATTCCCCATGTGTATCCTAAACAATTTATTCATCTATCAACATTACTTGAGTATGACATTTGCAAAATATTTTCATATACAAATTATTTAATGTTTGCTGTTATATGTTTGCTATATTATTTTGCCATTTATTGATCATTTTAAAGTAGTATCATGTTTCTGTAGACTATTTTCATTGCTTATGTAAAACACTTTTTCACATATTTTGTCCATTCTCTATTATTATTATTATTATTACATTGATGTGTAAAAGTATGCATTCAATATATTCATCTTTCTATGCATGGCAAAATTACTTATTGCTAATTTGCCACTTTCTAAACATTGTTTATGTTAAAAGATCCTGTCTTTTGCAACAAAATGGATGCAACTGGAAACCATTAAACTTATTGAAATAAACCAGTCCCAAAAAGAGATATCATGTTTTACCTGATCTGGGGTAATGAATAGAGTACCTAAAAATAATGTATTGGAGTGAAATCGACATTTTGAGATTCGATGATGTTTATAGCCCTTGTCACTACTGTTGAGGAACAGTGTTTTTTTTCTTCGTACTATTTGTTCAGCTTTTTACTTAGCTCAGGGTCAACCTCATGAGTGTACAGTAAATTGAAAACAGATCTCGGTAAAAATTAAGAGGAGTTCACTGTCCACTCTGCCTGTCAAAAAAAAAAAAAAAAAAAAAGAAAGAAAAAAAATTAAGAGGACAGGGAAGAGGAAGTGTTGGAGCATGGGCAGGAAGTATCACCTTATTCATAAATCTGTATATATGAAATACATGAAACTTGTATACCTTAAATAAAATTTTAAAAGATTCAAATTCTAAAATGATAATATAGAAAAGAACCAAATAATATGAATGCATTTTTATTTTCATTTTTTTGACAGGCAGAGTTAGTGAGAAAGAGAGACAGAGAAAGGTCTTCCTTCTGTTGGTTCACCCCCAAAAATAGCCGCTACAGCCAGTGCGCTGCGCCGATCCAAAGCCAGGAGCCAAGTGCTTCCTCCTGGTCTCCCATGTGGGTGCAGGGCCCAAGCACTTGGGCCATTCTCCACTGCACTCCCTGGCCACAGCAGAGAGCTGGACTGGAAGAGGAGCAACCGGGACAGAATCCAGTGCCCCGACCGGGACTAGAACCTGGTGTGCTGGCGCCACAGGTGGAGGATTAGCCTAGTGAGCTGCAGCGCCGGCCGAATGTATTTTTTTAAGATTTATTTTTTATTTATTTGCAGGGCAGAGTTACAGAGAATGAGGGGAAGAGAAAGAGAAATCTCTTCAATCTAATTGCCCATTCCCAAGTTGTTGCAGGAGCCAGGAGCTTCAACAGGGTCTCCCACATGAATACAGGGTTCTCAAGCCACCTGGGCCACCCTCTGCTGCTTTCTGAGGCACATTATAAGGGAGCTGAATTGGAAGAGGAGCAGATGGGACTGACAGCTCCCAAATAGGATTCTAGCTTACCAGGTGGTGGTTTTCCCCACTAAGCCACAATACAAGCACCTTATTTCTGTCTTGATCAGGTTTTCTTAGGAATATCTTACCACACCAAGCATACACAAATAACTTGTTTTATTTGGTATTTTCAGTTGTTTCATGCTTAAATTTACAATTTTAAATTATTATGGAATTCATTTTTTAATATAGTATGAATGAGGTGATATTTTTACTATAAAGTTTAAGTGATTAGCTAATTATACCACGTGTATTATTCTGTTCTTTTCTCTCTGATCTGATATGTCACATTTTTTGAAATGTAGAGTAGAGAAAACAAGAGAGAGAAACAGAGAGACAAGCAGAGACCCAAACCCACAATAGTCAAGGCTAGATCAGGCTGAGGTCTGGTGCTGAGAATTCAATGTGGGGTTGGCAGTGACCCATCACTTGAAACATCACCTGCTGCAAATTAGTAGGAACCTAGAATTAGGACCAGATCTGGGACTCAAACCAGGGCGTTATGACATATAGGATGTGGGTATCTTAACAGTCTGACCAAATGATTGATCCAGTTTTAATGTCTAAAATTGTCCATTAAATATCCAAAACAGTATCTGGTTTCTCTTTCCTGAATTGATTAATCTGGTAATTGCACCTTCAATACTATTCTGTTTGAATGTATATTTTGATAAATGGGGGCTAATTTTCCTCTCATTGCTCTCCTTATTATGAATAGGCTATTCTTAATTGTTTTCTAATTTCAATTTTTTATTAGCTTACTGCAGAATACAAGAAGCCACAGTATTTCTAATTCAGCATTTGAATATAATTAAAATTTTTATTTCACTGTATTTAGAATTAAATTATGTCATAAAATGTTTTAACATAATAGCACATTTTAGTTATGTAAATGGAAATATTTTCAGTGTGCTCCATTTTCCACCTTAGAGATAGATTATTTCCCTCCAAGTGCCATATTAATAAAATATTTGAACATTAATATATTTTTAAACCATCTTCTTTCATTTCTAATTTACATATAGTAAGCAAGATTCTTTCATAGTATATGAAATATTTCTAAACTGTTTCTGAATGAGTGCTCTTATTGGTATATTCCACATAACATTGGTTTGGGAAGGCTTTGCCAAATGTTCTGTAGTCCAAAGATTTCTGCAAAATGATACATATTATATCCCATATAAAATGTCACTGTAATAACTTTTATAAAACTACATATATATGCATGTGTTTGTATATAGTTAGATACATACATACATATATAAACAGATACATTTAGAGATAGGTACAAAAATATATCCCAGTCTCTGTTTTTGATTATTTCATTCAATTGATGAACTTTTATACATTCACAAGACCCTTTTGTAATGGATTTGTATGAGAGTGGGGGCCTGCACTGTGGCATAGCAAGTGAGGCTGCCACCTGCTGTGTCAGCATCCCATATGGACGCCAGTTCAAGTCCCAGCTGCTTCACTTTCGATCCAGCTCTCTGCTATGGCCTGGGAAAGCTGTGGAAGATGGCCCAAGTGCTTCAGCCCCTGCACTCGCTTGGGAGACCCAGAAGAAGCTCCTGGCTACTGGCTTCAAATTGGTGCAGTTCTGGTGAGGTGGCCAATTGGGGGAGTGAATTAGCAGATGGAAGACCTTTCTCTCTCTCTCTCTTTCTCTCTCTCTCTCTCTCTCTCTCTCTTTCTCTCTGTGTGTATAACTCTGACTTACAAATAAATAAGTAAATATTTAAAAAAAAATTATATGAGAGTGACTTTGTGTATTCCAAATTCCTCATGGACAATTTAGATACCATTGTTTACATTTTTAGTATTTATTTGGCTCAGAATAATTTAAGTACTAATTATTCACTTTTTTATTAAATACTGAACTTTTTTAAGTGTGAGCTTCAAGTCATTTGAAATGTTATATATGAAGATAGTTTGTGTCCTTCGTAAGATCTATAATTGTATTATTTTTGCTTATCACATTAATATTTTTAATTACTTTTATGCTATTTAAGAATTTTGAATTTTTTTAATGGATGGTATTACATGATTATGAGGGTAGAAAGAAAACTATTTAAAATAAAATATGGCTATTTCAGTCTCTTTCATTGTATAAGTTTTAGTTCTCTATCCTAGATGCTCCAGTATTTTTTTGGATTTTATTGCTTACCGGTTACATCTAAAGAGAGGAAAACTTAGTTTCTATGTTGACTAATGAGCAAATACGATTGCTTATCTCTCAAAATAATCAGGTTCTACCAATTCAAAATGTGCTTTCAAATTATGACTCAGGATGTGCTATCTGCTGTAATCCAGTCAATTTTATAATTTTACCACCCACAAAAACATACACCTCCACTGGCATCAATAAAAAATCCCTAGGCCTTACTCTTTTTGGTCTCACTGCCCTCTTCCTATAATTTTTAAGCAAAGACTTCTGAACCAAAACTCATATGCACAGCTTATAGCCTTTAAACCTAGCATTTATTCTTTGTTTAAATTTTCTGAATTTATTACAAGATTGGATCTTGTTGTTATACACTAAATTTCCATACTACAATGGCCCTGGAATTTGCTATTAAATTTCTGAGATTTATGATTTCCTTATTGTATCTAAATATGAAAAATTAACTTGCTATTTCTAATGAAAACCACAGTTAATAAGTTTCTTAATGGAAACAAGGCTACAATTCATTAATTCATCTATTTCATACTGTCAGAGACAATGCAACTTATTGAACCTCATCACTTTTAGTATAATACTTTCCTTCAAAAAAAAAGGTTAAGATAAATTCGTTTATCAGAAGTTTCATTATTCAACTTAAAGAATAATGTGACTTCCAAAAATGCCAGCACACTTCCAGGGTTTGGCTTACATATTGGGGACATTCTTCTTCATTCCTCTGATGATGTTAGTAGATAATAAAGGAAGAAAACGTCTATCAAAATATCACAGTATGTCCTTGGATGTAACAAAACAACAACAAAAGAAAACTATCACTTTTCAAAATGGTAAATTGGCTTTTAAATATATTTTTTTAAATTCACTGAAGTTTCAAAAATAGACAAGAATAAGATAAACAATGACCTGTAAGGGGAAAATCAAAGACTAACAGACACCACTGCTCTAATAGGTGCCGCTGCTGTTAACAAACCACCTATATCCATCAAAAGTTGATTCAGAAAGATTGAAGGCAAGGTCTCAACCCTGATTGAAATGAAATGTCAGCAAGGATAAGAGAAGAAAGATGGAGATTGTATTAAAAAGAGAATCTATGTTCAGAAATAAGCTTTGGGACATACGAAAATCTAAAATGGCATCTATATCCAGCAGAGCAAATTCATGGGGTCTAGAAAACTAGGTTAGTTTGTCTTTTTGAAGCACTTGTTGAATTTAGAGTTGAATTTGAACATAAATGGATTTAAAAGAGAATCCTTTTTATTGATTTCCAAGGTAAGATGATATATGAGGAAGAGAAGTAGAAAGGAATAAAAATTGCTAAGGCTGTAAAAGCTTGTTATTTCTTTCTTTCTTAAAGTTTTCAGTATAAGTATAAATTACATACATTAATCTACTTTAAGTAGCTTTTTACAGTATGCCAAACTGATAAAGTTGTTCATATATTTCTTTGATTGTCTTTATATCAGCCTTTTTCTTATTCTGTACATCAGAGCTATAAGATGTCTAGGAGTTGTCTTGCCACTAACACATCAGTTCAAACAAAAAAAACCAGACAGTTCTTCAGGAAGGAAGTGGGACGTGATAAAAAATTGGAAGTCTAGAGTCTTAGTTTCAGCTCAGAAAATTCAATCAACGTGATTTTTGAAAAATCTTACCCCTTCTGAACCTTACTTTATCCATTTATAAAATGGAAAGAACAATACTCAGTTTCCCTGACTAGGTCAAAATACTGAACAAAGTTTTTAAATTACGTGGAAATCTGAAGCACAATACAAATATGGCACATCATTTTTCTACACTTATCATTTTAAAAGTCTCAACCGTTTACTATCTTTCATGTTCAGCCTTGTCTTCAGCTCACCTTGCAAGGCATCTTCAGATGCCACTGCCTGATATACAGTCATGCTAATATCAGCCATCAGCTCAACTCACACTAAGACTCAGGACAATCCTGTCTCCTCTGAACCACCACCTATACAATTCTCTTATGATTATATATAATCCCTTCCATTTCTCTAGATAACTGATACCTCTATTTCATGTCCAAATAAAATTCCTCTGTTATTCACCTGAATTCATTCTCTATTTCACTCATCAACAGCCTACGTTATGCATCATAAAAATAGCACAAGAGTCCATATAATGAAGTAAAAAATGCTCCACTGTATGTACTAATATTGTCTTTTCAATCAATTTTGTGCCTAAAACACTCATACAGAATATTATAAAAGATAATCATGGAATGTACATAGCTGAAAACAAAACAAATTTGCACAAAATGAAATTAATGCAGAAATAGTACAATATAAATATCCAAAATTAGTATACGTCATTAAATTATAATTCTTCCTTCAATGCTTTAACTTTAGAATGAAATTGTTTCCTAAAAAGCAATTTAAAATAAATATAGAAAACTAGAATATGAAAACATCCAAACCTCAAAAAGATAGTTGTCACAAAGTTAAAGAACTGAATACCTGACTAAAATATTTGTTATGATGACAAAATTATCTTTCCAAAATTCTTTTGTTTATATCAAAATATGCTGGATAACTATAATAACTATTGTGAATAACAATCTCCCATAAATTGTTCCAACTTCCATGTTTAGGCATTACTTTCAGTCTTATAAAGTTAACTAATCATTACTAATAAAACATTCATTGGATAAATACAGTCAGCCAACAGATGTATACATATATATTTTGAATAAATATACACCTTAGATTATTTAAAGAAATTAATGACAATTCAATCTTTGCCAGTACAAGATGTTGTCAAAAATATTCTCATTTTTCAAAAATGTTTCAAGAAGCTCTTGTTTCTGCATTGACAATAATATAGCCAAAGACCCTCAAAATTACTTCCAGCTAAGAGATGCTCCTATGATCAGATAATAATTTCCCCCACACTCTTCAGCCAAGGACTATGTCCACAAAGAGTAGACAGGTGCTATTATATAAGTGAAGATATTTCATTATACAAGTGCTATACACTATTGTAAAGCAATAATTTAACAAAGAGAGCTCAACCAAATACAATATTGAGCATAACAAAACATCAGCTCTCCTTATGAATTCCAAACAGCAGACAAACAAAACTGAAAAAATGAATAACAAAGAAACAAGAATTCACAGAAGTGTTATACACCTCTCCCATCCTATGTTCAGGTGCCAAGGAGGGAAGTAGACTGATCAAGGAACTGTAAAGAAGTGATGATATCAGGAAGTTAACAATCTAAAGCTGAATGCAATAAAAAAAGTCCACAATTGTCTTATGGAAATACAAAATCTACAATTATTCAGTATTATTTCTAGTTAAGGTGTTCTTTAGGAAAATTTTATTTTCTTCTCCCATAATACAAATCTTTGGATATTCAAAAATTCCTAGATGTTAATGCCCACTGTAGAAGATCATTTTTAATTCTACTCTTTCCTCAACATCATTAAAACAATATTACAACCATAATGAACACAGATCAACAAAACCTTGAGCATCTGGTTGACATTTTCTTCAAGACTAAAGCAAGAGTAAACTTCCACAAATTGCTTTTCCTCTCCCAAGGGATAACATGAAAGAAATTGGGTTAAGATTAATTAATTTAAGACAGCTTATAATTGACAATTATTTTAACCATCATCCAACACTTACTAAGCACCCACATTATGTTCTATGCTACATAAAAACACACATATTTGAGATCCCAGATGGCTGAATAGGGTGTAACCACACTAACTTCAGTTGCTCTAGGGTATGAAAAGAACTAAGGCAGACCACCTTTCCAGGGACATGACAGAAATTCTCAGTTAGGAAAAGTGATCGCTGTTAAATATAAGAGTGGGAATAAGAGAGGGAAGAGATGTGCAATTCGGGACATGCTCAAGCTGACTTACCTCAAACAGTAGAGTTAGAACCATACCAGGGGATTCCAATTCAATCCCATCAAGGTGGCATGTACCAATGCCATCTCACTAGTTCCAGTGATCAATTTCTGTTCACAATTGATCATAATGATAGGATTAAGAGTCAAAGGGATCACATAAACAAGAATATTGTCTGCAAATACTAGCTGATAGAATAAAAAAGGGAAAGAACGATCCAACATGGAAAGCGGGATACACAGCAGACCCATAGAATGGCAGATGTCCTAAACAGCACTCTGGCCTCAGAATCAGCCCTTAAGGCATAAGGATCCGGCTGAAAAGCCCGTGAGAGTATTTCAGGCATGGAAAGCCAAGACACTCTGGGAAAAGAAAAAAAAAAAAAAACAAAAAACACCTAAATGAAAGATCTCCGCGAGTGAGATCCCAATGGAAAGAACAGGTCATCAAAGAAGGAGGTACTTTTCTCTGAAGGGAGGAGAGAACTGTAAACTTGTAAAACTGTAAACTTGTTCTCAGGGGTGGCGCTGTGGCGCAGCGGGTTAATGCCCTGGCCTGAAGCACCGACATCCCATATGGGCGCCCGTTCTAGTCCCAGCTACTCCTCTTCCATTCCAACTCTCTGCTATGGCCTGGGAAAGTAGGAGAAGATGGCTCAAACCTTGGGCCTCTGCACCCATGTGGGAGACCGGGAAGAAGCTCCTGTCTCCTGGCTTCAGACCGCTGCAGCTGCAGCCGTTGTGACCAATTTGGGAGTGAACCATCAGATGGAAAATCTCTCTCTCTCTGCCTCTCCTCTCTCTGTGTAACTCTGATTTTCAAATGAATAACTGAATCTTTATATAAAAAAAACACTTGTTCTCAAATCTTTTTAATATTTTGTATATATGTGTGTGTGCAAACTGTTGAAATCTTTACCTAGCATAGAGTAATCTTCTGTGTTTAAAGTTAATTGAAAATGAATCTTAATGGAGAATGGTACTGGGAATGGGAGAGGAAGGAGGAAGTGAGGTGGTAGGGTGGGAATAGTGGGAAGAATCACTATATTTCTAAAGTACTTATGAAACTTGAACTCATTAAATAAAACTTTATTAAAAAACAAAAATAAAATTGTATTAAAAGGAAGAAAATTTTAAAAAAAAATGCATTGGAAAGCGTTAACAAAAGACTTGGTGAGGCAAAAGAAATAATACCAAGTTACAAGATATATCATTGTAAATTGTACAGTGAAGCCAATCAAATGACGAGCAAATTAGAAAACTAAAAAACAATGTTGGAGATTTATGGACATCAAATAAATGATATAACAATGAATCTCAAGTTCCTAGAAAACAGCAATAAACTGAGCCCCAAAGTTAGCAGGAAGAAAGATAAAATTAGAGAAGAAATGAACAAACTTGAGACCAAAAATTATACAAAAGATCACTGAAATGAACAATTGTATTTTTTTTCAAAATATAAGCAATATTGATATACCATTGGCACAACTAACCAAGAAAGGGGAAGACTCAAATTAATAAAATTTGGGAGGAAAAGGGTGATGTTGCCACAGAATAAAAAGGATTCCACAGAAATAACAAGAGTCATCACAAATTACTACAAACAGCTAGCTATATGCCAGAAAATTGCAAAGTCTAGAAGAAATGGACAGACTCAGGACACATATAATCTACCAAAATTGAGTCATGAAGACATAGAAAACCTAAGCAAATAACCAGGAGAGAGTGAATCAGTAATAAAGCCCCTCCAACAAAGAAAAGACCAGGACCAGATGGCTTCATTGCTAAATTCTACCAAACTTTTAAAGAAGAGATAATTCCAATTATTTTCAAACTACTCAAAACAATTCAAACAGACAGAATCCTCCCAAACTTCTTCTATGAGGCCAGTGTCACTTTAATTACAAAACCAGCAAATCATACAACAAAGAATGAGAATTATAGTTCAATATCACTGATGAACATAAATACAAAAATCCTCAACAGGATACTCTCTAATGGAAATCAACAACACATCAGAAAGATCATACATGTGGACCAAGTGGGATTTATCCCTGGTATGCAGGGATTGTTGAACAAATGCAAATCAGTAAATGTGATACATGACATTAACAAATTGAAAAATAAAAGCCATGTGATTTTCTCAATCGAAGCAGAGAAAGCATTTGATAAAATACAACTCCTTTAATGAAAACACTGTATGCAAAAGGAGTATAGATGGGGCCAGTGCTGTGGCAAAGGGGGTAAGGCCGCTGCTTGCAGTTCCTGTATCCCCCATAGGGGTGCCAGTTTGAGACCCAGCTGCTCCACTTCTGATCTAGCTCTCTGCTAAGGCCTCGGAAAGCAGTGGAAGATGGTCTCTGAATCTACATGGGAGACCCGGAAGAAGCTCCTGGCTCCCAGCTTTGGATCAGCCAAGCTCCTGCCATTGTAGCCATTTGGGGAGTGAACCAGCGATGGAGGCTTCTCTCTTTCCACCTCTGCCTCTCTGTAACTCTGCCTTTCAAATAAATAAATAAAACTTTAAAAATAATTATAGAAGGAATGTATCTCAACACTCAGCAAAGAGGCAACCAACAAAATGGGAGAAAATATTTCCAAACTGTGCAACTGGTAAAGGATTAATATCCAGAATCTAGAGAAGAGCTCAAGAAACTCAACACCAACAAAACAAACAATCCAGTTAGGAAATGGGCAGATAAATTGAACAAGATTTTTCAAGAGGGGAAATTCAAATGTTCACAAATACTAGCCATCAGGGAAATGCAAATCCAAACCACAATGAGGTTTCACCTCACCCCAGTTAGAATGGCTTTCATACAGTAGTCAACAAACAATAAATGCTGGCAAGGATGTCAGGGAAAAGATACCTTGTGGAAATGTAAACTGATGCAGTCATTGTGGAAGCCAGTATGGAGACATCTCAGAAATCTGAAAATAGATCTATCATATGACCCAGCAATCCCACTTCTGGAGTTTACCTAAATGAAATGAAATCAGCAGCTGAAATAGTTATAACTTCACAGATCTAAGTTAGGTAATCAACACAGATATCCATCGACTGATGACTGGATAAAGAAATTATGGTATATATACACCATGAAATACTCATCAGTTCAAAAAAAAAGAAATCCTGTGTTTTGCAACAAAATAGATACAAACAGAAACCACTATGTGATACGTAAGAAACCGCTTAGTGATACAAGCCAGTCCCAAAAAGACAAATATCACCTTTCCCCTGATCTGTGGTAAATAATAAGGTAAAAAAAAATGTATATGAGCAAAATTTACATTTTTTTGACAGGCAGAGTGGACAGTGAGAGAGAGAAAGGTCTTCCTTTTGCCGTTGGTTCACCCTCCAATGGCTGCTGCGGCCAGTGCGCTGCGGCTGGCGCATTGCACTGATCCGAAGCCAGGAGCCAGGTGCTTCTCCTGGTTTCCCATGCGGGTGCAGGGCCCAAGGACTTGGGCCATCCTCCACTGCACTCCCGGGCCATAGCAGAGAGCTGGCCTGGAAGAGGGGCAACTGGGACAGAATCCAGTGCCCTGACTGGGACTAGAACCTGGTGTGCCGGTGCCGCATGCGGAGAATTAGCCTATTGAGCCAGGGTGCCAGCCAAAATTTACATTTTGAAATTTGATTATTGTGTATAACCCTTTCTTTACTGTTGAGTAGTTGATGAATTCTTTTTTTATTATTTTTTCAATTTTTTACTTAGTGAAGAGTTAAGCTTATAAAATAAACAAGGTATGTCATTGCAAAAATTAAGAGAAAAAAGGAAGAATGGGAGAGGGTCTGAGGGTGGGCAGGAGTAAGGGTAGGGTGGGAAATATCACGGTGCTCCTTAACCTGTACATATGAAATTTATTTATCATATATAAAAAAAGTATTAAAAAGAAAAAAAACAGCATCTGGACTTGCAGTGTAGCAAGTAAAGCCTCAACCTGTGACACCGGCATCCCATATGGGAGCCAGTTTGTGTCCCTGCTCCTCCACTTCTGATCTATTTCACTGCTAATGCACCTGGAAAAGCAGCAGAAAATGGCCCAAGTATTTGGACCTCTGCACCCACTTGGGAGACCCAGATGAAACTCCTGGTTCCTGGTTTCAGCCTGGCCTAGTCCCATCCATTGCCACCATTTGGAGTGAACCAGAGATTGCAAGGTCTCTGTTTCTCTCTTTGTCTTTCCCTCTCTCTGTGTAATTCTGACTTTCAAATAAATAAATAACATCCCACTTATGGTCATTTTCTCTTCAACCAATATTCAATTAACTATATAAGTTTTTAAGCATTCCACATTTTAATAAGAATAGAGAAATTCATCACTCACTCAGCAGGGACCCAATAAATGTTAAATTAATGACATTATGATATAAAAATAAGCATAATGCTTAAAAATGATATTAAATAAAAATAAAGTATTAGACATGTAAATATTAAATAATCTTGAGATCATTTTGTCAGTATGAAACTTTCTTCAAATGTTTTTCTGAAACATGTATACATATTCTCTGTAAATACATTACTGAGAATCACTTCAGAATAAAATAGCAAGCCCTTTTAACCTCCATATTTACTAGGGATTGTTTTAATACAAAGAATGACACAAATGACATCTTTGAAAAACCATAGTGAATTATATTTAATTAGTAGTTGGTTTCCATATAAGACAAAGGATGCCTAAGATCATTTGTTTATTTTTAATTAAAAGGCAAATTGACTGAACATAATTGGACTTTGAAAACACACTTAAGTTTGATTTTTGATTAGTGAAGTCTTTCTCATCAATAATTTAACTACTAAATTGATAAGTCCCAAAGCATTTCTTCTAAAAATCTTATTAGCATTCCTACATCCTCTTTTTCATGTAACTCCTGTTTAATTATAGCAAAGTCTTTATTCAGAGATAACCCAAGAGAAAATTTTTAAAATGTGATTCCTTAGCAGAGGAGAGATCTAGCTAAAGGTCACATAAAACCTTGCAGGAAGCCCGAGGTAAAGTGTAAAATGGTGGCTTAAGACAGAGGAATTGTCCCTGGGGAAATGATCCCTCTCAGCTCTGTTAACACTCTGAGTATTCCATGCTAGTTAAATGCATACACACTTTCCTCTTCATGAAATAATGTTGAGAGTAACTGCAAATCAACCAATGCTTGCTTTTCCTTATTTCCTCTGTCAAACTGTGATTTTAACTGCTTCTTACAGTTTATGACATAAACTCATTATGTATCTTATTACAGTATATGAAAAATATTCTAAAGATCATCATTTTTGTTAAAACTTTTGAAACAGCTACTGCAACCTAGTAAGGAAAAACATAAAAGAATATAAAGTACTGTAAGATCAACCCTCTAGCATTTTCCAGAATGAAACGCTAAATATCGAATCTTTATCTGACATATCTTAGGTCTTCCTGTCATTGGCCTTTGTGTTCAAATTTCAGTCTGTCTTAGTTTCCTCTTCTTTGCAGAAAAGTAATAGCCTGATGCCTGATAGTTGAATGCAATCACCTTTTACTTTGAGACCTGTCCCCAGCTGGACTGCAGAATTGTGTTTGATAGTCCCAGCTGTACCTGCAAATGCTTGACTGGTCCAGACACTCCAATGTAACTTGTTATGCTACTCCTAAATCCAGCCTGTGGGATCCAGTCTCACACTGAAATTTAAACCCTGCATGTTTTTGGAAACAAAGTGATTAAATTCTGATATTAATTATATATTTTCTTATTCTTGAAATAATTTTATAAAGTCCTTTTGAAAAGTGTTTACATGCCTTTATGTTAAAATTCTGAAATATATAATGTTTATATTCATTCAAATTGGTTCTGTAACTTGTGTTTATTTTGCAGAAGAGTAAGTAAGGAAAATAATGTTTTATAAAAATGGAATTTTGCTTTTTTCTTTTACAGTATTGTTTTTGTGATGTAACAGTTATCATTAACGTTTCAAGATGATAGCAAGGAAACCTTTAGCCAAATTCTTAGCTGCGTATTAAATGTAGGTCCAGTTGTGTAACATTAGTAAAGTAAATAAATAATAAAAAACAAATACTTAAAAAGCTTATAGTACTTTATTTGCAGCTGAAATAATTATCAGACCAAGGAGGTGAAGCAAGATCCATCAATATTATCTTATGTTTAAAACTGTAAACTTAATTTCAATGTAAAATTCGCACATACAACAATCTTAATCAAATTTGCATATTTTTCCATTTTCAATAAAGGCAATATTAGCCAATATTATCTCCCAAACATGAACTCCTAAATTTCACTCTGTTGACAATATTTGGAACAGAGAATTGTCTTCTCCATTTCTTTAATTCATATATTCAAATCTTCCTGCTAGCAGAAACAAATTCTCAAATTCATGCCTCTTTCACAACTGTGTAGTGAAACTGAACAAATTTATAAATACCTTCCTTTTGCCAACACTGTAGATAGTGCTGTGAACTTCTGAGTTATGTACATTAGCAAATTCACCATCATCTCTTTCTTTAATAAAGATTAACTAGTTTGAATTGTTTTTTCCATATATAGACTTGAGTCCTTCCACCTATCAGTTTTGGAATGCTATTAATGATCATTAAAGACCAAATTTCTTAGAAAAATAAAGTCTCACCCAGAATTTGTACAAGATGGAAGTATATATTATACAATAATGCCTATTGCAGTACAATCTGTGATAGAATGTGAGCTGAGTAAAGGTTTAGTGTTTATATATTTTTGGACTGATATAAATGGTCTTCAAATATTTTCATTGAGATGTGTCATGAAAAACTGTGCATGTATTTCAAAATTTCTCCCTGCTGAAATAATTTCTTTTTAATTCTTTTTTCATTTTTAAGTACCCCCATATTTTGTAAGGACCATATTATATTAATATGTTGTATATAATTTATTACTCAAGTATAAATTCAAATAAATAGAATATTTGAACTGGGAAAGATAATGTAGGTGTTTCTAGTACTATTTTCTTTTTTTTTTTTTTATTTGACAGAGTCAGACAGTGAGAGAGAGAGACAGAGAGAAAAGTCTTCCCTCCGTTGGTTCACTCCCCAAATGGCCGCCATGGCTGGAACCACGCCGATCCAAAGCCAGGAGCCAGGTGCCTCCTCCCGGTTTCCCACACGGGTGCAGGCGCCCAAGCACCTAGGCCATCCTCCACTGCCATCCCGGGCCACGGCAGAGAGCTGGACTGGAAGAGAAGCAACTGGGACTAGAACCCAGCGCTCATATGGGATGCCAGCGCCATAGGTGGAGGATCAACCAAGTGAGCCACAGTGCCGGCCCCCGTATGCTACACTAATATCTTGCTTGCATTGTGGGCACCAGGTTCTGGTCCCGGCTGCTCCTCTTCCAGTCCAGCTCTCTGCTGTTGCCCAGGAGGGCAGTGGAGGATGACCCAAGTACTTGGGCCCCTGTACCCACATGGGAGACCAGGAAGAAGCACTTGGCTCCTGGCTTCAGATTGGTGCAGTGCAGGCTGTAGTGGCCATTTGGGGCATGAACCAACGGAAGGTAAACCTCTCTCTCTTTCTCTCACTGCCCATAACTCTACCTGTCAAATAAATTAAAAAAAAAAGTATAGCCTCTCTCTCACTGTCCATAACTCTACCTGTCAAATAAATTAAAAAAAAATGTATAGCATATGTTCTGACAGGATATTACACTGTCATATGCAGACTTCAATACTCTTCCTTGCAGAAAATGAATCTGCTCATGTTATTTACTTTCTGCTTCTATTCTATTTTTTCCAACTCTCTGTTTCAGTAACAAAAATATAGTTAGTTTTTTAGATCACTATTTTATTTGTTCAATATGTAGTCAAGGAGAATCCTCATATCAGGCTAATATATAAACCACAACTCATAATTTCTAACATGTACATGGCTGTCCTTAGAAGGGCTGAGATTTCTGTTTGGGCAAAAACAATAAATATAATCATGTAAAACAAAGCATGAAACTAATGATGCAGTAATATTAGCTGTTTTCCCTGGAAATCCTGGGGAGAGGGTTGGCATGACAGCCCCAGTTTCAAGTCCTGTGTAACAAAGATATTTTCATAACTTTTCTTGTGTCCCTTATGTTGGTGAATTAGAGTTTCAAACTAAATTAAATCGTTATTAGCCAATTAAATTTTTCAGGCATCAAAATGCTTCCAAATCTAGCCCTTTTTAGTTGGCATAGTTAATTGGGAATGCAATGTTTAAGGCAAAGACAGACATATTCACAATTACCCATCTGCTCCCCTCTCTAAACCAGTGTTCAGAGCAGAAGACTCTTTTGTCTAAGTACACTTACCTTGTATGTATCTGTCTATTATATATTTCTAGCAATGATTCTTTTGATATTGTGACTGATCAGAAGGACCTTTATTATTCTCTATTTTTTCCCAAGCTGAGGAAAGAAAGCAGAGTAGAGTTGCGTCTTAGGTCATCATTGTGATGGTATGGATATAATGCCAAACATAGTTACATCAGGCTCTGTGAATGAATCACACTATTTGTAGTGTCTTCTTGAAATTTTCTGCAGAAGCACAACAATAACAACAGACAACTTTCTTTCTCAAGATACCAGATATCAGTGTCCTATAAAACTTAGCTATTTTTCTCATTATACCACAGAGAGAACAGGAAATTTAGCTATACAAGTCAAAATGTTCTTCATTCCAGGTAGTACTACTGAAAAAAACTTTTTTTTGGCAGTGGTGAGACTACACAAACTATATAGGGTTAGTAAAAAAATATTTGGAGTGAAAAATTGCCTTAATCATTCTTCCCTTTGTTCATTCCAAATGCAAGCTTCACTAGTTTCACACAGAACTATGAGGAATATATAAACAATCCATTTTATGTTTCTAGGTTTTTTGTTTCTAATATAAAATGTGGGAGGTAGATTTTTAATCACCATTATGTTTTTATAATACTTAGTAGTCTTCCAGTCAGCCATGGGCGATGTGCATATGACAGCCATACTTCACCATTGCCATGATTCTTATGCCTCCTGAACACCGTAGGATGCTTTCAATGTGTCTACACAGAGCTTACTGTGTTTATTCTGAATAAAGTTTACTGCCGCTGCTTTAACTAGAAGATTTAATATATACCAAAATATATGGTTTGTATAAAATATCTTATAATACTACAAATCACTGCAAAAATTAAAAACTCACATATATTTCTTTCTTAGGTGAATGCTTGTTTTTAGTTAGGGCAGTAAGTATGTTTGCATGCTGGGGAGGACTTTGAAGAATCACTCTCTCACCTGTTTATAGAATATTAGAATTTCCATCCTGTAGGTAAGTAACAGGAGAATTGTCTGAAGATGCAGAGTGACACCCAATCACTATGAATGTAAGGCTGCATAAAAAAGTAGGAAATTGACCCATTATAGTTAATCTCTTATTTTGCAATCTTACAGTTGATTTTATTCATTGATCTATTATCATTCAATGTTTATTTTGTAATGGGGGAAGCAAAGGATACTGTGATGGAGGTAAACACTGTTTGTAATGCAGGGAAGTGAGTTTCCCCTCTGCACCAACCCTGTGTATACCAACCTCTACACAGCTGCTTATCTGGAAACGTGATGGTAGGTTTAGTCCCTTGGGAAACACAGACAGCTCAAGATCAAATACATCGTTTGATTAACGTGGGAGAATCTTATCCAAATTCTCACTACAGAATTATATAAGGGTATATCAAAAAAAACTCATAACAAATGCCTATAATAATGCAGATAGTGCAACAATTAGAGAAGTTAGACAATTCTTGAGAGAGGGATCAAGAAAAGGAAGTTCTCTGATAAGCTGTATCTAATACCTAGACACCTAGACGCATTGCTAAAGAATGAAGTTTTCAGGTCATCAATAGTACTTTTACATATAAAGCATCCCCAAAAGCTTGTTTGGCTGACGATTTCAGTGTGCTTGTTGTTTGCTTGATACAACTGACAGAATATGCAGTATTTTTTCCTGTCATTTAAATACATTTATAAAGTGACTCTCAATTGGAGTGCTTGCGTTGTTGAATTGTAGCTCTCTTTTACAAAATGACACAATGGTGACAGTCTGGCCATAAATATACTGTAGAATAAATCTGAGAATATCTGTATTCAATACTAACCCAGCTTTTAAAAATAGACAGTAAGTACTTAAACTCCAACTAGTCCTTATATTTATAGTCCCTTTAATATCTAAAATTTACTTACATAGTCTTGCAGAAAGTATTATTATATATGACATACTTTCTTTGAAATATATCATGATTTGAATATGAAAATTATTTGCTGAAATAAATGAAAATTTGGAACTACTGGAGCCTCCAGAATATTCCACTAACGTTACATGGTAAATACTTTCTAACAACCCTAACCATATGACAGAAAATATTTGGGTAGCTTTAAGTAGCCCTCATGAGATACTATTGAACAATCCATATAATGATTCACAAACTCACTTCATGTCAGAGTCTTGTGTAGTGTGTGAAAACCCATGATATGTGAATACACACACAAAAGAAATGTTCTGAATTAATACCCATGAATTTTCTCACTTGGGTTTTTCTTACCATTGTATTATTTTCTAAATTAAAATGGTCACTTCATTAATTCAGAGGTAGCAGATTTTAAGTATATATATATATATATAAGCATAATAGTTCAATATACACATATTAACATAATAGTTTAAGAATACACATCTTAATACAATAGTTGTGTTTTAAAATATATAGAACCTTGTATAAATATAAAATTATTTATCTCATTATTAAATAAAAACTAGAAACTCGGCATCCCAGAAATCTTCATCAGTGAATTTCTGTTTAAAACTGAGAATTGGTTTGTGTAGACAAGGAAATTAATGCCATTGCCACTTTCTTCAGGTTCTCACAAAGTATGCACAAACATCAAATAGTGCAATAAGTGTAAAATTGTAATAATTAGACTTTTATTTAAAAGTTTATCTGCTTTTCTGGAATAATAAAGTTTTCACTAAATAGGCAGATAATAACACAAGACGTGTGCAAATAGAGTATTTTGAAAAGGAAAGATTTCCCTCTCCAGAGATTGGTTCATCCAACTTTGTGTCATCCGGTATCCTGATGATCTCAGAGAGAAAGCTGTTTCCAAAGTTTTAAAGATTCTTTGGGACTGTGTGAACAGACAACATGAGTTCTGGTCCCCCTCTCTGTAAGATTTGATCTAAGCTCACGAATGCAGTTCCTTTTACTCGATTTCTACAGTAGGTTCATTGTTGTTGCCCCAACACACAGAACACCCCCAGAAAATCTCTGCAATTCTTTCCTACAACTGTCATCTTTCTTGGTCAGTGGCTCAACATACTTTTTTTTTTTTATTTTTTATTTTTATTTTTTTTTTTTGACAGGCAGAGTGGACAGTGAGAGAGAGAGACAGAGAGAAAGGTCTTCCTTTGCCGTTGGTTCACCCTCCAATGGCCGCCGCGGCCGGAGTGCTGCGGCCGGCACACCGCGCTGATCCAATGGCAGGAGCCAGGTACTTATCCTGGTCTCCCATGGGGTGCAGGGCCCAAGTACGTGGGCCATCCTCCACTGCACTCCCTGGCCACAGCAGAGAGCTGGACTGGAAGAGGGGCAACCGGGACAGAATCCGGCGCCCCGACCAGAACTAGAACTGGGTGTGCCGGCGCCGCAAGGCGGAGGATTAGCCTAGTGAGCTGCGGCGCCGGCCTCAACATACTTTTGATGTTTGCTAATCAGCTAATTTGTGTATGATATTTATATGTGTGTATTTTGAGATTGTAGTAGTATAAGAAAATGGCCCTGTAGAAGATATTGAATATAACTTTTGTATTCACTAAAGAAGGAGATTGATGGTTTAACTTTTTGTTTCTGATTTGAAGCTGATATGTAAAAGGTAAAGCTTCAAAGAAATCATTCTTTCTCATTTAGGTGCAATTGCTTCTACATTTTCTGAGTTTCTTAAATTAAAGAATTTCCTGGGGGAGGCGCTGTGGTGCAGCGGGTTAACACCCTGGCCTTAAGCGCCAGCATTCCATATGAGCGCCAGTTCGAGACCCGGCTGCTCCACTTCCTGTGCAGCTTTCTGCTGTGGCCCGGGAAAGCAGTAGAAGGTGGCCCAAGTCCTTAGGCCCTTGCACCTGCGTGGGAGACCTGGAAGAAGCTCCTGACTCCTGGCTTCAGATCGGCAAAGTTCCGGACGTTGTGGCCAATTGGGGAGTGAACCATCAGATGGAAGACCCACCAACCACTCTCTCTGCCTCTCTTCTCTCTGTGTAACTGTAACTTTCAAGTAAAATAAATAAATCTTAAAAAAAAAAAAAAAAGAATTTCCTGATACCATGTACTATGACTTTCTTATTTATTGTGATATAAATTTGTTATATATTTTTAAATTAAATATCAAGAAAGCATACAATATTTTTAACATTTCTCTTTGTTTTTAAGAACACACATCTCAAATTAATGTTGCATTTTAAAATACATGAGCTCCTAAGCCTAATGATAACATTGATCTAATTTGTTATTAAGTACAACTTTTATTCTAGATCATTAAGTTGATAAGGGACAATATTATTAGTGCTCAATGAACTACCTTTGTGGGATCAATTACCAAAGCTATTTCTAATCCATGTTCATACTCACCATTAAGAATTTAATAATGTACATGAAAGAAAAAAATCGAAGTTATTTCATATATTTCTTTAGTGTGAGAACACAGATGTTACCAATTAAAATGTCAAGGCTTTTTTTTTTTTTTTTTACTTAACTAAAATTATATAGAAAAAAAAATCTGTTAAATTATTTGTAAATCCACAGTATTCTATAGTGAAATTAATTTGTTTCAGAATAGGAGGCTTGAAATATAGTTTTTTAATATAGTCAAAATTCATGCCTCTGTGAGTGCTATAATTGTGTGTGTGGAGTAAACAATAGATCCAGTAGTTAAGACACTGGTAAAGGCATCCACATTCCATTCCAGAGTACGGATTTGAGGACTGCCTCCAGATCCTGATTCCAGCTTCCTGTTAATGCGTACCCTGGGAGGCAGACAGTGAGAATCAAATGATTGCCACCCATGTGGGAGACCTGGATTGAGTTTCCGCCTCCTGGCTTTGGCCCTAGTGGCTACTGTGTATGTAATTGGGGAGCCAAAATATAAGAGTTATCCCTCTGTTTTTCTTGCTCTGTCTCTCAACTAAATACCTAAATAAATTGTTTAAAAAGTGTATTTGTGAAAAGAGACTGGTTTGAAGGTAGGCATCTAACATTTATGGGCCACAAACCAGGCAAGTAGTTTTAATTAACACCCTATGTAACCTCTTCAGTGTCTGACCCTTGCAATGCTGTGTAACTGTGCTAGATCTGGTTTGCACAAGGTCCTCCACAGAGACTTCTGAAGTGCCCTAAGGTAACCTCAGCGTCTTTGGCCGCAGACAGCTCTGAATCTAGGGGAGAAGCACAACGCCTATGCAACCACACACTCTGCAGAGTAAGCTGTGCTTTGGCAGAAGATGCAGCATCAATTGTATTGTTCCAAAGCAATACAACGTTAGCAATTTTAAATGACTTTGACCCGAATGATAATTTTCATGATTCATGAAATCTCACAGTAACTCTTCAGTTTATTTTTCTCTTGTTAAGAAAAATTACCCTCATGGAATAGATTGGCTCTGATAACTGAAATATTTTCAACTTTATAAACATAAATACTTTATACAAACTGTCCTTCAAATGAATAGTGTATCTAGATCAATAGCAAAGTAAGGAGAGAAAAACTTATGTAAAATTCCCTATCTTATCTTATATCTTGAAATTTTAAATATTCTTTATCTGACAGTAGGAAGCAGAGGTCAGAGCTGATAGCAATTCTCAAGAAATGGAAAATAGTAGAAAGAGTTGGAATGACTCAATATGGTGTCATTGCTAACATTGTTAACATGTCTTTTCCATGTTAACATCTCCACAAAAAAGGAAATCAGGGAATCATGAGTAATATTGGTTAGAATATTGCACATGAAATTTGTATAGTATGTGTGTGTATCCTATAAATTCAAATTGTTTCATTCCATGGGATGTTATCCTCTCCAAACTATTTTGTAAAAAATAATCAAATTCTCATAAAAATAAAGGAGTGTAACTGCCATAATTTGAGTTCCCAATACCATAAGAAAATAATTTTTCTTTAGTGAATTCATTTGAATTCAACTATAGCAAAGACATTTGTAATTTTAATTGTTCTAAGCAGCCTTAAGTCAGGCATAAGAAAAAATTCCAGTCGACATTTCCAATTTAAGATGACAGTGTTTTCTGTATACCATCCCACACCACGTTAGGATTGAGACTAGAGATTAGGAACTTGCAAACCAGCTCCACAGATGAGTGCCAATATACAGTTTATTATTCTTTTTCTTTTTTATTTTTAATCTTTTTTTTATTTGACAGGTAGAATTATAGACAGTGAGAGAGAGAGAGACAGAGAGGAAGGTCTTCGCTCCATTGATTCACCCCCCAGATGGCTACCAGGGCCAGAACTACACCAATCTGAAGCCAGGAGCCAGATGCTTCTTCCTGGTCTCCCATGCACATACAGGGGCCCAAGCACTTGGGCCATCCTCCACTGCCCTCCCAGGCCACAGCAGAGAGCTGCTCTGGAAGAGGAGCAACCAGGACTAGAACTGGCGCCCATATGGGATGCCTGCACTGCAGGTGGAGGACCAACCAAGTGAGCCACAGCGTCGACCCCACAGTTTATTTTTAAGATGTATGTTTTTACTCCTTTCTTCACAACTAATTAGTCAAGCTAGAAAAAACGATGATGAAAATGATTATATAAGCAAATAGTAAAATATTTTAATGAGGTGAGATCATAGTTCTATATATTTTACTTCATGTATCAAATATCAGTCAGTTAGTAGAGTGAATCAAGAAGATCCACCCTCACCAATGTTGAGAGCCCAAAGAGAGCAGAACAAAGGAACGGTGAACTTGCTCTTTTTCCTTGACCTAGGATATTATTGTCCTACTGGTTCCCTAGTCTTTCAACTCCAGGGCCTATACTGCTGGTCCCTATGATTTTCAGTTATCATCCTTGGACTAAGTGTTATATCATCAGCTCTCCTACTCTTTAGGTCTTTGAACTCAGACTGAATTTTACCAGTACCTTTCCTTCCTGGTCCTCCAGCTCTCAAACCATGTACTGGGACTCCCTGACCTCAATAATCGTGTGCACCAATTCCCTAGTAACTCTCTCTCTCTCTCTCTCTCTCTCTCTCTCTCTCGGCACATACAAATATATACACATACACATGTACATATATACATATGTAACCTATTGCTTCAGTTCCTTTAGAGAACACTAATAGTCTAAAAGAATTGGAGAGTTTAAAATCAAAGCAAATGCTTGAAATATATCCAGTGTCTAACTCAGATAAGAATGAAAATTCTAACCACAGATATCTAATAGCTGCTGTAACATGAATTAAAATGAAGGAATAGACATTATACTGTATCATACCCACCCTTCAATGGTGGTGTTAGCTTTATTTGGTCATTTTTATTGCCAGCTATTCTGGTAAGTCTTCATCATTTCTATAGTCATTAAATACCCAGTGTCTTATTCTGAAAAAAAAAAAAAAAAGCCAATATCTAATGTAATGTCTGGAGCTTACGTTTCCAATCATCTATTTTGTACAGATTTTTGGGTTATCACTTCCAGCCAATGTTCCTGACCCAACATATGCCTAGTATATATTGGGGAGACAATAAAACTAAAATAAAAAATAAAATCATAACAATAAACTCAGAACTTGGACGAAAATATGAGGCATGCATCTAAGGATTACAGTGTGTATATATATATATATACTGTATATATGTATACATATTTTTTTTGACAGGCAGAGTTAGACAGTGAGAGAGAGAGAAAGAGACAGAGAGAAAGGTCTTCCTTCTGTTGGTTCACCCCCCAAATGGCCGCTATGGCCAGCGCACTGCGCCGATCCAAAGCCAGGAGCCGGGTGCTTCCTCCTGGTCTCCCATGTGGGTGCAGGGCCCAAGCACTTGGGCCATCCTCCACTGCACTCCCAGGCCACAGCAGAGAGCTGGACTGGAAGAGGAGCAACTGGGACAGAATCTGGCGCCCCAACCAGGACTAGAACCCAGGGTGCCGGTGCCGCAAGGCGAAGAATTAGCCTAGTGAGTCGCGGCGCTGGCCAGGATTACAGTATATTAAATGTGAAAATTAATGTTAAATGTTTTGAAGGTTTAAGAAAAGTTGGCATCATTGTAATAAAACAGGATCTAAAGTACCACTGTTGTAAATAGTGAGTTTACACATTTAAATAACTATGAAGCAAAATATTCACGTGAGAAAATAATTTTCAAAGACTGGAGAACAGAAATTATAGAGTGTTGCAAACAGCAGGAATGGGTTATGCAAATTCCCAAGCAGAACAGAAACAGAGCAGTGGGATTGAAGGCGGAAGCAAAGCACAGACAGGTGCATGAAGAGTCTTATGTGTGGACATGGGCTGACATTTTTACATGTTATATGCCCTGTTAGGAGTTTCGTAATTGACAAAGAACGATGTTAAGCTAGGAGAAAAGTTAAAAGATCATTACAAATGAATATGCTAATATTTTGGATGGTCATGAATGCGTACAGATATAGTCCAGCCAGGAGAGAATGTTAGTTTAAACAATTAGACAAGCAAAAATACAGCGTTCATTGAGAGAAATGATATATTCCAGGTATAGTTACTTTTCATTCTAATAAAGTATATGGAGAAGGAAATGGGTGCAGGACTGAATTTTATGTCATTATACCATTTAATGATCAGTAAAGAACATGCATCTGTATGATAGTAATAGAGACCAGAGAATGAGCTGGGAGGAAGGGATATCTGCACTATGACTAAATAATTTTAAACAGATGAAATGTTTAAAATACTACTTTGTACATAATAAGCCCCACACAAAGAAGCTATTGTTGTCATTAAGATGGCAACATGATATAAACAAATTCATGATCCTCAAGGAGGCAATATTCTTTTTACAAGAGTTTAGGGAAATGATAGTTTTGAATTAGTTTTTGTGAACAAGGAGAACAACCTAGCCAGGTTTACTATTAAGAGGTGCGTGTCATGTGAGAAAATCAATGCTTCCCACTCTAGAGGTGTGAAGGTGAAGTCATGTGTTCTGGGGAGAGAATCTAAAGTGATGATGTGACTATTGAGTTACTAATAATGTAGAGGCAAGAGTGGAACGTTTGAGACTTGGGCAGTGTGGAGAGCTGGAAGGTATTTGTCATTATGAGATTGATGGTATGGAAGTGAATTAGAAGCCAGGAGACCTAGACTTTGGATCTCTTACTAACAATGAAAATAGGCAGGAGAGGTTTAAAACAATTGCTTCCTAGAGGACAGAATAGGTAGTGCACTATATCCAGGTCTGCAGTGCAGCAGCGTGTTTAATCTCAGAGCATCAGAACTGGGAAGCAATGACATCTCAAGTGGCTGTTGAATGCGTAACCAGATGCCCTCCAGGGCTGGCATTTCCCATGGCTGCATACTTGGCAATATAGAAGAAAAGCCATACTTAGTATTTAGTGTATTCATTTATCATTCATTCAAACTAGGCATAAAACTGAGTTTAAGGATGGTTAAATGGTCTTTTGAAACAATGAGACCTTAGATTTTTGTCATTTTTAGTTATCTCATTCACAGATCTCTTGTACTTTTACCTACATACCTCTATAGTCTTTATTTTCTAGGACTAGAGTCTTTTATTCCAATGTGCAAAGAATAAGGAAATGTTGCTGTAACAAACAGCAAATGAGAATATATTTGTTTATCAAACTCATAAAACAACCTTTCTTGAAAAAAATTAGGTAAAGAAAATAATAGAAACTAACACATTGAAAACTATTATGCAGCAGGTGATTTTCACAAATGATCCATTTATTTTCTTCCTTTGTTACATCAATTATGTGTGAAGATAATTATGTCTTTTTTAACATACAAGAAACAAACCAAAACAACAACAACAACAAAAAAAAAACATGTGAAACTTATCCTATAGAAAGTAGTAGTTGCTATTTTTTTCATCCTATTTAACTTTCATTCTCATAATAATATGCTCTTGAAGGTCACATATAATACTATGTATCAAATGTGCTGATCCATTGCTCACCTTAAATAGAAGTAGCATCTGAATTTCCTACTAGCATGTATCACGCTGTGGGGTCTTCTCCAAAAATTCAACATCCATTTGGTCCAGGCCCTGATGGCCATATGAGTCATCTTGGGACTTTCAGAGGATAAAATCCAATCCTGTAGACATGTTCCAATTCCAATGCCCTACATATGCATAGCTTCATTATTTGCCATCTACTCAATCGCATCTTGCAAATCAGTTTATATTTAATTTTTAAGTATAAATGGCTTACTAATTCTGATTTTTCATTTTATTTCTGATCCAATACCATTTGGCCAACTTCCTAGCCTTGAGTCTGCTCTCAGCAGATGTATTAGTGGCCTTCTTCTTGAGGCAAGGATCTAGAACCATGTAAATTTGTCTTTAAATTAGAAAAATATCATATTTTACGGAAGAGTACAGCCTCTAAAAACAAATGTTCTGTATTTTAATTCAAACATAATACAATGGCTTTATTCCTTGGTCCTCTTATCTATAAAGTAGTTTACTGCAGAGTTGTGGTAAATATGAATTGGGATAATGATTTTCAAATGATT
The DNA here is from genome assembly GCF_051225735.1 of Oryctolagus cuniculus. Taxonomy (NCBI): domain Eukaryota; kingdom Metazoa; phylum Chordata; class Mammalia; order Lagomorpha; family Leporidae; genus Oryctolagus; species Oryctolagus cuniculus. The sequence goes on from NC_142875.1 coordinate 45,310,060, forward strand.
TATAGAACCTAGTAGATAAGAGTTCCCTTCAAGCCTTCTATATAACACAAGCGAACTCTTCTGAAGCACTTACTCTACTGCCACACATTAAGCCTTGAAGAAATTTCAGAAAATACTACTATAATTAATAATAGCAATAATAATTTGTGTTATGGAGACAGAAACATTTATCCTACAGGATTGCTCTCCAGTTGTGTGATCAGTTATAAATATATCCTATCACAGTGCTTAGCCCACAGAAAGAGCCCAATAACTAACTATCACTATGAGCTAACCAGTCTCTCTTGCTCCCTAATACTTCGGTTCACCAGTCAACATCATCTCTGTTCACGAAACACACAGAACATGTAAACAAACTCAGCACAATAGAATAAAGTCGCATTGCCTGGTTTCAACTGGGAATTTTTGCTTGTCTAGAATTATTTTCTTAACCCTTGGACTGATTTCTTGTAACATGACAGACAGTACGTGTTCAAAATTTTTTTTTCCTTACACCTGAATGCCTGTCATGAATGATAGAAAAGTGGTATCTTTAAAACAAAATAAACCAAAAAGACATTATTTTCAGAGCGATTTTTAAGTTCCCAATAAGAATGAGAAGAAGGTGCAAAGATTGCTTATATGCTCCCTGACCTCATACATGCATTTTATACTTTACTAAAAGATCAAACCCAGCTGACTGGAGCTCCCCACATGTATCTCTACAATTCAAAATATTTGAGACTTTGTAATGCTCTCTTTTCTATATTGTATTCTTAACACCTTTGGTTAACAGCTTTCTTTTAAAGATTTATTTATTTATTTGAAAGTCAAAGTTACACAGAGAGAGAAGGAGAGGCAGAGAGAGAGGTCTTCCATCTGCTGGTTCACTACCCAGTGGGCCACAACGGCCGGAGCTGCACCCATTCTAAGCCAGGAGCCAAGAAATTCTTCTGGGTCTGCCATGTGGGTGCAGGGGCCCAAGGACTTGAGCCATTTTCTACTGCTTTCCCAGGCCATAGCAGAGAGCTGGATTGGATATGGAGCAGCGGGGACTCTAACCAGCGCCTTTATGGGTTGCTGGTACTGTAGGCAGGGCTTTACCTGCTACACCACCGTGCCAGCCCAGATTTACAGCTATTTGACAATTTATTTTTTATTCTTTTAAGATCTATTGTATTTATTTGAAAGGCAGAGGTACAGAGAGAAAGAAGGAGAGACAGAGAGAGAGTCTTGCATCTGCTGGTTCACTCTGCAAATGACCACAATGGCAGGGGCTGGGCCAGGCCAAAGCCAGGGGCCAGGAGCTTTATCCAGGAATCCATGTGAGTGCAGGGGCCCAAATACTTGGTCCATCATCTGCTGTTTTTCTCAAGCAATGAGCAGGGAACTGGATCAGAACACAAGCTTCAAACTGAAATTGGAAAAGACCCCCTAAGATTTACCCTGAAATGTGGCCCCTTAAAGTTCCATAGAAATGCTATCCAGGGTGCCACATGTGCTACCGGAATTTGAGGTGCCTTATGATTTCACCACGGGCTTATTACTAAATCCCTGATATCAATAAGCTCAAGAGGGTTCTTGCCTAATATTTAGAGAAGAATTCTAAATACCGGCACAGATAAACGAGGCAGCATGGTACATTTTAAGCTTTTATTTAGTGAGAAAGATGCATAGGAGAGTGAGAGCTTTATTTAGGAGAGAGAAGTGAATGGGGGTTCATACCGAGCACCAGGAACCAGCCACGTGGATGAGCATCTAGGCCAGGAAGCCTAAAGCACATGGCCTGAAGGCCATGTGCCCTGGAGGCGCAGGGCTACAGCAAGCCCTGTCCTGGCAAGACACCAGGGAAGAAGAGCAGGGGTCCCTGGCCACACTATGCCCTAGGCTTTTAACCTACTTCCAAAGGGGAGTGGTTAATTAACCTGATTGGCTGGTGAGCACCCCAGTGTGGCCAGGTAGGGGAATGAGGCCACACAGGGGCATGACAAAGGCATCAGGTAGGAGCATGAGGTCACAGAGGGGCGTGGTCTTCTAGTTCACAAATCTGATCAATTTTAACCTGTATGCCTGCCTACTTCAAAACCAGTGCCAATATAGGATGCCAGCTTTGCAGGCAGTGACTTAACCTGTTACACTACAACTCCAGCCCTGATGCATACACTTTTTAAGGCAAATTTCCCAAGTTCTACTTCTTTGTTCTCTGGAAACACATTCCTTCAAATATCTCTGCACACTGTAAAAATTTTAACCTATCTCACTCAATTGCTCTCTGACTTTTTATTTTTGAGTGTTTGAAAGTGAAATGAAGACATGACATTTTTTTTCCTTCTTTATTTCATTTTTACTTTCAAGTTTTTCAAACAAGTGGTACATATTGACTGCTTCTATTTTATCATTAACTCTCAACTTTTTCAATGCTTTGGTTTGAAAGCTAACTCCCCTTTCAAAAGTTACCAAGTATCTTTTTCAACCTCCCTGTAGCTGTGTTCTCAGTAGATCCTCTCTTTAACACTTCCTTTAGCATTTGAACAGTCTTTGAAACAATCAGGCAAATAGCATAAGAAAAGACATCAGATCAGGAAAACATCTATGTTTTCTGGGAAGGCATCCAAGTTTAGTCCCAAAAGTTACAGGAACCAACAAGCAATAAAAATGGCATGTAGGGAATAAGAGCAAATATTTAGAAAATCAAAATCAGAATTGGAAACAGGAGTTTCTACCAAGAGATGTCACTGTTTAGAAACGTATTGTGTTTAAGACAAGCAGTGGAGCTTTCCATTTAACCTGGCTATTGTGTATGTGTGAAATTGGCACAATTAGCTCAAATCAACAGCATCTACAGTCACTACTAAGCTAGCTGTTTTTCCCTCTGTGATTTCAATAATATTGATTAAAATAACAAATTGAAATGAATGTGAAGAGGCCTGTGAATGTGGCTAAACACAGCTGGAAATACAGCAGCAGTGAGTCATCAGAAAAACAAAATGCTTAAATATAGTTCTTGGAAGTATGAATGCACCAAATTATCTCTGGCAGTATTTGATTACTAGCAATTGATAATTGTTACAAATATATGTAGTCATCTAGCCTAATTCTGAAGGTTTCTATCAGAATTAAATAATAGAAGCAGAGCATGGATGGAAATGACTTTTAGGAAAATAAGCAGAAATTTCTAAGTTAAAAATGAGCCCATTGTATCAAAAATCAACTTTGATGTGATAAACATAAATACAGCTCTTCCTGAGACAGCAGAACATTGAAAAAATATCCCTGACAATTCTAGAAAAGGAGTGATTACACAGAGTTGTGTTTTATTTTTTAGGTGTGTATGTATTTTATTTTTTAGAAAAGCAGAAGAGGAGAAGGGGGTGGGGAAGAGAGAGAAACAAAGAGATGGTCCATCTGATGGTTCAGTCTCCAAATACCCACAACAGCCAGGGCATGGCCAAGCCAAAGTCAAGTAGCCAGGAAAACTCCATCTGTGTCCCCCAAGTAGGTGGCAAAGACCTAACAATTTGGGCTACAATCTGTTATCTCCTAGGTTCTTAGTAGGAAGCTGGATCATAAGTGTAGTAGCCAAGACTCAAGCTTGCATTCTGTATGGGGTATGGTGTCCAGTGTCCCAAAAAAGTAATGACTTAAACTCCATTTTCACATTACTGTTGCACAAAGTTCTCTTAAATACAGGAGTATTGGAGACTTTTAAGACACTATACAAAATTAGCTAATATTTTGATATTTTGTATTTCTGAGAGACATGAGCCTGGATCAAGGTGCAGCTATTTTAAAATAGGCCTCCATCTTGTAACTCAGGCCTCACTGGGCTCTGAACCCTAAGCCAAAAGTTCCTAAAAAAAAAATGAAATAGGCCAGTGCCACGGCTCAATAGGCTAATCCTCCGCCTGTGGCGCCAGCACACTGGGTTCTAGTCCTGACAGGGGCACCGGATTCTGTCCCAGTTGCTCCTCTTCCAGTCCAGCTCTGTGCTGTGGCCCAGGAGTGCAGTGGAAGATGACCCAAGTACTTGGGCCCTGCACCAGCATGGGAGACCAGAAGGAAGCACCTGGCTCCTGGCTTCGGATCAGCATGGTATGCTTGCAGCAACGCGCCGGCCGCAGTGGCCATTGGGGGGTGAACCAACAGAAAAGAAAGACCTTTCTCTCTGTCTCTCTCTCTCTTACTGTCCACTCTGCCTGTCAAAAAAAAAAAAAAAAAAAAAAAAGAGAGAGAGAGAGAAATAAACTCCCCTTGTGATAAGCAGCCCTAGCAACAGCCAATGATCAGATAGCAGGGAAATATCTAAAGTTCCAGGTGTCTTTGCAGGCAGTTAAGGTGACTGATAACATTCTGAGACCCTGCAGTTTGGCACCCTAGCAGCCTGGACCCTATACTTTAGCCAATCAATTTAAAAGGCATCAACCCCAAAAGTCATCCAACCACCTTTACTAGGTCCATTCCTGCCAATGGGTGCACTAATCAATTTTAAGAGATGTTCTTTGAATTTCCCTGGAATGAGATGATTTGCTGAATGGTGCTATAATGTATAATGTCTCTGAAAACCCTATAAAAACCACATTAACTAAAGAGTCAGGGCTCTCAACCAGACCTGCTGCGCCAATGACAGTTGAGAGCCCAGGCCCAGACCTGCAATAAAACTCTCCTGTATTTTACAGCAGTATTGGCTCCTTGGTGGTCTTTGAGGACAATCGAACTGAATATAACATTTCCAATAAATGTTCATTTTAGAACAGTTTACTTCTTCTATGTTTCCTAAAGAATGACTAGAAATTAATTCCAGGCAATATTTAAAGAAACACAAAATACGAAATGTTAATATCAGTGTAAAAGTTATCTACGGGTCAAAGAGAGAATTATATGCAGTTAAATCAGTGCCATTAATAATTGAAGGCAGTTTGTAGATTTTTCAAAGAAAGACTGTAAACTGAAAAGAAAAAGGAAATAATACAATTTAATTGAAAGGAATAAGAAGTTCTGGGTCTTATTACACAGTACAGTGAAGATAATGTTAATATACTGAACATTTCTTTTTTAAAGGTTTATTTATTGGTGTGAAAAGCAGAGTGACAGAGAAGGAGAGAGAGAGAGAGAGGGATATCTTTCATCTGCTGGTTCACTTCCCAGATGATTGCAACAGCTGGGGCTAGGCCAGTTCAAAGTCATGAGCCAGTAACTCCATTCTGAGTGGCAGAGGCTCAAGTACTTGGTCCATATTCTGCTGCTTTCTCAGGTGTGTTAGCAGAGACCAGGGTTGCAAATGGAGAAGCTAGGACTCAAAATGAGACTCAGATATGGGATGCCAGCCTCTCAAATGGCTGCATAACTGGCTGCACCCAAGGAGGCCTCGACTGATATTTCTCTGTCTAAAAACAGTGAAAGAAACAACAAAACAAAACAAAACAGAAGCTTGGATTTTTGCATGTCTTCACTGTAAAGGAAAACATGCTTGAGAGATAAATATCTTTGCCCTGACTGGAAATTACACAATATATATGTGTAATGAAACATTACAAAGTACCCCACAGATATGTAGAATTTTATTATGTCTGTTAAATTTTTAAAATAAAGAAATTTAAATTAAAATAGAATTATAGCTTTTCGGGAATTGTTTTGTATAATCTTAACAATTTTTGTCTAACTTGTATATATATATTTATTATATATATTTAATAATATTTCCTAGTAATTAAATAGACCTTGAATAAATTTCACTGACATAAAAATTGTACATAATATGGGGTACCATGTGATATTTTGATACATGTATACCTTATGTTCAAAGCAAGATAAATATATATATATATATCTTTAAACTTTTAGCATTTCATTATTATACAAATATTCAAAATTTTTTTCTACTTTTCAAAGATAGTATACAGTATATTATTTTCTATAATCACTGTGTTGTGCAATAGAATAACAGAAAACCTTACTCCTATCCAACTATATCTTAACATCATTTCCTATGTAGCAAAAAAAAAAATCATAAAACTGTGCAGTTTTGATATACAGTTATGTCCACCTTAATATATATATATGTAAACATATAACTATGAATTATGAGAAGTATTTCTATGCACCATGTCAAATCAACTAGAATAAAAATTAATTTTGGGGAAAAAGGGAAATAACTCTTTAAAAACTCATTTCTGCTTATTTGAAGACATAATCAGTTAATAGTTTCAGCATCAATGAAAAATAGTTTTGACTTATAACAAAGATTGTGTTGTATCACATTTTAATTTTAATGTTTGATATTTTAAAATATATGCTCAACTGTGTCTCATTAACTTAATGACAAGTGGAATTTCATATGCTACTCATTTTCCCCACTATTTATAAGTCACCCTTCATTTTTTGTTCTAACATTGTAATCACTAACATCCCTAATAATACTGTTAAATTTACAAATATATATATATTTTTTTGGCAGGCAGAGTTAGAAAGAGAGAGGGAGAGAAAGGTCTTCCTTTTCCGTTGGTTCACCCCCCAAATGGCTGCTATGGCCGGTGCACTGCGCCAATTCGAAGCCAGGAGCCAGATGCTTCCTCCTGGTCTCCCATGTGGATGCAGGGCCCAAACACTTGGGCCATCCTCCACTGCCTTCCTGGGCCACAGCACCGAGCTGGACTGGAAGAGGAGCAACCAGGACCGAATCTGGTGGCCCAACAGGGACTAGAACCCGGGGTGCTGGTGCCGCAGGTGGAGGATTAGCCAAGTGAGCTGTGGCACCAGCCCTAATAGCCCAAATATTTCTTTTCTTTTTTTTTTTTTTTTTTTTTTTTTTGTGACAGGCAGAGTGGTTAGTGAGAGAGAGAGACAGAGAGAAAGGTCTTCCTTTACCATTGGTTCACCCTCCAATGGCTGCCGTGGCCAGCGCAATGTGGCTGGCACACTGCGCTGATCTGAAGCCAGGAGCCAGGTGCTTCTCCTGGTCTCCCATGGGGTGCAGGGCCCAAGGACTTGGGCCATCCTCCACTGCACTCCCGGGCCATAGGAGAGAGCTGGCCTGGAAGAGGGGCAACCGGGACAGAATCCAGGCACCCCGACCTGGACTAGAACCGGAGTGCCGGTGCCACAGGCGGAGGATTAGCCTATTGAGCTGCAGTGCCGGCCCAAAATATTTCTTAACATCTAACAGTGGAATAAAGTTTAAATGTTCAAAAAGTACAATATCACTATCCTAGTAAGTTTATCAGCTAAAAGTCTTTGCCATATGTGGCTCAAGTTTTCGATAGTGTGTGATAATAGACATGCAAAATCACTCTGAGATGTGAATGATATCACATCATTGAAGTAAACCAGGAATATGAATTACATGAAATTCTTAAAAATGAAGCACAACCAAAATATTCATGAGGTGAACTCTTATATTTAATAAATATTCATTTTAAGTGTAAGTTTGGGACGTTTGGGCATCTGTCGAACTGCAACAGCAATGAGATACATACATTGCTGCATCCTCTGCTCTTAGTACTCAAATCTCTCACTTATTACTGTATTTTGACTGTCCTACAATGTTGCAGAAGTGTAACTATATGGAATATGTCACTGTGTGTCTGGTTTCTCATTTTCACCACTGTGTCTTTCAGATTCATCCAAAATGTCTATATGAGAAGCATTTATTTTTTATTAATGATTAGTATTCACTTCTATAAATAAAAGGCAGTGATTTTATAAATTAGATTTATAATAGCTATTTTAAATTTTCCAGTTTAGCTTTTATGATAAAGGTGTTCTAAAGAGTCATCTTCAAGATTTTGTGAGAAGACATATTTTTGTTTTTTGGGGGGATGAATACCTATAGTGTGACTGCTGGGTCATATGTTAGTAAATTTTGTAAGAAATTACCTAATTAGCTTTCAAACTGTTTGTGTCATGCTGTATGTACTAGCAATGTATTAGTGGTCCAGTTATATGATGTCTTCATGATAATTTGTATTCTCAGTCTTTAATTTTAGTTACTGCAGTATCTCATTGTAACGTCAGCTTACAATTCTTTGATATCTAATAATGCCAACAAGTTTTTAAAGAACTTCTTTTAGTTTCTTTTGTAAAGCTTAAAATTATCTTCTTATTGGCTAGTAAAGTTCTTTATATTCTGAATATAAAACCTCCTTAAGGCAAGTGAATTGCAAATATTTCCTGCTGCTCTTTGGTTTTATTTTCATTTTATTGATCAAATGCTGACTTTTGAAGGGCAACATATTTTAATTTTGATAAAGTTCACCTACCAATTCTTTCTTTTAAAATCTATTGCTGTTGGTGTACTGTTTATGATATTTTTATCTACTTCAAACAGGCAAGAATATTTCCCTATGGTTTATTCTAATAGGTTTATAGTGTTAGCTTTCACATTTAAGTTTATAATCCATGTAGAATTGAACATTCGTATTTCTGAAGTAAATGTTTAAAAATATATGTACCAATAAAAAACAAACAAGATCCAGAATGATTTCTTGGATTGGCTACTGTTTTTCTATTCAGGTACATTGGATTTTTTTTTTTTTTTTGAAAATCAATTCAATGTATTTCTGTAACTCTATCTAAGTGCCTATTCTAATACCAATACCAATACCAATACCTTGTTCATTTTAATTTTATGCAAAATATTAAATTGAGATATTTAAATTCTTCAATTCTGTCTTTTCTATTTAAAGTTGTTCCTTATACTAGTTCATTTTTAAGTACCACAGATATTAGAAGCAATTGTAAATTTCTACACACACACACACACACACACATTGACACATACAAAGTCACAGGAATTTAATTTTAATTGGAATTCATAGATCAGTCTAAGCTTAACTACCATTTTAATAATATTGAGTCTTCTGATTTGTGGTGTATGTCTCTCTGTGATGGTTAAATTTATGTATCAACTTGACCAAGATATGGCACCCAACAGCTAAATCAAAATACCAGTCTAGATTTTGCTATAAAATTTTTTTTTGAAATTTGGTTTCTTAGTAGAGTTCTTTGGATTCCCTAAATAAAGAATCATATCGTCTTCAAAGAGAGATAGTTTGACTTCTTCCTTCCCTATTTGTATCCCTTTAATTTCTGTTTCTTGCTAATGGCTCTAGCTAAAACTTCTAGTACTATATTGAATAGCAATGGTGAGAGTGGGCATCCCTGTTTGGTCACATCTCAGTGGGAATGTTTCCAACATGTCCCCCATTCAATAGGATGCTGGCTATGGGTTTTTCATAAATTGCTTTGATTGTATTGAGGAATGTTCCTTCTATACCCAATTTGCTTAGAGATTTCATCATGAAAGGGTGTTGTATTTTATCAAATGCTTTCTCGGCGTCTATTGAGATAATCATATGGTTTTTCTTCTGCAGTCTGTTAATGTGGTGTATCACATTGATTGATTTGCGCACATTGAAACATCCCTGCATACCAGGGATAAATCCCACTTGGTCTGGGTGGATGATCTTTCTGATGTGTTGTTGCATTCTATTGGCCAGAATTTTATTGAGGACTTTTGCGTCTATGTTCATCAGGGATATTGGTCTGTAATTCTCTTTCAATGCTGCATCTTTTTCAGGTTTAGGAATTCAGGTGATGCTGGCTTCAGGGAAAGAATTTGGGGGGATTCCCTCTTTTTTGATTGTTCTGAATAGTTTGAAAAGAATTGGAGTTAGTTCTTTTTAAATGTCTGGTGGAATTCAGCAGTGAATCCATCCAGTCCTGGGCTTTTCTTTGTTGGGAGGGCCTTTATTATTGATTCAATTTCTGACTCAGTTATGGGTCTGTTTAGGTTTTCTATGTCTTTATGGTTCAATTTAGGTAGGTTGTATGTGTCCAGGAATCTTCTGACAGATTCCCCTGTTTATAGATTTCCCTGTTTGCTGGCATACAAGTCCTTGTAGTAATTTCTGATGATTCTTTTTATTTCTGTGGTATCTGTTGTTACATTCCCTTTTTCATCTCTGATTTTATTGATTTGGGTCTTTTCTCTCCTTTTTTTAGTTAGTTGGGCCAATGGTGTGTCAATTTCGTTTATTTTTTTCAAAAAACCAGCTCTTCATTTTGCTGATCTTTTGTAATTTTTTTGGATTCAATTCTGTTTATTTCTTCTCTAATTTTAATTATTTCTCTTCTCCTACTAGTTTTGGGTCTGGTTTGCTGCAGTTTTTCTAGATTCTTGAGATGTATTGATAGCTCATTTGTTTGGTGCCTTTCCAATTTCTTGATGTAGGTGCCTATTGCTATAAACGTTCCTCTTAACACTGCTTTTGCTGTATCCCATAATTTTTGATATATTGGGTTGTTATTTTCATTTGCTTCCAGAAAGTTTTTGATTTCTCTTTTGATTTCATGACCCACTGTTCATTCAGGAGCATGTTGTTCAGTCTCCATGTATTTGCATATATTCTAGGGATTCCTGAGTTGTTAATTTACAGCTTCATTCCACTGTGGTCTGAGAAGGTGCATGGTATGATTGCAATTCTGTTGAATGTGCTGAGACTTGCTTTATGGCCTAGTATATGGTCAGTCCTAGAGTAGGTTCCATGTACTGCTGAGAAGAATGTGTTTTCTTTAAGTGTAGGATGAAAACTTCTGTAGATATCTGTTAGATCCATTTGGTCTATAGTGTTGATTAAATCTGCTTTTTCCTTGTTAATCTTCTGTCTGGTCTATTGCTGAAAGTAGAGCATTGAAATATCTCAATATTGTATTGGAATCTATGTCTCCCTTTAAGTTTATTAACATATCTTTTTCCAAATGTTAGGTTTTTTATCCTGTAGATCCCCAACAATAATTTTTAGATTTCTAATTTCCTCTTTTTTTCTTTGGTTTGACTGTATACTTTCTTGTGCTCTGTCTTCTCAGTTTGATATTCTCTCTTCTGCCTCACTGATTCTGTTTTTAAGGCTTTCAAATGTGTTTTTTATTTGTTCTATTGAATTCTTCATTTCATTTTGATTTCACTTCAATATCTAAATTTCATGTTCTACTAAATTCCTCATTTCATTTTGATTCCTCCTTAAGATTTCATTTTCTCAACAGAGATTTCTGTAAATTCCTGCATGGATTTCAGTAGTTCATGCATTTGCTTTTGATTACTTCTAAATATTCTTATCATAAAATTTTTGAGTTCTGTTTTTGCATCTCTTCTATCTCTTCATCTTCATAATCTTGTATTGGAGTGTCATGTTCTTTTGAGAGCATCATGATGTCTTCCTTGTTCTTGTTTCCTTGGTTTTTGCATTATTTTTTGCATTGTGGAAATATTATTTGGTTTCTTTTTTTTTTTTCCACTGTGGCGGCTTTTCTTGTTATACTATAGCTCTAGATTAAGTGGACCCGTCATTTGCAACAAAATGGAGGAAACTGGAAAACATCATGCTGAGTGAAATAAGCCAGTCCCAAAGGGACAAATATCATATGTTCTCCCTGATCAGTGACAACTAACTGAGCACCTAAAAGGAAACTTGTTGAAGTGAAATGGATGCTATGAGAAACAATGACTTGATCTGCCCTTGTCCTGACTGTTGAGGAACAACTTACTATTTTATTCCTTTTATTATTTCTTTTTGTACTACTTAATACCATTGGTTGAACTCTTAAATTAACACACAATTATTCTTAGGCGTTTAAAATTAACTGAAAAGTGATCCCTGTTAAATATAAGAGTTGGAATAAGAGAGTGAGTAGATGTACAGTTCAGTACATGCTCACTCGGACTTAACCCTAATGGTAGAGCTAGAAACGTGTGAATCCAATTCAATCCCATCAAGGTGGCATGTACCAATGCTATCTCATTAGTCAAAGTGATCAGTTTAAGTTTCTAATTGATAATAATGATAGGACTAAGAGTCAAAGGGATTACATACATAAGACTAGTGTCTGCTAATAAAAACTGATAGAATTAAAAAGGAGAGAATGATCCAATATGGGAAGCAGGATACACAGCAGACTCATAGAATGGCAGATGTCCTAAACAGCACTCTGGCCTCAGAATCAGCCCTTATGTCATTTGGATCTGGCTAAAAAGCCCATCAGAGTTTCACAGGCATGGAAAGCCAAGACACTTGGCAAAAAAATAAAAAATAAAAATGACCTACATGAAAGATCTCTGTGAGTGAGATCCCAGTGGAAAGAACAGGTCATCAAAGAAGGAGGTACCTTTCTCTGAAGGGAGGAGAGAACTTCCACTTTGACTATGGTCTTGTCTAAATAAGATCAGAGCTGGCAAACTCAAGAGGCTTCCATAGCCTTGGCAGCTCATGACAAGAGCCTCGGGTAATTACTGATGTCATAAATAAGAGTGTCATTTGTTAAATCAACAACAGGAGTCACTGTGCACCTACTCCCCAGGTAGGATCTCTGTCCTTAATGTGTTGTTACTATGTGAATTAATGGTAAAACTACTACTCAAACAGTACTTTATACTTTGTCTTTGTGGGCGCAGTCTGTTGAAATCTTTACTTAGTATATACTAAGTTGATCTTCTGTATGTAAAAATAATTGAAAATGAAAAAAATGATATTTGCTCAACATTTAAATGTGCAGACTTTGAGTAAAGCAAGTGAACTTCCATATTATCTTATGTAATCAGTTGAAGGACTAAGGAGACAAAACTAAGGTTTCCCAAAGAAGAACTCAGGGCTTCCTTGTAACTCAGGAGTGAAACATCAGCTCATCCGCATACTAGCCTGCCCTGGAGATTTGGGACTTGCAAGTCCACAACTTGTGTGAAGCACTTCATTAAAGTAAATTTCTTCCATTTTTTATTATATGTTATTGGTTGTTTTCTCTGGAGAACCCTTACAAATTATCCTAATTCACTCTTTCCCCTCCTTTTCTCTCCCTCTCCCTGTCTTTCAGCCTCTCACTTTTCTATCTATCTCTTTCTTTCCCCTCTTTAGCTTCTTACAGAAATATTATTTTTAAAATTTTACTGTGAAAATTATTCTCATAACATTTTAAATTTATCATAAAATATTTCATTTGATATTATTGTATACTCTATTGAAATTCATTCATTCATTCATTTGAGAGGCAAAGAGACAGTGACTGTCAGAGAGAGATCTTCCACCTACTGGTTTGTTTCCCAAATGCCCACAACAACTAGTGCTTTGCCAAGTCCAAAATAGATGCTAGGAAACTGGATGCCAACTTGCATCTTCTAAATGAATAGCAGGAACCCAAATACTTGAGCCATCACCTACTGTTCTCCAAGTGTATAACAGTAGAAAACTGGAATCATGAGTAATCAGCCAACTCAAACCCAGACACTTTAAAGTGGGATGCAGTTATCCGAAGAGACATCCCAGTTGCTAGGCCAAATATGCATGTCTTAAGTTGTGTTTCTAGTTATTTGTTGCTTAATGTAGACATTCAATTAGTTTGTGTTATTTTCAACTTTAATTATTCATATCTAAATTAATCTAGTACATTTTGTAGATGTCCTTAAAATTATTTATATACATGAATATTTTATCTGCAAAGAGAGACAGAATGCTTATTTATTTTCAACATGTATTGCCTCTTGGACTTTTACTAAGATCAAGTGTATTTTCAACATGTATACTTTTAATTGCTTTTTCCTACCCAAATTCCTTAATTCAGAAAAGAATTCCTTAGCAAAATTCTCATTTTCATATGGTGATAAAGGAGATGACCTATCGAATCAAAACATGGTTAATCCTGGGAGAAGATAGAGAGAATTAGGAAAAACTAGTGGCCATGTTTGATTCTTTATACAACTATGATCATTTGGCATATTTTTGTATACTAAAATAAAAGAAAGAAACAAATTCAATGTAATTCCAATGCAATGATTTCAAACAACCTGATTATATCACCATATATATTTTACATATATATATATATATAGTATCCATATTGGAAATAAAATATTTACCAAAATAAAATATTTAACAACCATAGGCAAGCATTCAAAAAGAATAGATAATCTTCTAACTTCTGAGAACTTCGTACAAATGATGTTCCATTTTGATGAAAGTTGATTATAAAGAAAGAATCATTCCAGGTGTGATTTATTTTTAAAGATGATCAGTCATCATCATGCACGCAAAAAAGCAGAGTGCAGTGACACAAAGGGATCAAAACAGGCACAGACACGCAGACACAGAAAGGGTACTGTGACTGTATTCCACACTCTATTCTAGGTTGTAGATGTTGTAAGTGTCTTACCATGGTGCAATATATCAGAAAGACAGTCCCAGGAATACTGGAGATAAACACCATGGGTTCAAATTCTCTTCTATCACTCTGTGATCACCCTTTCATCTTTATGTTAAACCTCTCTGAGCCTCAGATTTCATTACCTGTAAATTGCAGGTAATTGTTTTAGCAATCAACAGGATGATTATGAGAACTAAATGTGTTATGATTAGCGAATGTGTATGGATATGTGTCCGTGTGTGTGTGTATGTGTGTGTTAAATAAAATTTAAATGTATTCCTTTTTGGGATGAAGATACACAATTCATATGCCTCAAGGCAAAGGCATAATTGTTGTCTGAAAAATTATTCTAATTAGTTCAATAAGTTCTACATTTGACTAACAAAAGATGGCAGACTTTACTACATGGTAATATTTCTACATTTTATAGGGCATTATGATAAAAAAGAAAACTATTAATATTTTTCAAGAGTTCACAAAGAGCTAGGATTCTGCATCAGCACTCTGTGTTCTTTCTTCTTGCCACTATTCATTACATAATTTCTGATTCTAATATGACAGCTGAAGTGTGACTCTTTCAAGAAATGGTCTCTGATTCTTATTCTGGGTTGCATCCCTGGATTATGTCTTATTGGACCCTCTATTCTTCCCTCGATAGTACTCATCACAATTGTAGTTAAAACATTATTCTTATCATTCCTTTTATAGCGCTTTCATTGTAAGACTTTAAGCTTCCCAGGAACAGGGATCTTTCTTGTTTGTCGCTGCAACTTAAGTTTCTACAAGTGCCTAACACAATGCATAAGTTTTTGAATAGAAAGATCTAGACATACTCTGTTTATCCAAACTGTTGAACATATTATAAAGACAATAAATGTCTGCTGTATAAATGAATGATGAATTGGAAATATAATAAATACTAATTATATATTTGAACAACAGATTAGTAACAGATTTGTTTATGCAAAGTTATAATGTTGATTGTTGGTACTCACCTTTTTTTTTTTTTTTTTTTTTTTTGGACAGGCAGAGTGGACAGTGAGAGAGAGAGACAGAGAGAAAGGTCTTCCTTTTTCCTTTGGTTCACCCCACAATGGCTGCTGCAGCCGGCACGCTGCAGCCAGCACACCGCGCTGATCTGAAGCCAGGAGTCAGGTGCTTCTCCTGGTCTCCCATGCGAGTGCAGGGCCCAAGCACTTGGGCCATCCTCCATGCCTTCCCCGGGCCACAGCAGAGAGCCGGACTAGAAGAGGAGCAACTGGAACAGAACCTGGTGCCCCAACCATGACTAGAACCTGGGGTACCGGCACCACAGGTGGAGGATTAGCCTATTGAGCCGTGGTGCCAGCCCGTGCTAACCTTTGAAAACACTACTTTAAGTCACCTTTTAACAATATAATTTTAGTTAACTTACATTGCAATAATTTAAGCACCGAAGGGTATGAGAATAATAGGGAGAATTCTATGGAATTCCCTGATATGCTGAGCTTTTAACCTCTGGGAAACACATACTTTTTCCAGTTGTTCACTAATATAGATATTGCTATGAAGTGATTTTGCAGATATAGTTAAGATATTCAATCAGTTGTCCTTGCATTAGGAAGATAATGTGGGTGGGCCTTATTAGAATGAAAATTTAGGTAAGTAGGTTAGATACAGGAGAAGTCAGTGATGTGAAGTGTGAAAAGAATTCTATGCAAAGGAATTTCTCTGTTGTTGGCTTTGAAAATGGTGGCGACCAGTGAAAATCATACAACAGAACCTAGGAGCTGAGCATGATGCCCAAATGACAGCCAGCAAAGAACAGGGACCTTACATGCAACTGAAACTTACCAACAGCTCGAAGGAGTTAAAAGAGAGTTTTCTCTAGATCTTCAACCCAAAAATAATTTCTAGTCTACTTATCAAATCATAACCCTCATTGAGATACTAAATAAAAAACTCAGGTGCACTAACCTGAAGATTTTACAGGTACTAAGTGAGAATTCTATGAAGCTACTGAATGTATAGTCATTTGCTATGCAGAAACAGAAAATGAATAAATCTTTTGATGAAACAAGTTGATTTGATTAACACATGCAAAGAAAACTTTTACAGGGCTCAGATAATTTTGATTTGTCTGACTGTAACTTTTTGAGACTCAATTTTAATTGTTTAATCATAAAATCTAGATGAAAGAAAGCAAGGGTATTAAAATATTTTATTAAGAGCATCCTATAAATTAGCTTTAGTCAACAAGACAGTGTTAATGTCAATGAAGAAGGTTTAAACAAGAGAAAGAAGAGTTTTCAAATAGAAGGTGGGTATCTGGGAGGGATTTAACTATTTATGGTTCAGTAGGAAACCCATGCTGACTTGTTTATATATGCCAGAGAGATAATCCAGATTTGTACATCTCAGAAGTTTGTTTCTTTCAATAGCCATCGACCTTCAGAGCTTTTATTTCATAAGCTTGCTTGATCCCTGCTATTTTATGTGAAAATCACAAAAGGAAAAGGAAAATGACAATCCTATTACATTGGAAGATCGGCTCTGTGCCATTTCTCTATGTCCTCCTATAAGTAGGTGAATCGGTGGCCTTGAGACCACAATAAGAAATTTCTCTGCTTAACGGAAACAATTCACATACTCTCAGTCAGGAAAGCTGCAAACGGAGGAACCAAGCAGAGAGGGGTCAAGGTGAAAAGAAACTTCTGATTTTCTTCAGTAGAGAGACAGCTGCTATCATACACAACTCCCAGCACTTCCTACTTCATAATGTGTTGGGAGCAATAATAAGCATCCCTTGTATGTCTGAGTCCCTAACATTACTGTCTCATGTTGCTTTATTACCATAATAAACTTGTGAATCATACTAACTAACTCAGTAGGGCTCCTATGGTAAATTCATTTTCAAAATCTCTTTTGTTGTCACAAATGAGATCCAAACGGGTGCCAAGTCAGCAGTTCCTAGCTGCTTATTAATATAACACATTACAGAAATTCATTTAAAACTTCAACAGATGTAATATAATGGAACACTACTTATAATTGTAATTATGCTAACAGTTAATAATAATTGGGCCTTTTTGCTTATATTTCATTTTGCTCTAAAGACAATTGGATCTTTTCAAAAGTACATAACCCCTCAGCAGGTGTTCTGCTTAAAAAGCTAGTATAATTAAGCAAGAAGGAGAAAAGTGGTTATGGCATAAGCAACAAGATTGTAACTGAAAAATAGAAATGAAATAGATTTTAAGATAAGGTTGTTCTCAAAGAGAAAGCAACATTGAAAAAACAAATTTTAGGAAGCTCAGTGACATTGAACAGCTACATGGAAGTCAGAAGTAATGAAATTGTGAAATGATATGTTTAGCAAAACTTTGTTGACAAATTAATATGTAGAGTTACATATCATGTATAAGCACGATATTCATCAACAGTTAATGTCAGCAAATTGTACTCTTGAAGATTAATAAAAGTTTAGACTATATGTATTCATTTTAATGCTTATCATAATATCTGTTTTGCATCATACAAAATGTATTTCTATTATCATGGCTGTATCATATTACCAATATAACTTCAACATAAAGATAATACACCAAATATTATGAAGAGACATTTGGTAACAAATAAACTTATTCATTAATAGAAACTATAGATTTTTACTCACAATTCTCCATAATCTAAGATTTTTAGTCTCTCAGTAAAATTTGTAGGTTTGAATGGATTCCATTTAAATGATTCTGTTACCTTCACATACATAATCTCACATAAATAACTAAGTAAATGCCCTGAGTTTTGAATGATAGTGAATAATGATGATAAATAATAAAAATATATTTATAATGTATATTTTAGGAAAATATATTTCAAAGAACCCAAGCATATGCTTTGGTTCTAAAAGCTCAGTGAATACTCTTGTAGGTTCTGGATAGAGACTGATAAGCAATGAAACATGATTCCTTTTTCAGAGGATTCACAGTCTAGAAAAAAGACCTGTAATAAATTAGTATATATTTATAAAGTGTGATAACTAGTATAATTAAAATAAAAAAGGGCAACAACCCAGGTGATGGAGTTAAAAATTAATGATATGGAATGTATTTCTCAAAAGGAACTGCTGTAGCTCATGCATGATTTCTCATAAGGATAGTCTGGGGTGAAATAGATGAGATGGGATAAGGTGATTTCAAGCTGGATTTAAAAGGGTCCTTCAGAAAGTATCTGAAAAAGACCACTAAATATAGTTTTATTTTGGTGCAAGAAATTTTGAAGTTTATGCAAAGTTTTTCAAAAACAAACATTCTTCTTGCACTTTTTGAAGATCCCTCACATGATAGAATTCTAAACTTTTTTGTATGAAAAAAACTTAACTTTTCTGCATTAAAAAACTTACCTTTTCATTCCATTTATCCAACATTTTTGAAGCACACTCATATGCACATAAAACTCTGAAGGTATATTAACATAAGTAGAGCAGACTGTGAATGGTCCACAGTAATCTTAGAGATAAATAGAGAAAGTTCAATATAGAGTAAAGAATTTTGGATGTTATTTTAACTAAACGTAAGTCTAAATGTATTTTAAGTTATGGGCACCAGCATTAAGACACAGTGAATTGGCTGCTGCCACTTGTGACACCTGCATCTCATTTACAATTGCTGGTTAGAGTCCCCACTGCTCCACTTCAGATCCAAGTTCTTGTTACTATGCCTGGGAAGGCAGTGGATGATGGTCCAAGGAATTGGACCCCTTCCATCCATGTGAGAGACCAGGATTGAGTTCCTGTCTGTTGGCTTCTGTCTGGCCTAGAACTGGCCATTACGGTCAATTGGAAAGTGAAACAGCAGATGAAAGACACATATATAAATATATATATATATATATATATATATATAAAGACGTATATATATATATGTGTGTGTGTGTGTATATATATATATATATACACACATACATTCATACCTTTAAATCTTAAAAAAATAGAGGTAGGTGTTAGGTGGTTATGAGGCTATTCAGGATACCCACATTTCCATATCCTAAGTGGCTGAGTTTGAGTCCCATATCCACTCCCATTCCAGCGCTTCGCGAATGCATATGCCAGAAGGCAAGAGGTGATGCCTCAAGTAATTGCATTCTTTCCACTCTGTGGTAGACCTAGATCGAGTTTGTGGCTTCTATTTTGGGCTGGCCCAGTTCCAACTGTTGCAGGAATATGAGGAATGAATCAGCTGAGGGGAGATCTCTCTGTTTCTACACCTCTCTCTCCCTCTCCCTCTGCCTTAGAACTGAATAAAAATAAATTATTTTTAAATGTGTAGTCAATCATAGTGAAGTGAACTTCAAGCAAAAGGAAAAAAAGATGACATCAAAGTTAATGTAAATTGTTTAAGTGATTATTTAATTTCTCAACATTAATAAAAGGGTGGAAATGTGACTTCACTTTATAAAATGAAGATATTTTGAAAATTTAAGCAATTATAAAACTGTTTCTCAGTTGAAATAAAGTAATTCCTGATACTGATATTCAATGCAAAAATCTCTTCAAATAGAAATCCTGTATTTGAAAGGAAAATGACCACTCTACAATCCCTAGGGCTTACTCCACAGTGAGAAGACCAGGCCAAGTCAAATTGTTCTTGAGAATTAATCTTTGGTTTCTTCTTGCAGCTATTTCAAGTGGTTTCTGAATATCAATGCAGCATTAAGTCCAGGCACTTTGTAAGCACACACCTCAGCCTATTACAAATTCAAGCCAATATTGAGGAAAGGTCAGGAAAAAATATGAACAGAATCATTATTCCTAATAGGGCTCTCCAAACTGTGCTGAAAAATATAACTGTTAATCTCTAATGGGAAAAGAAACTGGTCCCAACCTATCTTTGAATCACGTACAACATGGGCAGTAATGCCAGACAAGAAGAGCACAGTGGTGAACAACAGCTGGATATGCTAGCAAGAGCAAGGATTCTTTTCTCAAAGGGCTTATTTTGAACACTCAGTCTACACTTAGCAGTGTTTTAAGCTCTCTGAGCCTCACTTATCTGGTTATAAAATGCTGATAAGATTGAACATAGCTGTGGTGAGGATTAAATGAGATGACGCATGAAAAGCATCATTACAGTAACTGATGCATGATAAGCACTTAACACTTTGTGACTATTTTTCTTTACTTGTTTAAAACAGAAAATAAAGCTTATTTAATGTTGCTTCTAAAAATTCAATGCTTGCAAAAATAATATCAATAAAGTTACTGATCTAATGAAATAGTTAGAACATTTATTCTCTATAAAATAGCAAGACTCAGTAAAGTATTTTAGATGATAAGTTATAATAGCATGTAGGATATACACAGATCATCACATCAATTTCAGAAAAGTGGCTCTCAAAGCAGGAACTCTTAGCTTCTCTAACCTCTAAAAGACAACCAGCCAGAGATCTCAGGGTGTGGGAGGATGGATTACTTATATAGCATGGATTGGAAAAGAAGGAGCATATATAAAACATAATGGTAATACTTTACCCAACCTACTGTAAAGCACACCCTTCATTTCAGATCAAATTATGTGCTGATCCTTCAGTCTGAGTCTACTTACATTTTTCTCTGCAAATATTTCAACATTGATTATTAATTTTGGATTTTTGAATAACAAATATGTGTGCTAATTATATGAAATGGCTATATAAGAAAATAGCCATGTTGTATCAAAATATATTTAATGAAAATTCTCAATGATTTTGGATCACTTATCTTTAGCTCTGAATAACTAAGAATCCTTGATTCCAGTAGCCAAAGATCAACTCTGCCCCTGTGTCATTTACATCTAGAATATCTAACGGGAAATTTTGCAAGTTTCTCTCATTCTTCAACTACATTTCAGCTTATATTTTTTAATTTTTATTTATTTATTTATTTTGACAGGCAGAGTTTACAAATATAAGAATATTAAGAATAATGCGACACAGAATCCTTAAACTCTTTCAACATGTTTTCTTTAAGCAACAGTAATTTGGTATACGCACACATACACATTAATAGGAGATAAATGCATTTGGGCATAGTAACCAACATGTTATCATGATCTAGGACACATTTTCCAAAGTGCAAGTCATATAGAAGAGGATTGGATAACATAATTAAAGTAGTCTGGTTAGAAGCTATTTTGTCCATGCCTTCATCTACTCCTTGAAGCACAAAATAAATACCAAAGAACAAATTGGAAATCTGGTTTGTTCTGTCCTTCAAGGTGGTCATGGTACTATTGTTGGATCAGATCCCACTTGGAGATTATCATCATCCTATATGAATAGGCTGGCATGTTGGTGGTTAGAAAATTATAGTAGCACATTAAATTTTGAGAATTTTATTTTTCAAAACTAATTTGTTGTTGGCAAACATATTAAAAGCCTTGATAAATTAATTATTATGATTTCCCATATGTTCTATTCACACAAGATTCAGAAGAGCAAAGGGGGGGGCAGATGGAAAGAATCAATTTATAAAAACATTATTGGTAAAGCTCCCAGAAAGTAGAAATTTAGCCATGTGCTGATGTACATTGAGCTAATGTCCAAGTTTGGTTCAGGGAAGAGTTTTAAGTCAGGAACTGAGAGTGAACCCAGAGAGTAAGCCAAGCAAACATACATTATTCATTTGGTAAGCACCTGATTATGACAGATCAGTCTCAATTCAAGGACTATAAATCAAGGATAACTTAGGGCTGAAAAACAAGCTCCTTGCTTTGCTGAATTCTCGCTGGAAGCAGTCAATATCTCTGCTGTACTGTCACATTCTCATAGTGCCCTCTGCTGCCTTTTCTGGCAGACTTGGTGGCAACAGGTTGGATGACAGTGAACCAGAGTACTTTTAGGAAACAGCAGTCTGTCAGAAGGGACAATAAAAACTGATAGATTCCTTTGTTACATTTTCTTTTCTCCCATTGCTAGAAGGCAATCTAAGTTTCTCGTGTACTTTAATTCTTCATCAGTTCTAGGCCAAAGATCCCTCATGAACACCTCTCAGAATACACTGAACACTGAATCAGGAAAAAATTATAAGTTAAAGGGACAATTATTAACTTACTAACAAAAAACATTTTTAGCCCATTAAGTGGTCCTATAATTGATTATGAGCTAAGAAATAATGTTAACAAATTATTGCTTTAAAATGTTAAGCACATAAAAACAAAATGTTTATACCACAGATTGTAAATTCGAACAAACAGCTGTCCCTCGCAATAATTATTGAAATTATTATTTTGTAAGCCGTTGTAATTGAGGAAGTCCAGGTCTATGTAAGAAGCTGAGCATTATCTTTTTAAAATACAAATATTGACATAGGAAATTATTCAAAATGTAGTCTTGGAAAATTGCAAAGTAAAAGTAAACAAATGCCATTTGATTTACATTGTTCATAATGTAGTAGCAGAACTTTTTATATGTCCACCATTTCACCATTAAAAACTCAATGGATAGGTCTCAGGAGAATACAAAATGTCATAGCAAAATAGTTTAGTGTGCAAAATAGGGAAGTTATTCTGCACAAATTAGCATAGCATAACATTTTCTAAGTCTCTTTGTTTTAAAGGAAATCTATACTAAATTAATATAAAATAGAACTTGAAAGATATCTAGATATAGCTATAAAATTGGATCTCTAATTACCTTCAATCACATACCAACTTCATAACCCAGAAAATAAAAGAAGACAGTCATGCTTTGAAGATTGTTTTATGTCAAATCACACTTCAGTATTATTTTATAATAAATAAATATAAAAATTAAATTCAGAATGAACAATCATGTATTTCCTATTGTTTAGTGGGAATTTGTCAATGAATATTAAAAGGAAGAGGAGAAAAAAAGCACTACAATTTGTTCTCTCTCCAAAACAGAAACGGTAAATCACAAAAACACATAATTTGTTCCATTATATATTGTAAAGGTTATGTTTATACTACGAACCCTGAATGAGATTAATGAGTTTTCTCGGCACAGTAAAACTCCTCCACAGAAACAGAAGCTAAATTGCAATAAATCACAGGTTTATGTTCACGTATTTATGGGATGGGGAAGATTTAGAGTTCCTCAGTACAGAAAACCATCCCAAAGTAAAAGAGAAAATTATGGCTTCCGTAACATAAAGGTAGATAAACTGGAGGAGACTTGAAATTGTGCATTCAATACACTTTAATAATGTCAGTAATTTATTAAAAGTAATTATCATGGCACAGTTTCATACTAGTACTTCACCAGAAGTGACAAAATGCTGGTTCAATATATTAGTTACTTTCACATGATTATATATCAAGACCAATTAAATTAGAGTTGTGATTCTTCTACCTTTGCCTTAAAATTAAATACCACCTTTTCTTTAAAAAATGTGGACGAATTATTACAGGTGTATGATCTAATTAATCCACTATAGAATATCTCACATTTAAGTCAAAAGTCAGTAACAATCTTATATTACTTTCAAAAGAGAAGATTTTTTTTGTTCATTTTAGGGAGAAACATACTAACATACTACTAATGATATTTCACTATCAGGTAAGAACAAAAATCTGTGTATGTATGTGTATATATGTATATAAAGAGAGTTTGAATAAAAATTGTATGGCCAAACAGACAATAAATATATCTCAGTTTTACATGAGTAGTCTGTCTCTTTGATTTATTGTGACTTACTGGAAAAAGTGCAGAAATATGGTTACAGTAATGATGACCCAGAATTCAGGATCATAGTAAATGTTACTTTGCCCATATCTATAAATGAAAGATTCAAAGTCTTACTATTGGAACCAGTAGACTGACCTTTCCCTTTAATATCTTGAAAACAAAAATAAAAAGACAAGAGAATCTGATATATATTTTGCTTTTGGGAATGTCATTCAATCTGACTCAAGCTTGACATAATACCAAGAAAAGAGAAAAATTAGGTTGCTTCAGATAAAAATGATCATTTCAAGTGAAATATTGATAAGTAGAAAAATTCTCATGAAAGTGTCGAGAAAATATGTACAATCCTTACAAATATAATATAGCAATACAATTGAAAAAATTTATAAGTTCTAGAATGTCATGTATAAGACTTTTTTTTTTTAAAGATTTGTGAGTTGTTTGAAAATCAGAGTAATACAGAGAAAACGAGACACAGAGAGAGGTCTTCCATCTGTTGGTTCACTCCCCAAATGGCCGCAATGGCCGGAGCTGCGCCAATCCAAAACCAGGAGACAGGAGCTTCCTTTGGGTCCCCCATGTGAGTACAGGGGCCCAAGGAGTTGGGCCATCTTCTATGGATTTTTCAGGCCATAGCAGAGAGCCAGATCATAAGTGGAGAATCCAAGACTCGAATCGGCACCCACAGGGATGCCAGCACTACAGGTGGTAGCTTTACCCGCTATGCCACAGCATGGGTCCCATATAAAACATTTTAAAAGGGTTGCCTTTCTCATCTGTATTCAAAGAGACAGACCGTGGAGATAGACATACATCTTCTATACTTAAAAGGTATTAAAAGCTCTTTGCAAAAAGCATAAATTCTAAATTAACTATTCATAGAAAAGAGCATTTTGATGGAGGAATGAGAACATCCTCAAATTAAAGAATGAAGTAATATTTATAACATACTTTATTGTATCTTGAAAAATTGTTACTCATGAGATGATAAGCAATCTCATTCATACTACTAAATATTTTATTTCATACAGTTTGATATTTCTACTTAAATTATATTTAATGAATAGTAGTCAATAGTAAGCCAGAAATGCAAAAAGTAATACTGCAAAATATTACCTTAAAACAGGAAACATATGCTTAAAAACAGTTTTTTAAAAACATAAAACTTTTAGAAAAAAATAATCTGTAGATAGATTAGGAAAGACATCTATTTTGAAATCTACAAAACACGGTTAAAAGATAGTTTTTATTTAAGATTTTTTAAATTTATTTTAGAGGTAGAGTTACAGACAGAGAAAGGGAGAGACAGAGAGAAAGGTCTTCCAACTGTTGGTTCACTACCCAAATGGCAGCAACGGCTGCAGCTGGGCCAAACTGCAGCCAGGAACCAGGAGTCAGGAGCCAGGAGATTCTTCTGGATCTCCCATGCTGGTGCAAGGACCCAAGCTCTTGGGCCATCTTCTACTGCATTCCCAGGCCACAACATTGAACTGGATGAGAAGAGGAACAGCCAGGACTTGAACTGTTGCCCATATAAGATGCCTGTGTCACAGGTGTTAGCTTTACCCACTATACCACAGTGTTGGCCCCAATAGCTTTTATTTATTATTTTGACAGGTAGAGTTAGACAGTGAGAGAGAAAGACAGAGAGAAAAGTTTTCCTTCCGTTGGTTCACCCCCCAAATGGCCACTATGGCTGGCGCACTGAGCCGATCTGAAGCCAGGAGCCAGGTGCTTCCTTCTGGTCTCCCATGTGGGTGCAGGGTGCAAGGACTTGGGCCATCTTCCACTGCCTTCCCAGGCCACAGCAGAGAGCTGAACTGGAAGAGGAGCAACTGGGACAGAATCTGGTGCCCCAACCGTGCCTAGAACCCCGGGTACTGGCGCTGTAGGTGGAGGATTAACTTAGTGAACCATGGCACTGGCCCCAATAACTTTTATTTTAATTGTACATATTAATGGACAATTTGATAATGTGATGGCATAAATAATTTGTAATAATGAAATAACTTTAGCATTTCCATCTCCTTAAACACGTTTATTTAATTTTTGATTAACTTTTAATTGATTTACTTTTTGATTAAAAATATTTCTGCATTTTGATGGAGTGCAGTGTGATGCTGAGGTATTTTAAAAGGCCTTAAATTGAAGATATGCACCATATTCGTGGACTGGAAGTCTCAATGTGGTTAAAATGTCAGCGTTTTCAAATTTATTTATATTTTCACAACAATCTCAATCAGAATTGCATGGCATTTTTTTTCCTTAATTTTTTGTTTTTTCACTCAAAAATATATCAAGTGATATGGAAAAGAATAAAGAAGAGTCCAATGAACACATATTGACAAAACCATGTTATAACATTTTGCCATATATGCAGCGTATGTATTATACTGATATAATATTATAACAATATCATATTATAATTAATATAATAATAATAATAAATATTATTGATACACATACATACTATTTTGTAAATGCAGGAAAGGAGGGACTGGCATTTTGGCTTAGAGGGAAAGCCCCAGGCTGTGACACCAGCATCCTTTATGGGTGCCACTTTGTGTCCAGCTTCTCCACCTCTGGTCCAGCTCCCTGCTAAGGGACTAGGCAAAGAAGGGGAAGATGGCCCAAGTATTTGTTTTCCTGCCACACACATGGGAGACCTTGATGTAGCACCTAGCTCATGGCTTTGGCCTAGCCCAGGTCCAGGGGCCCTTGCTCCTATGTGGAGAATGAACGGGCAGATCAAAAATCTCTCCTCCTCTCTCTGTAATTCTGACATTCAATTAAATTGTATAAAACTGTGAAGACAAAAAAAGAGGAGTGGATATATCAGGATCTCATAATATGGAATTCATGACTTAGATTATGAAGTGAGGAAATAAGGATATATTACTATTTAATGGGCAAAATTTCTTGAGTAAAATATTTATAAATATCTATACATCAAAAATATCAGATAATAATCTGATGCTATGATGCATACAGAAATATTTAGGACCTAGTAACACATATAAATCTTAAAGAATAACAAATTTGTAAGATCCAGTTTCAAGACTTAATATTAAAATTAAATAAAACCAAATAAAGTTAGTCACATAAATAAATGGAAGAGAATAGACCTGAAAAATACACAGAATCTTCCATACAGTATTGAAAAATTTATATAATTAAGAGCTATGCATGGATTTCAAACATTTTTGTACCAAAATAAATCTACCTTTTCATTCCATTTCTACAACCTATACCCTCATATATACATTAAAGTTTTCTAGCAAATTTTGTTAGAAATATATTATTTGTTGAATTGTTTGAGTGTTGATGCAAAAAACCAATCTTTAGATAGTTTAAAATTTTCATACAACACATAATTGAAATATTAGTTTATTTTGGTGCAAACTGTTTTTAATCACGCATAGTTTTTTTCATAATATGTACCATCCATGAACAGACCCTTCTAAAGCAATGCTATGCATCTTCCCAATGTACCAACTCTATCTGTCTTTCTGATAATCATTTTCATCATATATTTGTTCGACCTGTTCTCAAACTTTCTATGGAAAGAATAATGCATTTTCCTAGATCATATATATAATTTCTAACATACTACCAAGACTTTTCTCACTTGTTCCATGTTTCATAGAAAGATAGAAGGATCCCAATTTGCTTGACTGTATATTTCTCCTTAAGAAACCTTACAGATAAGGAGAGAATGAGATGAGATTTTTACAATACTGAAAGGAAAAAAAAATTGTTAGCCAAGAATACTGTGTCCAACAAAGCTGTCTTTTAGACATAAGGAAGAGATTATGACATTTCCAGGTGACCAAAAGTTGAGAGAAATTTTCACTACTACACTGTAGAAGAAATGCTAAATGAAATTCTTCAAACTGAAAGTGATGCCGGCCGGCACCGCGGCTCAGTAGGCTGATCCTCCACCTTGCGGTGCCAGCACACCGCGTTCTAGTGCGGGTCTGGGCGCCGGATTCTGTCCCAGTTCCCCTTCTTCCAGGCCAGCTCTCTGCTGTGGCCTGGGAGTGCAGTGGAGGATGGCCCAAGTTCTTGGGCCCTGCACCCCATGGGAGACCAGGATAAGTATCTGGCTCCTGCCATCGGATCAGTGCAGTGCGTGGGCTGCAGCGCGCTGGCCGTGGCGGCCATTGGAGGGTGAACCAAGGGCAAAGGAAGACCTTTCTCTCTGTCTCTCTCTCTCACTGTCCACTCTGCCTGTCAAAAAATAAAAAAATAAATAAAAGAAAGTGATGCCAAGGAGTAAAGTAAGTAAGAAGACAACATCAAAAGTTAGAAAATTCACTGATAAGAGTATATAAACAAATTCATAATGTCCTACTATAGTAAATATGGTATATAAAATTTTTAAATTTACTGTAAACCCCCAAAATATATGAGCACTATATTAAAATGTTAAGAATAGGCAATATGGAAAGAGGTCAAATGTAACATTAAAAATTCAAAATATGAAGAGAAACAGGAACAAAAGTAGAGTTCTTCATGGGGATTTCTTATTTCTTTTCTTGTCTTCATCTCTATTTTTTAATCAATGTTGCATTTTTATCAATTTAAGACAGCTTGTAACAACCAAAAGTTTTCTGTAAGCCTTATCATAACCACAAAACAAAAACCAATCAGATTTATTAAAAATAATAAGCAAAGAAACAAAGGACACAACTAGAGATAGTCACTAACCTGGAATGAAGATTGCAAGAGAGAGAGAAAGAAACTACAATAAAAATGGAAAACAAGTATGAAAATGCAAGCAGGAAGATCCTACCTATCAGTAATTACCTTGAATGTCAGGGGACTAAATCCTACAGTTAAAAGACACAGAGTGCCCAAATAGATTTAAAAACAGCATCCAGGGGCTGATGTTGTGGTACAGAGAGACGCTCCTGACCCCTGGATTTGACCTGGCCCAGCCCTGAGCTTGCAGCCTGTGAGGAGTGAAACACCAGATGGAATCTCTCTCTCTCTCTCTGTCTCTCTCTGTCTCTGTCTCTCTCTCTTTCTCTCCCCTCCCCGCCTCTGGCTCCTGCTCTCTCTGTAACTCTGACTTTCAAATAAGTAAATAAATCTTTTAAAAAAGAAGATAACCTATTTTTTAGACTCCATACATCATGTCATATATCAAATATAATGTGATATGTGTCTCTCCATGTTTGCCTCATTTCACTTAACATAAAACTCCAGTTCCATTCATGTTGCAGCAGTTGTCAAGATTTCATCCTTGGCCCGCCACCCTGGCTCTCTTGGTTAATCCTCCGCCTGCGGCACCGGCATCCCATATGGGTGCCGAGTTCTAGTCCCAGTTTCTCCTCTTCCAGTCCAGCTCTCTGCTGTGGCCCGGGAAGGCAGTGGAGGATGGCCCAAGTGCTTGGGACCTGCACCCATACGGAAGACCGGGAGGAAGCACCTGGCTCCTGGCTTCAGATAGGAGCAGTGCACCGGCCGTAGCGGCCATTTGGGGGGTGAACCAACAGAAGGAAGACCTTTCTCTCTGTCTCTCTCTTTCACTGTCTGTTACTCTACCTGTCAAATAAATAAATAAATAAAATCTTTTTTAAAAAAAGATTTCATTCTTTCTTATGACTGAATAATATTATAGTTTATGTATGCATTAGTTTTTATCAATTCATCAGTGGACTGACACTTGTCATTTCCATCCATGATTTTGTGAATCTTCTTGCAAGATTCAGTCCTTTATCATTATACGATGGCCTTCTTGGTCCCCTTTTTACTGCTTTTGACTTAAAACCCACTTTATCTGATAGATACCTGGCTATTCCTGCTTTGTCTTAGCTTCCCTTTGCACGGAATATATTGTTCCATCTTTCAGTCTGTGTGTGTCTTAAGGGTTAAGTGAGTTTCCTTTAAATGCATATAGTTGGACATTTTTTTAAAAAGATTTGATTATTTATTTGAAAGACAGAGTTGAGAGACAGAGAGAGAGAGAGAGCGAGCCTCCACCCGCTGGTTCACTCCCAAAATAGCCAGAGATGGGTCAGCCCGAAATCAGGAGTTTGGGTGCAGGGGCTCATGCACTTGGACCATCTTTCAGTGATTTGCTAGGCACAATAGCATGGAGCTGGATTGGAAGTCGAGCAGCCAGGATTAAAACTACTGTCCGTATGGACTGTCAGTATTGTAGACAGTGGCTTTACCCACTACTCCACAACGTTGGCTCTAGGACCAAAAAATATGCTGTGGTTATCAGGGACTGGGAAGTGAATTGGGGAGTGAGGAATGGGGAAAGATTGATTGATGGGTACTAGACTGTAGCTAGATAGGAGAAAGAAATTCTGGGATTCTACAGTACAGAGGTGATTATAGATCATGTTAAAATATTATCTACTTCTCTGTTAAAAAAACTAGAAAATAGAATTCTTCATATTTTCACTATAAATAAATACCAAATACTTAAAAGGATAAATATATTTAATCTGATTGGATGCTACAAAATGTATACATGCAAAAAAGTCACAGCATACTCAATAAATGTAAATTTAAATATATTTGCTAAAATGTTTAATAAAAATAGAAATGAAAATCTATTCATAAATTTTTAATGTAATATATCAGGGGAAACGATATGATGTAAATGTAGCAGAGGAAAGACTTAGAGAAAACAGCAAAGGAAAAATGACTCGTATCTGGAGGTTACCTCTACCTAGAGAAAGGTTAATTTGCTTATAAGTTTTATTTAACAGAATGATGTCATCTAGAAAGTCAAACGTAAACAGAATCTCAAAAGTTCAATTTTTAAATTATTTTCCTTAATGATATACATGGGTCCTTCAAAAAATTATTGGAAGATACATATTATTTTTAATTTATTTTTCTCACAAAGTTTTTAACGTGCCCCTCTATGTTTCATTCAACGAGCGTTTGAAAAGATGGGTCAGTTTTGTCCTGTTTCTGCTACTTAATAGTTATATGTATAATTTTAATTTTATGTGAATGAATTTTGACATTTGTCAAAAAAATGGAAAATGATGCATGCCACCAACATTTTTATGAAAACTTATTATGAAAACTTTTATGAAAACAATATTTATGAAACCAAACTGTGTATGAAAAGTTTTAAATCACTAAATACAATTATTTAAAGATTAATACATGAGGATCCACACCTGCATAACCATAAAAGTTTTATAGTATCCTATTAGCACTTATAAGTAGTAGATATCACTGAATTCCATGTTATATATTGTAAACACTGGCAATAAGAAACAGCATTTGCTAAATTAAATTTCGTTTAAAGTTTCTGACATAATGTGTGACCTTTGAACATAACATAATCATTAAGACATTTTATCTTGATTTTTCTTCTACTTCTAGAAATATTCTCTGTTTTACATACCTCATTCTTTGTACCATTGATAAACACGGAATGTTGCAAAAAAGCAAGCAGATTTGCAGATGCTTTTCAGGTATAGCTGAGCTGCTGTTTTGAGATCTAGGGCATTTCTTATACAACGTGTTGTTGCATATTCTTTAAATGTCAACACAAGCTCTCAAGATTATACAAGCTTTTCATGATGTCTACCTTAGCAAACTGTCACTTTTCAAATTCTAAACATACTGATTTACGAACAATCATGAAGCATTCTGTTGGCAATTTTTGTAAAAATTCTGTTGCCAATTATTGCAAATATTTTTGTTTTGTTTTGTTTTGTTTTGTTTTGTTTTTGACAGGCAGAGTGGACAGTAAGAGAGAGGGACAGAGAGAAAGGTCTTCCTTTGCCCTTGGTTCACCCTCCAATGGCCGCCGCGGCCAGCGCGCTGCAGCCCACGCACTGCGCTGATCCGATGGCAGGAGCCAGATACTTATCCTGGTCTCCCATGGGGTGCAGGGCCCAAGCACTTGGGCCATCCTCCACTGCACTCCCTGGCCACAGCAGAGAGCTGGCCTGGAAGAAGGGGAACTGGGACAGAATCCAGCGCCCCGACCGGGACTAGAACGCGGTGTGCCGGCGCCGCAAGGCGGAGGATTAGCCTAGTGAGCCGTGGCGCCGGCCAATTATTGCAAATATTAATGAAAATCCTAATCATTACATACATTTACAAAATCAGTTGACATAAAATTTTAAAGCTGAGTCATGATATTGAATACGATAAGTGCTTATGGGTACATATATATGTATATAGTTATTTTAATCATAAAATTTCATCAGGTTAATAAAGTTACTTTAAAAGTTCCATAAATTGGGGATGATAATAGAAGTAGCTTATAACATGAGAAGGAATTTTGGAATAAATTTCATATATATGAAAAATATAAAACTGTTGAAAGCTTTACTTAATATATGCTAAACTGATCTTCTGTATATAAAGATAATTGAAAATGAATCTTGATGTGAATAGAAGGGGAGAGGGAGCGGGAGAGGGGAGGGTTGCGGGTGAGAAGGAAATTATGGGGGGGAAAAGCCATTGTAATCCATAAACTATACTTTGGAAATTTATAATCATTAAATAAAAGTTAAAATAAATAAATAAAAAACAAATAAAAAAAGAAATGCTTATATAATAAATATAACAGACTCCACATTTTCACAAGAAATACTAGCCAATAATTTCTGCCTTAAATAACTTTCTATATATTAAGAGCTAAGAATTTATTACTATAATACTCTTTTATATAATCTCATTATTTTCCTTTTACAGTCACAGTTTGTTTATTTTGATAAAGAACTTTTGAATAATGAATATGACTGTACAACATGAAAAAATCTATTAAGCTTTGTTGGAATTAATACAACACATGAAAAATGCATTGATATAATGTCTAGTATATCTGTATATGTATCTAATTTTTCATGATTAATTCATTTTTCTTCCCACCATGACGTTCTCCACTTTCACTCATCCAAATAAAAAGTAATCAATCACAGGAAAGTTTGAAGGCTGATTCCACAGTTATACATTGTATACTACATAGCCATGTAAGTAATACACAATGTACTATAAGTCCCCAAATTAGCAAGAAAGTAAAGTAAAAAGTAAAGCAATGAAGAAGCAGGGTACACAGCAGATTCGTAGAATGGCAGATGTCCTAAACAGTACTTTGGCCTCAGAATCAGCCCTTAAGGCATTCAGATCTGGCTGAAGAGCCCATGAGAGTATTTTAGGCATGGAAAGCCAAAACACTCTGGCAAAAAAAAACAAACAAACAAACAAAAAACCACAAAACCAAACACCTAAATAAAAGATCTCTGCTAGTGAGATCCCAGTAGAAAGAATGGGCAATCAAAGAAGGAGGTACCTTTCTCTGAAGGGAGGAGAGAACTTCCACTTTGACTATGACCTTATCTAAGTAAGATCGAGGTTGGTGAACTCAAAAGGCTTCCATAGCCTTGGCAGCTCATGACTAGAGCCTAGGGAGATTACTGACGCCATAAATAAGAGTGTCAATTTGTTAAGTCAACAACAGGAATCACTGTGCACTTACTCCTCATGTAAGATCTCTGTCCTTAATGTGTTGTCCAATGTGAATTAAAGCTATAACTAGTACTGAAACAGTATTTTACACTTTATGTTCTGTGTGGGTGCAAACTGCTGAAATTTTTACTCAATATATACTAAATTGATCTTCTCTATATAAAGATAATTGAAAATGAATCTTGATGTGAATGGAGTGGGAGAGGGAGCAGGTGAGAGGGAAGATATGGGGGGGAAGCCATTGTAATCCATAAACTGTACTTTGGAAATTAATATTTACTAAATAAAGTTTTAAAAAAAGTAAAGCAGTGAATTTAAATATAGACTCATGGGTGATAAGAAACCAATGATAAGGCTATTGGCCTGAGAAGAAATCATTGTAACTTTGAGTGCAGTCCAGGAAGCCGATACTGTGGTCAGTAAAGTTACCTTGAGTCATCCATCAAATAAGTACAAACTAATTGCTCAGCAGAAGTTTGACTCTTATTATTTAGACTATAGTTTGGACTTTTCTTCTAAAAACTTCCCCCCAAAATAGGACTTTGCAATGCTGAACAGAAGTCACACTATCATTCAGTGAAGCACTTTTCAAAGGATCTGTTCCTTTACTCTCTTGCTCCTGGATCATTCTCTCTCTTCCTGGCTGTCAAGAGATATTTTATCTGACGTGAATCTCATCCTTTCTTCTTCCAACTCTCAGATGGTATGCTACTTAACTTGGGAATAAAGTTTCGCCTCCTGCCTGTGTTCTCAAAGGCCCTGTACGGGTTGGTTCTTGACTGAGTCTCAGGGACAGTCTTACAGCTAGCATCTTCACTACAGTTCTCACCAAGCTTCTTAAATGCTTGCTGTGCTTTTTGATTTTGATATAAACTGATTTCAGTACAGTTTAGTGGAGCTGCAATTGCCTCCCCTCATCACTGAAGGCATCCCCTCCAGACTTTCATGTGCACAACCACTAGAGTTAATACAAGCCACCCGAGTAAACCGATTTACTTCTGCATCCCTGTACCTCTCGCTGTTATGTTCACAAAACTTATAAATATATATGACAATGACCATGCTACATTTGAAAAAATTCATTTGCTATTTAACTTCCTAAATGCTTGCTCAAAATAATAATAATAATGCAGTATGACCCAAGGAGATTTCTTGCTACTGCATTGTTACCATAAGCCAGCACCAAGAACAATGTCTGACTCACAGCTGTCATTTAATAATTTTTTAAAAGGGATTTCTACTTTATTTATATATTTATTTATTTGTTTTTGAAAGGCAATGACAGAAGGGAAGAGAGAGAGAAAAAAAGAGGAAGGAGGAGAAGGAGGAGGAGACAGGAGGGGAGGAAAAGACAGGAAAGGAGGGGAGAGGAGAGGACAGGAAAAAGAAAAGAAGGGAAGGGAAACAAAGGGAAGGGGTGGGGAAGGAAGAGGAGGGAAGGGGAGGGGAGAGGAGGGGAAGGGAGAGATAGATAGAAAGATAGAGAGAGAGAGAGAGAGAGAGAGAGAGAGAGGTCTTTTCCATCTACTGATTCACTCTCCAAATGCCCACAACAGTCAGGGATGGGTCAGGAGTCAGGAACTCAACCTGGGTCTCCCATATGGAAGGCAGGGACCCAAGTGCATAAGCTATCATTTGCTGCCTCCAAGAGTAGACATCAGAAGGAAGCTCCAATGGAATCAGAATGCCCAGAATTTGAATCTGGCATCCCAAATGGAGAGCTAACTACTGTGCAAACACCCACCTCTAATGATCTTTAAATCATAGAAAAATGGTAAACTAATATAAGCTGAGCATGCAGCTCTCTGATTTCTGGGAAAGTAGAAGAACATAAATTATATGAAGGAATCATCTTCAACCCTCAACACCAGATTCTCAGCTCTTTAGCAAACTTGAGATGTTGAATGGCCATATGGTTGTTGTGATCTTCACATCCTTCAAGCTGAGCACATTTGAAAAATTCTGCAGTGGGCATTCGGATTAGCAGTTAACACTCCACTTGGAATGCTCAGACCCCAAAACAGAGTGCTTGTGTTTGAGTTCAGCTCTGGTCCCCATTCCGGCTTCCTGCAATGCACACCATGGGAGGCATCAGAAGATGGCCCAAGTACTTGGGCCCCTGTCATCCTTGTGGAAGTCTTCGATTGAGTTCTCAGCTACCAGCTGAACAAGCCCCATCCATTTTGGAAATTTGAGGAGTGAATCAGAGCATGATGCTCTCTCTCTCTCTCTCTCTCTCTTTCTGTTTGTCTTTCAAACAATAAAATCAATTAATTAATCAAAAAACTTGCTTTTTCTCTTGAGGTGCCATGTATGAATTATTGGAGAAAAGTGATCCTAATTGTTGAAACAATGCCAGGATCATCATTTTAAAAACAGTGATCCACAGGAATGGGTGCAATTTCTATAAGCCTGCAAAATTTTATCTTTCAACTAAAATATAAAGGCTGCTGAACAATACTGGGTTTGGAATAACTTCCCTGATAAATCTATATAGGAAATCTATCCTATGTAATCACTCAATTGTAGACTCATATGCTTTAACAGGAGAACATGTATATGAAAGTACTTCAAACAATACATGGAAAATGAAGTTGAAGTTAAGTTTACTTTGATTAGACAACTTTTGAAATCCAAGAAGACATTTTTGTGGACTTTTTGAAGATCTCTGGTATGCATGCATTTCAATTTTTTTTTTTGCAATTAGCAAGGGGTTTATTGAACCAGCATGCTGGTGCTCTCTGAACACGAAGGAACAGAACCACCCTGAGAAGTCAAAGGTCAGGGTTTTCATAGGGTTTACACAAAAAATTCTTTTTCAATTGTACTTCCCAAGAACTTTTTGAAGTGCCATGAACCCATATATATATATGTAATTTTTTACAATAATAGTATTTATTACAATTATTATTACTATTTACAATAATAGGTTATTATATGTTATTATAATATATTAATATATAATAGTAATAGCAACTAGTATTATTGTAATTTTCCATATATAAATTAGTTATATAATAAATATATAATAAATAATATATGTACATATGTTATAGATCCATACAAGAATACTTGAGTGAATATAATATACTCTCATCTCTGTTGCAGAACTAGATGAGGAAGCTCAACCTGATGGAGTCAACTTCTTCTTTGAAAGTCAGAAAAATTATAGTTCAACATCTAGATTTCTCCCTCACACCAGGATATTAGTTAATATTTTTATTCTCGGATCAGTATGTGATGGATAATCTTTGAGAAGTGTCACTTCATTCAGTCTTCACAATAGCCCTTTGAAAGAGTGCTATTATCACATCCATTTTAGAGATAATCCATTAAGTTTGAGTATTGAGGCCATGTTCCTGACCGCTTTGTTATACTTTATATCACACTAGGACTGTTGCTGTGGCATAGCAGATAAAGCCTCTGACTGAAGTGTTGGCATCCCATATCATCACTGGTTTGAATCTCGGCTGCTGCACTTCTGATGCAGCTTTCTGCTATGGCCTGGGAAAGCAGTAGAATATGCCCAAGTGCTTGGGCCTCTACACCCACGTGAGAGACCCAGAGGAGGCTCCTGGCTCCTGGCTCCTGGCTCCTGGTTTCAGATCGCCCCAGCTCCATTTGTTGCAGCCATTTGGGGACTGAACCAGCGGATAGAAGACCTCTCTCTCTCTCTCTCTTTCTTTCTCTCTCTCTCTCTTTCTGCTTCTGCTTCTCTGTAACTCTGCCTTTTAAATAAGTAAATAAATAAACCTTAAAAAAAAACCAAGACAAAAGGAGTAAACTTGCTTAATAATTATTTACTGCAAACCTATTAAAGTTGGAACAGATTTCATTCCAAAAAGCATACTTTATTCTAATGTTTATAATTTGAAAATTGTAAATGATAATTATGAGCAGTAATATTTCAATTAATAGAGCTCCTATTAAGGGGTGTCACAAATTTATACATGTTTGCAAATATACCTATACATATACATGTGTATAAATACACACACACTCTATTGTATGTGTATGTTTGTATATGTACACAAATTAGTTTTCAAGACAGCTTTCTTAGAGAAGATTTTTTATTAATCCAAATAGTTGAGAAATATGCTTAAATGGATCATCAGACTAACACATATATATGAAGAAATTCATCAAGACAATCCTATATAATCTGCTTATGGAAACAAAGAACATGATTCTATAGAGAATCAATAACTAGACATGTCTAATAGGTGAGGTTTTAGAAAAGTCTTCCCATAAAAACAAAGACTGAGAAAAGGTTAGTCTAAAATGTATCTTTGATCAATTTCTCCTGTTAAATAGCAATATAACAAATGCTGGATTCTATTGAGACATTAGCGTACATTTTGATGAAATTATACTAAATTAATAGATGTGTAATTTTGGATGAGTAATGCATATTTATGTCTGGACTCTCCAAATTGTATTTATTCCAAGAAATGTTCATAGAAGAGACAAGGAGGACTTCCATAGCTCAGGCTACCGCCTAATGGGAGTCTTGGTTGGATGCCAGAAGTGTTTCAATGAGAGTAGGAGCTGAAAAGAGGCCAAGAAAGACCAGATCACAAATTACAGCTACTGAGGTTTTCAGTTGCAACTGCCAATATAACAAGCAACAACTTGCTGGCCAGCAGATAGTCCTAGAAAGAAAGATGTCCTGATGCTTCCACCCTGCCAAGTACTATGTTTCATGCCTACACCACAAAGCTGCATAAGCCAAATCTCCCAAAATGCAGAGACAACGTAGTGACTATGGCTATGAGGGAGGAGTCAGTGACTAAGAAAACAGAGAAACATCAAATTTTATTTATAGGAGATTATTTTAATGATCAGTTCATTATGTTTTAAGTCATTTGGAACCAAAACTTTAATATTCATCTTCTAAATGATATTTATGGGCTGAGAAAAAAGATTAATTCAAGACAAAAAAATAATTCAAAACAAGAACTTCTTTCTCTATACTTACTCTTATTTGTACGTCCTCATTTTGCCTTCCCTTGCCTTGTACATTCAACCTTAAATAAGCTGTATTCTAAAATATCTGCATTGATTATTGATGTTTTACCCAGCATTAGTTGGAATTTTCAACTCATTACCATAGACTAGGACCAAAACAATACATAGAAAAAATGACACTTGGCTTTACAGAGAGCTCTATACTTAGTTTAATTGTTTTCCACCCTGGTTATGTGTGAAAGATTATCTTTCAAACATCTTTCTAATTTTGTGAACATTTTATGTATCTTCCAATTTCCAACACAAAAGCTATGAAATATAATATTCTTTTTTGTATTTTAAAGATTTATTAATTTGAAAGGCAGAGTTACAGAGATGTATGAGGCAGGGTGGGTGCCAGATTTTGAGGGGGAGGAGAGTGCTTCCATCTGCTGTTTCACTCTCCAATGGCTGAGACAGCCAGGATGAACCAGGCTGAAGCCTGGAGCCAGGAGCTTCTTCTAGGTCTCCTATATGGTTACAGGGGCCCAAGCACTTGGGTCAAGGAGCTGGATTGGAAGTGGAGCAGCTAGGATATGAGCTGGCGCCCACGTAGAATGCCAGCATCACAGATGGTGATTTAAGCCTCTATGCCACAGGACCAGCCCTATATTCCTTTTTATATAACCAACATCTATGAGTTTTACATTAGGTACAGAATATTCTCCTTGAAGACTGAAAATACAAAGATAAATGCAACACTATTATTTATCTCAAAGGAGCAAGGACGCATATCTCTGGGTTTGAGGTCACAACATTAGATACTTAAGTCACTTTCATCAGTACAAAATACCTTGAGAACAGAAAGAAGGAGCAATAATGTTCTGGCTGCTTAAGGGTACTTAAAATTCAGGTGACTTTTGAGTTCTAACTCAAGTCATATTTTAATAGGAAAACATTAGATAAAAATATTATTTCAAGTATAATAGTAGCTTGTGCAAAGGCACAGTACCGTGATGAACGCATTGTATTTATAAATACAAGTTATTTCCACAATGCCTTTGATTAAGGGTCATGATAGAAACAGAAGATATAATTACAATAGAATTTGATGATAGGATGTGTCCAGTAATCAGCTGATATCAAATGAGGAATTACAGATTATTTAGTGCTAAGCAAGCAAGTAACATTCTTTCATCGATTGAGCTCTCAGCAATCTGCTCATGCTCCAATGTATCTCCATTCTTTTATCAATATTAGCTTCCTAAATATACAGATTAATAATTACCGCAATTTTAATACATATGTTATTACTTGTAGTTTTTACTTTGTATCTTATTACTTTTAGGCTGCAAATACTCCCAGTTCTTGCTGTCACCTAACAGATAACTCAATGCTGCTTTGTGTAGCGTGTAATACACTTCACAATCTGGCAAGGCCAGCTTTTCTTGCAAACTTTCTACTTTTCTCTCCCACACATTACACTCCAGCCTTAGGGAAATCTGCCATTCTTGTCCATGTTTCAACTCAGTCTAATTATCACTTCCTTTTTCAAACCTTTCCCTGGTGCCTTTAGGCACACAGTGTTACCCCCTCTGTCTGCTCCCATGAAAGAAGGTAATTGGCTGTCATTCAAGGATCTTAAGGAGAGTATTCCAGAATTGAGACACACACTGGATTAAATAACCTCAAAGGTCACTCCCAGCACTTTATTACTTTCCTACAGGCTATTAAGTTTGCATAAACATTACCCACATCAACAAGCCCAATTACAACTGAAGTATTTTACATTTAAGTTATTTGAGAAAAATAAACTATGCCTCAAGCTGTCAACTACATTTTTGTTTCACAGTGGTGACATGGCATTTTATATTAAAGGGGCAGAAGACTGTATTAACAGAGATATGAATATCCTAGATATATTATCTATGCTAGGCATTATGTTATAATGTAGTATACTGGTTTGTTAGAGCTACTGTAATATTTCCAAAAACTGGTGACTTAAACAACAGAAATACACTGTTTCACATTTTCAAGGTAGAAAGTCCAAAATTAAAGTGGCAGCAGGGTTGTTTCCTTTTGTGGGCTGAGAAGGAAAATCTGTTCCATATCTCTCACCTGGCTTCTGCTGATATATTGGCCATCTTTGGCTTTAGTGTATTTGTAGAAGTCTTATAAATTATCTGCTGTCTTCATGTGGCATTTTCCTTGTGTGCATATCTGCATCTGAGTTTTTCCTTTTTATAAGGATGTCAACCATGTTGAATTAGAAAGCCTCAAAGCTAGCCGGCGCCGTGGCTCAATAGGCTAATCCTCCACCTTGCGGCGCCGGCACACCGGGTTCTAGTCCCGGTTGGGGCGCCGGATTCTGTCCCGGTTGCCCCTCTTCCAGGCCAGCTCTCTGCTATGGCCAGGGAGTGCAGTGGAGGATGGCCCAGGTGCTTGGGCCCTGCACCCCATGGGAGACCAGGAAAAGCACCTGGCTCCTGGCTCCTGCCAGGATCAGCGCGGTGCGCCGGCTGCAGCGGCGGCCATTGGAGGGTGAACCAGCGGCAAAGGAAGACCTTTCTCTCTCTGTCTCTCTCACTGTCCACTCTGCCTGTCAAAAAAAAAAAAAAAAAAAAAAAGAAAGCCTCAAAGCTAAATATCACTTAATCTTAATTAATTGCATGGGCAACAAACTTATCTGTATCCAAAGTCTCACTTGAAGTACCAGGATTTAGGACTTCAGCATATGATTGTAGGGGGTGAGAGGTACAATATATGGTCACATTAATATATATACTAAACTGTACCACCTATTGGATATATATATATATATATATAGAGAGAGAGAGAGAGAGAGACTAATATAATGATACACAGATTCAAATACAGTATATAGACAATACACATTGGTATTTTAGCACACTGGCATATTAGGTTGATAGATAATCTATAAGAAGCACACTTTAGGAACTGGCTGGAATGCCAGCATTCCATAGGGCTCTGGTTTGAGTGCTGGCTGCTTCACTCCACACTCAGCTCCCAGTTAATGTGCCTGGAAAAGCAGCAGAAGATGACCAAAGTGCTTGGGCCCCTTCAAGGCATGAGAGACTTGGAGAAAACTCCTGGATCCTGGCTTCAGTCTGGTCCAGCCCTGGCCATTGCAGACATTTAGGAAGTGAACCTGCAGAAAGAAATTTTTTTTTCTCTCTCTCTTTCTCTCTCTCTTATTCTCTCTAACTCTGACTTCAAAATAAATAAAGTCTTAAAAAAAGCACTTATTATTTTACTCTAGGAAAAGTGTAGGCTGAATTAATTATTGGTAAACCTTAAATTTGTCAAACTTTTCCTAATATATTAATTCCTTAAAAGAAGAAACCACAAAATATTGTTAAGAATTGTGAGATGTCCAATATTATTTTCAAACATGTGTTCAGACAATTAACATAAGTGTTTCTTTTTCCCAGGTAAACTTTCAATTGTATGCATTTTATAAAGCCTTAATCTTCAAACTGAAGTTCTGGGCCGGCGCTGTGGTGCAGTGGCTTAATGCCATGACCTGAAGCACTGGCATCCCATATGGGTGCTGGTTCTAGTCCTGGCTGCTCCTCTTCTGATCCAGCTCTCTGCTATGGCCTGGGAAAGCAGTA
The DNA here is from genome assembly GCF_051225735.1 of Oryctolagus cuniculus. Classification (NCBI taxonomy): domain Eukaryota; kingdom Metazoa; phylum Chordata; class Mammalia; order Lagomorpha; family Leporidae; genus Oryctolagus; species Oryctolagus cuniculus. Next base: position 45,351,927 of record NC_142875.1, read on the forward strand.
GAAGATGGCCCAAGTCCTTGGGCCCCTGCACCGATGTGGGAGACCCAGAAGAAACTCCTGGCTTCAGATCTGCACAGCTCCGGCCGTTGTGGCCATCTGGGGAGTGAACCAGCGGATAGAAGACCTCTCTCTCTGTCTCTACCTCTCACTCTAACTCTGTCTTTCAAATAAATAAAATAAATCTTTAAAAAAAGAGACAAATTGAAGTTCTACGACTCTAACTTTGAAAGAAGGGTATGACAGTTGAACCTACAAATGAACATAGTTCTGTTCCTTCCCTGAAGATGTGGGCAAATTGCCAATATTTCCCAAAGTAGCATTTATACTGCATTTCCTCATTTTATATTGGAAAAGAAGAAATATAAAATTGCCCACAAATACATGAAAACTACTCAACATCACTAACCATCAGGGAAATGCAAAACAAAAGAGTACTGAGATACTAACTGGTCTCTGTTAAAGCAGATATTATACAAAAGATAAAAAGTAGCCAATTCAGGCAAAGATATGGAAAATGGGAACTCTTATATACTGTTGATGGAATGTAAGTTAGTGTGGGCATTGTGGAAAAACAGTACAGAGATCTCAAAAAAAAAAAAAAAAACTAGAAGTAGACTTGCCATATGATCCAATAATCTCCCTACTGGATATATGCCCAAAATATATGAAACCATTATATCAAAGAGACACCTACACCACCATGTTTATAGCAAACAACTCACAAGAGACAAAATATATAATTAACCAAGGTGTCCATCATAAGATGAATGGAATATTATTCAGGTATAAAAATGAAATTCTACCATTTACATCAAAATTGTCGCAACTGGAGAACATTATGTTCAGAATCAGAAATTTTAGTGTGTGTCCCAACCTTCATTTCTTCATGACTAATAGAAAAAATATCAATACATGTGGGACACACTTGGGTAAACTACAAGTCTGTTAATTCCAGTAGTTTGTTTTAAATTGTTTGCAAAGCATCTGATATTGTCTCAGTTATCTTTCCAGGGTTTATAGCTAGTGTTACTAATCAAGTACAGTTATTAACAATGTCACATGCATCTGATTGTAATTATCTTTGATTTATAATCCAGTTGTGTAGTTTATGTCAACTGAAATGTTAACATTATAGTTATTAATCATGTTATTCAGAAATCATATTTTTCCATTTTTCATACTCTTTAGGCAGAATTTTTGTTTGTACTCCAAATGTACATCTGTTGGAAGCTTGGTCCCCAGTGTGAGGATTTTGAGGTGATGGAATCTTTAAGAAGTGGGGTTTAACAGGGAGGACGTGATTTAGTTCTCAGAATAGTGAATAGTTGGGTAAAGAGTGAATGTGACCCCTGAATTATTTCTGGCTTCTTGTCTCAGTATTATACCTCTATCTCACTCATGCACCTGACTTGATACCATCACCGTGATGAATTGTGGCCAAAGGAACTCTCACCAAAGTTGATAGAATGTTATTTGGATTTGAGCCTCCAACATTACCAGCTAAAAAAATTTGTTATAAAATATCTAGCATCAAGTACTTAATTACAGCAATGAAAAATGTACATACACAAGTACAGCACCAAACATGATATTGACAGTGACCTTGAAAGTTGGTTAAGAGAATTGTTCTACAACCACAAGTGTTAGTTTCACATCAATTATTAGTGGCAAAAAATTAAGTAAGTCTAACTTACTGAGTTCATCTTCAAACCCTTATAATGTTCTCATAAAGGTTAAACGTGTATTTTTGTAGCAATTTGCATCTATAATTATGTAATGTTCATTTCTGGTATAACTCTATGATACATGGCATCATATAAGTTTCCAATAGATTTTTTTTTTTTTTTGACAGGCAGAGTGGACAGTGAGAGAGAGAGACAGAGAGAAAGGTCTTCCTTTGCCATTGGTTCACCCTCCAATGGCCGCTGCGGCCAGCGCGCTGCGGCTGGCGCACCACGCTGATCCGATGGCAGGAGCCAGGTACTTATCCTGGTCCCCCATGGGGTGCAGCGCCCAAGCACTTGGGCCATCCTCCACTGCACTCCCTGGTCACAGCAGAGAGCTGGCCTGGAGGAAGGGCAACTGGGACAGAATCCAGTGCCCCTACCGGGGCTAGAACCCGGTGTGCCAGCGCCGCAAGGCGGAGGATTAGCCTAGTGAGCCGCGGCGCCGGCCCCAATAGATTTTTAACTCAGAAAGGAATTATTGAAACACTAAGATACTTTCAGGTACATTAATGTTTCTTCCTTTATTCCATTTTTATTTATTTGTTTTCCTCTTCTTTCCCATCTTCCTTCCTTCTTTTCTTCCAATCAAATATCCTACTATAGCTAATTTTTAATGTAGAAAACAGTTATGATGAAGGAGAAGAGTTTAAAAGAGAAATCAAGAAATGAACACCATCAATAATTCTGTGTAGAAAGAGCTAAAATTAGCTGATAAATACTGCTAGCTGAATTCCATCAAAATTGCATATTATACTAAAAGTATGCATAGATTTAAAGAGCAGATTTTAGCTGCTCGCAAAACAAAGTGTGTTACTGACACTAAAATCTACAGTAAGTAAGCATTTAAGTAGCAGATATTTAACTGTGCCATGGTCTGAAAATCTGTTTCCTCTCCAAATTTATATGTTAAATTTATATGTTGCAACAAATCACCAATGTGATTGTGAAGAAGTTGGGGCTTTGGGGCATGCACAGGTGTGAGAGTATAGATCTTACTGTAGGAATTACTGACCCCATGAAAGAGATCCTGAGAACTGACTTTATTCATCCTTGTAAGCACATGGTTGGCTGCCCCAGCCATGAACCAGGAAAGGGACTCTCAAAAGTCTGAGGTGCCAGCACCTTGAATTTGGGCTCACTAGCCTCCAGAATCGTAAGAAATTAATATATGCTGTTTATAATTGACCCAGTTTATATCATTCTGTTCTTAGAACCAAAGCGTGTTAAGCTGACCATGTGGATTGTGGAGGGAACCATGCGATGTGCCTAACAACTAGCACTCTCTGGTGCCAGGAACAGCACATGAAGTCACACGAGCATACTTAAGTTATAAATTCAGGAATTTCACATAGGGACACACAAACAAGTCCTACATTCAACTGCACACTTCTCAGTAGTTGTAAAAGTAATTCAGAATTATTTGTGGTTATTTGTATACCACAGTAACCTATAACTTAAAGACATATGTTGTGAAGCTCTGAGCTTCTTTACTCTTTAAGTATATATTGGATTTTTAAATTAAAATATTCATGTTTACTTCCAGATATTTACAAAGTGTTTTGCTTGTATCATAGGAACTAATTTTCCCAAAGTTCTTTGGTTATTGCAAATCACTAGCAGTATCTTAGAATCTACTTAAAAGCTTGGATTCAACCAAAACCTGTAAATGTGCAGCCTGCTCATCTCTAGTTTTCAAATGCTTTGCCAAAGATTCCAACAAGGGTTGAAAACCACAGTTCCTAATACGGATCTGTATAGTCTTTTTCAGCCTGTTATACTTTCCCTAAGAAATCTACTAAAATTCTTTTCTGGTGTAAGCCTCGGGATAACTTTCTATACAGTAACATTTCCCATATATGAGGAGCCTTAGAAAAGGGCATAGAAGATTCCTTTCCTGGAAAAACTACACGTAATTTTGCAAAATTTCACACCAAAAATCAATGTCTTTTAATTCTAGTTTTTCACAAACTTTTTCAAGTATTCTTGTATGATACAGTGCTTATGAGTTTACACTTGGCAAAAATAAAAAATGACTGTGTATGTGTGTGGTGCTTCCACTGTTACATTTCAGGGAAACCCAAAACCAATGCTTAGCTTTGTTAATATGCTGCACAAACAAGTCCTACATTCATACATTTCACTCTGAATTCAGGCTGTTTTATATTTAATTATTATTTTCTCTTTTGCTAAAACTGAGACTTTGTGAGGCTTAGCTACTCGATCTTTTAATGGTTGATTTCTCCTATGTTTCAGGCTAATTAAATAACTCTCATCTGACATCCATAGACAGCAAGCAAGAATGTTTTGGTCCTTGTTTATTGGCAATATATGACCTTTATGGCTTCTTGCTTTATTCAGACCTTTTGAGCTATGAATCCTGTGTGTGTTTTAAATTTTACTTCTTAGGATCCACATTTGCTCCTCGTCACCCTGTGGGCTGTACGAATTTAAGATTTGCTCACAATTCTGGATACTCATTTTATTTTTTAACTTTTATTTAATAAATATAAATTTCCAAAATACAACTTTTGGATTATAGCAGATACTTCCCCCATAATCTCCCTCCCACCCAAAACCCTCCCATCTCTTGCTCCCTCTCCCATCCCATTGACATCAAGATTGATTTTCAATTATCTTTATATACAGAAGATCAATTTACTATATGCAAAGTAAAGATTTCAACAGTTTGCAGCCACATAGAAACACAAAGTATAAAGTACTGTTTGAGTACTAGTTATACTGTTAATTCACATAGTACCGCACATTAAGGACAGAGATCCTACATGGGGAGTAAGTGCACAGTGACTCCTGTTGTTGATTTAACAATTGACACTCTTATTTATGGCGTCAGTAATCACCCGCGGCTCTTGTCATGAGTTTCTCATTTTATTTTTGATTACTAGAGGATTACATTTTTTGTTTAAACATGGTTATCTAGAAAAAAAATTACTACAGAATTAGAATATGCAGGTATCACTAATCAGGCATTTTGATTGGAAGTCTTGAATACAGATTTTTTAGATATGATATACTTCTCATAATCAATTTTGTACAGATTATTTTGCTTACATTGTTCTTGAAACACCTTGTTTCTCTGATGAACTAAAGCTTTAATGTTATTCTAAATGTGACAAATCAGATCCTTAATAAAATTGAAAATAAATTAGCTTAACAGATTTCACTCAGAAAGATATGTCAGTATAATACTTAAGATTTTAAAACACTATACAATATTCTTGAAATGTCCACTTTTTATCTAAAATCCAAAATGTAAAATCAGATGTTTTCACATTTTAAATTCGATTTATTAATGGTTTAATGAATCAAATAAAATTTACAAGGCTCTAAGAATTATTCTAACCTTAAATATTTAAGTTTATTTTTATATTACAGTAAACCAACCTTTGAGGTTGCCATAGTAATATTCTAATAACAACTATTGATAGTGATATTTTTCTAGGTAGAATAACAAGAGAAACTTAATTTACCCAGAATGAATATAGTTTCCCTTTGTTCTAATTAGAAGTAAAATTCTAATTACTCTATTTCTCTTTAGTGAAGCCTAAGAATGTCCTTCACAATTTTAAATTACATAGTCCCTAAAGTTTAAAAAAATCTGTTAGAAATTTTACTATCAATTTTAAATTTAATTTCTCTTTTTTTAGTTGCTAAAATCTTCTTTGTACCTTAGGTTATTGTCTGAAATGCACTCACAGACATTTGAACTCATAAAAATATATGAGTTTTATTAATTTGCTAGGTGAATGCTTCTGCCTTTGCAGACATTTTCTCTAGAAAAGATTTTTAGTATGCTGTTCTCTCAAAGAGAACTATTCTTAGTTAATACAACTGTCTTTAATTCATAAATCTTATTCTTCTATTGCACAGCCTTCACATTCTATATATGAATTCCTTACAAATATATTTTTCTGTGACATTGCACACTACTTATCTTCAATATTTCTATTTCTCAATAATGGAAGGCAAACTTATTCAGCAACAAAACAATAATTTTTAAAAGCAAGGGTAACATTGGAAAGCCAAGTCTTAGCTTGAAAAGTTAAAACTTGGCAGGCGTGCTTTATAGTTCTAACATTCTATCAAAATTTAATAGTTCTAATTGCCTAATTATCTGCTCCAGTGCAATAATAAAGCATTTTAATATTTCATTTTCTACTACAGGAAAAGGTATTCCAGTCTGTGCTAAGGAACCTTCTGGCCCTTTTTTGAATGCTAAGCAGAAGTTCTTTAGTATACTCTTGCACTTTTGTAAGCTGGTTCCATCTGTCATCACACTTTTGTGCCCTCCACCCCCCTCCTTACCCAAATGTTACTTATTTATTCCAGGAACACCTCATTTTCTTTGCTTTATCTTTTTTTCATTGGCAGCTCCATTTTTTATACTCATTTTTACGCTCTTCAATAAATTTCTCTATTTCTCTGTGTGTGCTTTTAATGCAGGCAGTAACTTCCTTTCTGAATCTTTATGCCACCCCATGCCTCTGAAAAGTTTTTCTCTGCTTCAGATCTTGCCATTAGCACCTCTGCTAATCTGCAGGTCTGTGCTGTACTGAATAGTTAGAGAGAATCAATGCATCTCTTCAGGCACTGACAGGAAGAACTGCCTTGGGCTCACTCAGCAGGATGAGGGACCATGAGGTCAGCAACAATAAGATGATTTAAAGACAGGGTCTAAGCGCTGAATTCCTACTTGGGAAATTCTGTGATCCATTTGTGTCTCCTAAGAGAAATAATATGTATGAAAAATTTATTTATTTACAACTTGAGAAAAATTTATCCCTTGCACCATGAGCACACAAGGCATTGCAGGGTTTCATGCACAGAAATACTGTCATGGATATTCAGAACTGCACTATTATTATATTAAAGATCAAAACCCTCAGTTTCTGCTTCCTACACTGGCCTCTGTTTGTTCAGCCCAAGTTTTTCAGCATTATTATTTAGGCACCACCTGCTTGTTTGGAGATTTTTGATAACTCACAATTAAAATATCTACTGTTCAGTTTCATTATAAAGTCATAACAGACAAGTCAACAGGTCTTAGGGCATTAATCTCAATGAGGGAGATTAGAATCAATTTGTGAAACTACTTGAAGTCATTTTCTTTTCCTGGGGAAAAACTAATGTTCAATTGAATAAACTGAGGAGAGACCAAAAACAATCATATTTTTGAATATCATTTATTTCTAACATGACACTTTTCTTAATAACAATGCAATGCATTGCAATTCACAGGACAGTATTAAACCTAAATAAAAGATTTTTTGATTAATATGGTTACTTTCATTGTTAATCATGATGTGCTTCAGTACTACATCTCAATAGGAATTAACTATATTACCATCCCCACTTAACTAGTGGGTAAGAAAAAAAAAAGTCCTTTTTATGACTTAAGGTAAAATGGAGTCTCAGATTAATAACAAATCATAATTGCTTTAAATTTTGATTAGTTTTATGTATGATGAGAATAGGGAAGTAGCGATTATACCTGTATGCTCTTCAAAAAGCACTTTTTACAAATAATGTATCTAAGAAAAACCTTTCACAAGAAAGAATACTTATATGCTAAAAATATGCTAAACCAGGCTTAGATAGGTTAGCACCATACCTAATTCATTATTTTACAGGCATGTTGAAAGCAGCTAAGAGTATGCTTCATTTACTTTTTTGAAAAAGCCTTTTATGAGGATTTTTGTGACAAGCCCTAGTTAAAAATAAAAAGAATAAATGATCCAGAGTAGAAAACCAATCATAGATTTGGTAAAGTAGGGCATTTGATATGAAATTATCTTTATTATGGTTTTAGAGATCACAACTATTTGTAACAATCATGAATTTCCGGATCTGACAAAAGAAAGAATGAAATGAACAAAGGAAGTGTATCTTAAGGGATAGCAGTTCATAATATAGTTTATATTTTCCTTGAAAAGGTGTTAAGTCAGCAATCTTATAGAATATAATTTAAATCCCCATTTTTTTTGTTTATTTGTTTACATATTGTTTCAACTCCTTATAAAAATCTTGAATTAAAATGTTTATTTATTTAACACAATGGTTGATGTCTTTAGGTTAAGCTACCTCCTGGATGTTAGCATCCCATACAGGCAGTTCTGGCTGCTCCATTTCTTTTTTTTTTTTTTTTTTTTTTTAAGATTTATTTTATTTATTTGAAAGACAGAGTTACAGAGGGAGATAGAGTCAGAGAGAAAGGTCTTCCATCCCCTGGTTCACTGTCCAGATGGCACAAATGCCAGAGCTGCACTGATCTAAAGCCAGGAGCCAGAGCTTCTTCCGAGTCTCCCACGTGGGTGCAAGGGCCCTGTGGGGAGCAACTGAGACTGGACTAAATTACTCGAACTAGGACTAATTCTATGCATCTGATCTCCCACAATATGGCGCTGAGAGAGAGACCAAACAACTACGCAGCTGCCTCGCCAATTTGACTGATAAACTGCAGGAGCTGATCCTGCTCCTGATTGGAGGAGAGCGGCGTGCTCGGCGTGTGGGCAGCAGAGCAGGGATTCGTGGAAGAGGACTATAAAGGAGGAGAGAGACAACATGCACCAGGAACATCCGGATAACATCTGAGCAGCCCCCGAGAGAGCCGGCCTGCGGTGTGCCACTCCTCCTCGGAGGCGGGGGGGCCGGCAGCTAACCCGGGAAGAGCCGGACAAAAAGAACAGTGCAGGGTCTAGTGTCGTTCCTCCGCGAATGGGGGAGCGACAGGGCCCAAGGACTTGGGCCATCTTCTACTGCTATCCCAGGCCACAGTAGAGAGCTGGATCAGAAGAGGAGCAGCCGGGACTAGAACTTGCAGCCATATGGGATGCTGGTGCTTCAGGGCAGGGCTTTAACCCGCTGCACCATAGCACCGGCCCCCCTCCCACTCCACTTCTGATCCAGCTCCCTGCTAATGCACCTGGAAAAGCAGTGCAATATGGCCCAAGTGCTTAGGCCCTTATACCCACATGGAAGACCCAGATAAAATTCCAAGTTCCTGGATTTGGCCTGGGCAAGCCCTAGCAATTGCAGCCATTTGGGGAGTGAAACACCATATGGAAGATCTGTTTCTCCCTCTCTCTATAACTCTGCCTTTCAAATAAATAAATGTTTTAGAAACAAAAAAAAAGTCACCTTGCATATATAGATAATATTAAGCTGACCTCCTTTAAGTGGGCAAAGATCAATCTTTTAAGAAACACTTAGGAAACATGTGACCAATTCTAGAACCATGCATATAAGGAAATCAAATGTAACCAAAACACAAAAACAAACAAACAAAAAAACACAGCTGATATTCAAAGGGGTAAACTCCATTTAGCCTGACCAAAGATGTGCCAAATGATTTTTCAGGTTTTAATTTGTTTATTATTCATTGGGATTTTTGTAAGCATTGCAATAGCTAACTTTACATCTAAACCACAGTGTGAGCTGCAGGGTGGAGTGGTAGCTAGGCAACCTTACCAGGAGCACATTAAGTACCAGATTTTCCTCATTTAAATCTGCTTGAGAGCTGGCGAAATGAGAGCTTTTCATGGGCAGAACTTTTCAAGTTGATTTGGCTAAACTAAGCAGACTGCAATTTGTATGCCTGAAATCTTGTCAAGATGGCAAGGGCCAGAACAACAGAAATTGTTTAAGAAAATACTATTACTGCTGTGAGGAGGAATTTTCTTCAAGGAGTAGACTCTTTTGGTCCTTAAATATAAAGAAAGATTTTCCAAATACTATAATCGTAACTGGTATATTTTTAGTCCTGTACCACCTGATATTCTGAAAATAATTATTTTCTGAGGAATTTAATTTGCCATTAAGATGAACCCAAATCTTAGATACAATTAAATAGAAAATTGTTACTCTTATTTGTAGATTTAAGCAGAGAAAATTTCAATTTCTTATTATCTCTAGTAGCTCATTGGCAGGAATTGAGTGGATAGATTTTTGTTTTTAAGAAACTGTGGGGGCAGGAGCTGTGTCATAGTGGGTAAAGCTGCCATCTGCAGTGCCAGCATTCCATATGGGCTCTGGTTTGGGTTCCCGCTGCTCCACTTCCTATCCAGCTCTCTGCTATGGCCTAGGAAGACAGTAGGAGATGGTCCAAGTCCTTGGGCCCCTGTACCCACGCAGGAGACCAGGAAAAAAAGCTCTTGACTCCTGGCCTCAGATCAGCTCAGCTCTGGCCATCACAATCATTTGGGGAGTGAACCAGTGGATGGAAGACCTCTCTCTCTGTCTCTCTCTCTTTCTGACTCTCCTTCTTTCTCTTTGTAACTCTTTCAAATAAATAGGTAAATCTTAAAAAAAAAAAAAGAGCCTATGGATATTGTTTTTATCTTTTCTATTGCAACTTTAAGAATTAATATTTCTGGGGCCGGCACTGTGGCTCAGCTGGTTAAAATCCTGGCCGGAGGTGCCGGCATCCCATATGGGCGCCGGTTAGAGACCAGGCTGCACCTCTTCCTATCTACCTCTGGGCTATGGCCTGGGAAAGCAGTAGAGGATGGCCCAAGTCCTTGGGCCCTGCACCTACATGGGAGATCCTGCGGAAGCTCCTGGCTCCTAGCTTCGGATCAGCGCAGCTCCAACCGTTGTGGCCATCTGGAGAGTGAACCTTCAGATGGAAGACCTCTCTGCCTCTCCTCTCTGTGTAACTCTGACTTTCAAATTAATAAATAAATCTTTAAGAAAAAGAATATTTCTTTTTCAGCATATGTCTCTTTATATGTACATCCTTAAAATTATGAAATATTGAGATAATTATAAAAATCTTAATTGTCTATAATTGAGTATATCATATATTTGTTTATAAGTTGCAGTTTTTCATTAAATAATATGTAAAAAGCATCTGTGGTTTTTGTGAGCTAGTTTTGTGATTTCATTACTGTGTATTACTTCAATATATGAAAGTAACTCATGAAATTATTTGGGCCAAATTAATAAGTGAATGAGCAATTTATTTTATTGTTAATAAAAGTTTTTCGTCATTGAGTTTGTGTATTAAAATAATTATTATGTATTAAATTAATTCTTTTGTTATATTTTGCACACCTCTTCCAGTATATTTGTGAAAGTGTTTCTCAAGGAATCATCCAGAAAAAAAAAAAAAAAGATAAGGCCATAAGAATACTAAATCTTTGTTTGGTTAGGTTATAACGTTGTTTTCCAAAGTGTATCTACACATTATTACTCCCAGGAGAATATGTGAGTATCCCACTAGGATGCTCACCAAATTCAATTATTACCATCATTTTTGTTTTCATATTTGCCACCCTAAAGAATCATTATATATCTAGTTGTGGCTAGTTTTCATACTGGTAATAATAAATGAGAATCATCTAGTGGTTGTTTTCTGTGAAATACCCTATGGGAGATTGTTTGTATGAAGGTTCATGATCTCCTGTGTCCCTACCTGTGGTAACTTCCACGTGGCATATCTTCTGAGGAGGATTATACTATTCTATCCTATTGAACCAGGGAGTACTTAAGTAAATGCTGTCCCTAGTTGTATGAGAATAGAAATGGTGTGTATCCCTTTTGGGCACAATTATTAATTAAGAACCACCTTGTGATGTTTATGATTCTTTTTCCTCTATCCTGAGACTAATACTGTTCCAGATGGGTTTTCTCCAGGAGCCTGGTCTCTAAGTAAAACCACAGAGTCAAAGGAACTGAGAAGGACATACACTCTGAAGGGAAACTTGGTTGCTGTTTCCATCCAGCAGAAGTTCTTAGGAGTTCTGAGTCTATCTTCTAGGTACTAGTTCTTTGTAAGATTGAAGTGTTTACAATATTATTTCCAATCCCATGATTTATTTTTCTTTCTCTGGTGTCTTTTGGTGAAAAAAAAAATCTTCAGTAGAGTTTATGTGGATTTACCAATCTTTGCTCTTCTGCTTAATTCTATTTAAAAAAATCCTTCTCTCTCCTGAGATCATTATATTCTGAAGTCTTTCACACATCAGTAGAACTACTTTGTGGATATATCAGACTTTGAGTTTTATTTCTTATTTTGAGTAACATTTATGACTTTACTTTTGCTTAGTAATTTCATTTACTTATTTCTAAGTATTTGAATAGCAGAGCAATAGAGAGAGAGACAAATAGAGACACACAGAGATATCTTCCATCCTCTGGTTCACACTCCAAATGTTCAAAATAGCCATTGTTAGACCCGAACAAATCCAGGAACCTGGAATCCTCTCCAGGTCTCCCACTTGAGTGGCAGGAACCATCATCTGCTTAAGCAATCATCTACTGCCTCCCTGCTGTATTAACTGGAGGCTGGTGGGAAACATAGCTGATTCTGAATCTCGGGCACTCCAGTAGACGGTATGAGTTCTCCAGCAGTGTCTTTCCTTAATGTGCCATGCTGGGTACCCTTGCTCTAAGGTTTGACCATAGAGCTGATTATATTTTCTGCCATTCAGTTTTAATATTATGTTCTTTTCATAATTTATTCAAATTATATGAATTGTTCTATTTGGGGACATAAAGCTTTTAAAAAATCTTTCAGCACTTATATGTATATATATATATATGCAATATTTGTAATTCATCAAATGTACATCATTTTTCTATCAGCTGTAAGTTTATCATTTTATTAGATGTTTGCTAGTCATTTTAATAGAAAATTCCTCAGTGTTATACAGATGAGTTTTTTTCCTTTTCTTTTAATATTTCTCTATTTATTTGAAAGGCAGAGAGACATTCAGAAAGACAGATATATGTGTGTGTGTGTGTGTATAGAGAGAGACAGAGAGAGAAAGAGAGAGGGGGAGAGAGAGAGAGAGATAATCTTACATCTTCTGACTCACTCTCCATGTGCCTGCAACTGATGGATATGTGCAACCCTTAAACTTCCATATGGATGGCAGGGAACCAACTACTTGAGCAATCAACTGCTTTCTCCCGGGATACACATAAGCTGGATCTGGGTCTCAAGCCGAGCGAGGACCTGAACTTTGAGTCTCTGATATGGTATCCAGACATAGCAAGTAGTGACATAACTGGTAGGTCAACTTTATACATGCACCATTTTTTAGTCTTTTATATTTATGATTTCCTTCATTTAAATTTAATTTCTTTTTTAAGGTTGATTTATTTAAAAGCAGAATTAGAGAACGAGGGGGAAAGACAGAGAAAGAGAGAGATAGATCAGTCATCTATCCACTGGTTCACTCCTCAATTAGTCGTAATGGCTAAGTCTGGGCCATGCCAAATGCAGGAGTCTGGAATTCCATCTGGGTCTCCCACATGGGTGCAGGTGCCCAAGTACTTGGGCCATCTTCCAGCACTGTTCCAATAGCTTTAGCAAGGAGTTGGATCAGAGTGCAGCAGTTGGGACTTGAACCAATGCTCATATGGGGTGGTCATCTCACCAGTGTAGCCTAAATCCTTGTACCACAAGGTCGGATCCCTTAATTTAATTTCAATTTATTTTTTTCTCATACCTTGAAATGGGTGCTTCTCTGTGAATTTTAAGCATTTTTCCTTTTCCATTTAGGTAGTAATGTCTCTACTTAGAAGTTTTTACATATGATAGTTGTGTTCTTAAGTCTAATTGAACTGAGTAATATTAGTATATATTTTCAATTCTGAGTTCAGTTCCTAACACCTGGATCATTTAGAAGAGGGTTCACTCATTTTTAACATTTTTTTATTTGCTTCAGATATTACCTTCTAGTTTCATTCCATTTAGTCACAAATTGAAGTAATTAATTTTTGAAGACTTTTACATGGAAAATGTGTGGTCAAATTTTATAAGTGTTCTAAGTGTGCTTATAAGTACATATTTTACATTTGTATGCAATAACAATATAGATGGATGGATGGATGGATGGGTAAATGGATAGATGTCCATTACATCAAATTCTGTGAATTTCATTATTTAAAATATCTATATTTTCTGGGATTTTTGCATGTACTATTAATTAATGATGTAAACATAGTAAATGTTCCAGCTAAAAATTATTCCTTCTCAGATTTATCTCAATTTTCATTTCATTTACTTCAATAGTCTTTTTTTTTTTTTAAAGACAGAGTTACAGAGAGAGGTAGAGACAGAGAGAGAGGTTTTCTATCTGCTGGTTCACTCCCCAGATGGCCCGCAATGATGGCAGGTGCTGAGCCGATCCATAGCCAAGAGCCAGGAGCTTCTTCCAGGTCTCCCACATGGATGCATGGGCGCAAGAACTTGGGCCACCTTCTACTGCTTTCCCAGGTCATAGTAGAGAGCTGGATAGGAAGAGGAGCAGCCGGGACTAGAATCAGCGCCCATATGTTATGCTGGTGCTTCAGGCCAGGGCTTTAACCTGCTGCACTACAGTGCCAGCCCCTCAATAGTCTATTATTAAACAACCTAAAATTATTTATTTTCCTGGTTCTCTCTGTCTCTTGATGTTACATCTTTTTTTTCTGTTTTTTGACAGGCAGAGTGGACAGTGAGAGAGAGAGACAGAGAGAAAGGTCTTCCTTTGCCGTTGGTTCACCCTCCAATGGCCACCACGGCCAGCGTGCTGCGGCCAGCACACCGCGCTGATCCGATGGCAGGAGCCAGGTACTTATCCTGGTCTCCCATGGGGTGCAGGGCCCAAGTACTTGGGCCATCCTCCACTGCACTCCCTGGCCACAGCAGAGAGCTGGCCTGGAAGAGGGGCAACCGGGACTAGAACCCGGTGTGCTGGCGCCTTAAGGCGGAGGATTAGCCTAGTGAGCCGTGGCGCCGGCCCGATGTTACATCTTAAAAATACATTTTTTAAATATTCCTATCCTAATAACTTACACAAGAAAAATGATATATATGACAACAAATATGACAACAATGATAAAAAAAAATTTCCAAAGTGCAAACTTGTAAATGTATCAACCTAGAATTGAAGCAAAACAGTTCTTCATTAATATAAACCCAAAACTATGAGAGTTTATCACCATTAGACCTTCACTAAATAATTGCTATAGTTTAAATTCAAAATTAAAAAAAAATCCTATACAAAAATTAAATGAAAAAACTTGAAGGAATAATCTTAATGAATGACAAGTATGTAGATGGCCTTTATAAATTAATAATTTACAATTCCTTGAGTTAAAAATACAGCATTTTTGTACAAATTTGTTTGTTATGCTTTTTTATCTTTATATCTCCTTCTGGCTTATGCATTCTAGGAGCTCAAAGATGAGTTTATTCGGAGAGCAAGCGAGGAGGGTGTTAGTTTAGGGCGTTAGTTTCAGTCCAGCAAATTTGTTTTGTGAGTTATTTTTGTTTTCCTTCCTTTTTTATGTTTCATTTTTTGTTTTAAAATTCAATAATGAACTCTTGAAAACAGACAAATATTATTGAATTCTTTATTTTTATTTTTTTGTATTCCTCATGACTAAACTCTAATATCTACCATGTTCTCCATTAAATTGATTTTATAACAGTTGAAATTACAGTAGCAGACTCCAAATCACTGAACTATGTTCTGTTTACTAGTGATATTACTCAGAGGCATACTGGCACATTCTTGCCCAAGAATTTGCAACTTACTGCCCCCCAAAGCACTTGTTTGTGAGATGTCTCCTCTGACAACCCAGGTGGCACAGAGAAGACTAGGACAGAACAGTTACCCTAGCAGCAAGGGAACACAGCACATTTAAACTGAGGCATCCTGAAGGCATGAAACTACATGGTCAGTCAGTGAGAAGATGCCTTAGGATAACTCGTGAAATCCTTTGGTGAAATGATTTGAAACTCACAAAAGTCACTCAGCAAAATAATTTCATAAAAACCTATTTTTTAGATCTCTTACTAGTTTTTTTTTTTTTTTTTTTTTTGAAGCAATTAAGTATTTGAAAGACAGAGACAGATCTCATTCACTGATTCACTCTTCACACGCTGACAGTAGCCTAGGCTGGGCAAGATGGAAGCTGGGAGCTGAGAACTCATTTTAGTTCTCCCAACTGAGTGAGAGGCAAATTTCTTATTCTTTCCATTCCAGTTACAGTGCCATCATCTGCTGCCACTGTGGTTCACACTAGCAGGAGGCTGGAGTGGAGAAAGGAGTGGGAACTCTGACGTGAGTGTCAACATTCCAAGTGGCATCTTAACCATGCCAGATGTCCACATAGATCTTTGGGTAAGAAGAGAAGCAAAGCCTGACATGTTGATCCTGAAATTAATGCCATAACCATTCCAATACAGAATGATGTTGGGCAAGCAAGGATAAAAGATCAGTAGTATTCTCAAGACTCAAAACAAAGACAAACTGGAGTAGATGTGCTATTTGGTTGCAATTTGAGATGCTGGTATACAATGTTCGGATGTCTGATTTGAATCCTGGCCAGTTCATTTCCAATAGATTGAACTTCCTGTCAGTTTGTACACTGCAAGGCACCAGATAAGGGCTTAAATACATAATTCCTGCCACTCTTGTAAGAGACTCACCTACCGAGTTCTGGATTCCATCTGGCCCTGCCCTGAATGTTGCAGACATTTAGGGAGTAAACCAGCGGAAGGAAGGTGTCTGTCTCTCTGTCACTCTGCCTCTTTGATAAAATAAATAAACAGACAAACAAGCAAACATAAGAGAAATAAACCCCAGACTAAAAGCAAATTCAAAATTCTCATATAAAAATTTCCTCTGACTTCTAGGGAAATTGTGTAAGAAATCCATTTCAGAAACTTACCACGTTTTACTTAGGGCAGTTCATTTAGTTAATTCTAGACAACAGAGGTTTAACATAAATATTTCCTTATTCATTCCATGAAATTATATTCTATGGACACTTACTGACAGTAAGAACATGAAACGCGACAAGTTTTTTTAAATTTCTTATTACCTGTAAAAATAGGGATAACAACATATTTTACTCATTGGGCTGCCATAAGAATTAAGTGAGTTGCTCCATCTTAAGTGCCTGGGGTATCTCCTACCACATAAGAAATCAGAAAAAAGCAGCCAAGGCTAAGAACACTCAACTGCTAAACAAGTGACACAGTAATTTAAGGAGTAACAAAGAAAATACTAACAACAACTTTTCTCATAAAACCCTTTTAGTCTTGCCATGTCAAAGGGACATTAAAAATGGAAAAACAATGGCAGATAATTATGAACAAAAGGACAAAATAATAAAAAAGCATTTCAGTATGAGTTTCAGGCTTGCCTGTTCATATGTTTTTGACTATTTCTTATTAGATAGCTTCTCAGATTGAAGAAGACTGTCAGTCATCTGAGAAGATGGAGGTTAAGGGTCTCTCTGACTGTGCTCACAATATTTTCATCCTTGAATAAATCATGATCAAACACTCAAGGTTTAATTTCAGCTGTTAGGAAAAGAGAACACGGTTGAAGCAGCCTGGAACTACATATTCCAACAGGTAATAAACAAACAGTAGAGACTAAATATGGAATCCTGGTCTGTGAATGTTATGTACATCTCTGTTGGCTTAAAAGAACTAGATGGGCTGGCTTGACTTTGAATTTGTCTCCTGAACAGTTCTTAATAAGATATAAGCCACTGGGAAGGAAATGAGAGGATCAAAGTCAAACTTTCTGTGCAGCAAATGCAGGTTTTTTATAATATAACATTAGAGTCAAATGGCCTATTTCCAAAAGAAAGAAAGAAAGAAAGAAAGAAAGAAAGCCGAAAGAGAAAACAGTAACTGGAGGCAGGTGCTGTGGTACAGTAGCAGGTAAAGCCATCATCTGCAGCACCAGCATCCCATACAGATGCCCAGTCCTCGCTGCTCCACTTCCAACCTGGCTCCCTGCTAATGCGCCTGGGAAAGCAACAAAAGATGACTCAATTATTTGGGCCCCTGTACCAAAATGGGAGACCTGGGAAATACTCCTGACTCCTGGCTTTGGTTTGGCCCAGCTCTGGCCATTGCAGCCATTTAGAGATCTTCCATCTGCTGTTTATTCTCTGTCTGTTTCTCTCTCTCTCTCTCTCTGTCTCTCTCTCTCTCTCTGTCTGTCTTTCTCTAACTCTGCCTTTCAGACAAATAAATAAATCTTTTAAAAAAGAAAAAGAAAACGGGACTGGAAATGGAAGTAGCATTTCTGATTAAGTTATGTGAATTTGAAAAACCTGAGGGTGATTCAGCTGCAGTCATGGAATTTTTCAGACTGAAGCATTCAATATCATGAATCTCAACATGGAACCTTGGAAGAATATGTTATACAATGTTGTTTAGGACACATACATCAAAAAAGTATATTAAGAGAGATGGTCAGAGACATCCTCTTTATTTTGGATTGCATCTTCTACTTTTCTATAAGGAAATCATGTTGCATAGTGCAACAGATATTTGATATTAACTCATAAGACATAACCACTTGCTTAAATTCTTCGACATTTGTTCTAGTGGAGTATTTGGACCTTTTCCTAAAACAAGGTTATGCTGCTGCAGTAAATTCTAACATGTATTAAAAATTTTAAAAAGAAACAAAGATTTGTAATCTTTCTTGAGTAAATATACCCTTAGGGATGACTAAATATGTCCACCTGCATACATAATACAGAGAGAACTATAGTCACCTGGTTATCTTGCCCTTGAAGAACAAGTCATTTCCTGCAAAGAGCCACTGACTTGCCCTAAGAAAGCCAAACTAAATGATGAGCCAAGATCAATCTGTAGTTGTTTAGAATCCCCAGTCTTCAAGGCACCACATGGAAGATTTAAGAATTGAAAAGAAACTGAGACTTGTGTTTAGAGATAGAAAATAGAAAGCAAGAGGGAATGAAGATTTGAACAGAATTAGTGGTGGCTCTTGTCATAGAAACAAAGAAAGGAGTTGAGTCCCACATAATTTATGGGTTTCAAAGATTTCCATAAGGAAAATTGATGGAAAAAAGCACACAAACATATTTTTCATATTTCAGTTTCAAATGAAAAAGGAGAAACTTGAGCACCAAGAAGAGAAATAAGTAGTAGAGGAAAGTAAGGAGCTGAAAATAGACAGGAACATTTTTCTTATTGCCAATACTTTCTCATGCATGAATTGTCACCTTAGAAAGTGTCTAATTTCTTCAAATCTTTTGTAAATATGGGAAGAACTGAAATTGAAATAAAGCCCCTGTTGGTTTTATAACAATGTGTGACAATCAAGTAGTCACTGTTAAAATGTGCAAAATAGCTTGGAAAATTCATAGAAAATGTCCTGTGGTTTTTATTTATTTATTTAAAATTTGTTTATTTGGAAGGCACAGTCACACACATACAAACAGACAGATACACACAAACACCCAGAGAAAGAGAGAGAGAGAACAAGAGAGAGAGAGGGAGAGAGAGAAAGGTCTTCCATCTTCTGAGTCACTCCCCAGTTGGGCATAATAGTCAGGGATAGGCCAGGCTGAAGCCAAGAGCTTTGTCTGGGTTTCCCTCATGCATGGCAGGGGCCCAAACACTTGGGCCATCTTCCACTGCTCTTCCCAGGCTATTGTCAGGGAGCGGGATCGGAAGTGGAACAGCTGGGGAAAGAACTAGGGTCCATCTGGGGTGCTGGTGTCACAGGAATCAGCTTTACTCACTACATCACAATGCCTACCTCTCTGTAGAAGTTTTAAGCACTGATAATGTTATTCGAGTAAGTGATGACCTTCCAAAATTACTGTTTTAAAGAATAACCCCTTCACTGCAGACATCCTAGTGAATACATTTAGAAAAGTGAGCTCTTTACATTTTGCAAAATATATGTATGTATCTATGATTTTATTTTTAATTAAACTAAAGACACACTTAAAATTTGTCATCTTTTTTGACAGCAGAAACTACTAAAAATAATGACAGAGTAATACTAGAGAAAGTTCATAGTAACTAAGTGATGAAGGATTAATAGCCAAAAAATATTTAGTTAAATATATTCATAGCTTAAATTTATCCTCCCCGATGCCACCCCGCATGTATTTAAGTCTCTAGTAAATCTAGCTTTAATCTACAACTATATAATTATCTAATATTATCTAATGATAGATAATGATAGAATATATTATAATAAGTGGTGTTTGTATTTGGAAAGGCAACAACAGCATCTAGAAAATCAGAGTTTAAACAAAAAATGTCAGTTCCTGTCAGTGGGTTGTGTCAGGAGAATTAACCATACTGGATAAATAAATAAAAGCAAGATCATCTCCAAACTGGAAAATGATATTCATTGTGAGGGAAAAACAATACACAGCGTGGAAAGGCTTCCTAAGTTGCTTGGTAAAGTGAAAACATAGAAGATTTTTCAGAAACAATTATGGTAATTCCATAGTCACAAAGTGGATGAGGGAAAAAGCAAAAACTTGAGCTCCGCATGCTAGCTACATGGGGAAGAATGTGTTATCCTGTCTGCCATGATCGCAAGCTTTACTCTATTACTGCCTGATATATCTGAGCCTACCAAATAGATATAAAATGATAGCAGATGACCTCCTGTGGGATTTTGTGCACAGACAACGAAGGATGAATCAGCCTGAATTGAATTGTGTTTCTCTCTCCCAGAGATAAATATTGCATACTAAATCAGTTTCAGTGTACTCTCACTGCCTTCCATTTAGCTTAATATATGCAGTGTCAAGTTATTTCAAACTGAGTACCGTTTGACTCCATGTATAGTTTGTCTAAGGTAAAAATTGGAAACAGTTAAAGCAATGTATAATGACATTTTTTCCCACTCCCACAATTTTTCACTGAATAGTGAGAAAAATCTAAGAGCTGGAACCTTGACTTAACTGGTATTGCTAATGCTGCTTAGTGGTGCGAAAACTCGTATCTTTGGAATTCTAAGAACTGACTTCATTATTTCATTCACAAACTTTGTCTTAGTGAAATGGAATAAATCAAGCTAGGTCATATTTTTTAACTAAAAGTTTTTACAGGGTTACTATATTCCTGAAGACATTGTCATCTGCAAAGGTTGTATCAAAGATACATTTTGTGTGTGTGTGTGTGTGTGTGTGCAGAACTGTTTTCTCTGTTTCTGAAGTGGATGTGGGTGGGCAGGTGTGTATGTAATATATGCAAACTGTAGTTAATAGGCAGATAAAAGATACTGGATACAAAGTTCTTGAAAATATTTATAGTGAAAAGATAATACTCCTTTCTCTGCTCTATTTTGGCCGGCGTCTCAGCTCACTAGGCTAATCCTCTGCCTGTGGCACCGGCACTCCGGTTCTAGTCCCAGTCAGGGCGCTGGATTCTGTCCCGGTTGTTCCTCTTCCAGTCCAGCTCTCTGCTGTGGCCCGGGAGGGCAGTGGAGGATGGCCCAAGTCTTTGGGCCCTACGCCTGCGTGGGAGTCCAGGAGAAGCACCTGGCTCCTGGCTTCAGATCAGCGCAGCGTGCCAGCTGCAGCGGCCGTTGGGGGGTGAACCAACGGAAAAGGAAGACGTTTCTCTCTATCTCTCTCACTGTCCACTCTGCCTGTCAAAAAAAAAAAAAAAAAAAAAAAAAGATAATACTCCCTTCTCTGCTCTTTTCTTTTTCCCCCAGCAGATGTTTTAGCCAATACCTGTAACAAAGGGGAGGGACTGAAACAAATAAACAAAATAATCAGTGATAATTGATATGGAGAACGGCACAGCAAATTCAGTGCTGTCAGATTGGTTAGGACATTTGGATGGGCTTCTTTAACAAAGATGCACAACAATAGAGGTTTATTTATCTTCAATACAGAACAAGTTTGCAATAGAGTCTTTGAGATGAATTTGTCTATGATGCAGGTGTCTTCTATTTTATTCTAACATCCCTTTGAGGATGACCTGATGTTAGAGTTTAGCATGACTCACCAAAATGTGCACAATTTGGGAAAAGGAAAATAGTAAGGTCATGTATTACTGGTTATATTTTTATTTAAGGCCACAACCCTGAAAATTAAAACAAAAATATTCATATCAAATGGTCCAGAAATTAGTCACTTGGCACACTAGATTCAAGAATGATGAGAAAGTCAGTCTTTGATCCAAGCAATCTGGTCTTTAAATAGAACTGATGGGTGATTGACTATAAATCTTGGAGAATGTCTAGCACTCTGTTATTTTCCTAAAGCTGGTAGCTAAAATTACCCACAATGCACCTTCACAACTTGATGAAAAAAATTTTGTCATTTTTTTGGTTCTCATTCTATTAACAGTTCTGTAACTGATAAGAGGTGATTGATGTAACAGTATAGAAGATCACTTCTCAAAAAATATGCCTTTGAAGTGAATTTTGTTTTTTCTACTTTCTTGCTAAAGGACTTCTCTTTACCTTAGTTTGTTAATCTGTGAAAATGGGAATACATTTCAATAGGTTACTATAAACGTATGGTTTATATTGCAAACACATAGAATACTATTTAGCACATAAGAACTCATTTTAATTTAATTATGAGTCTGACTTTTTCTAGAATAATAGTTTTAGCCAGGTATTTTATAATTTATCACTGTAAGATCTGTTTATAGACTTCTATTTTACTTTATTAAAATCTGTATTGTTTAATAAGACCTAATAAAATGGAAAATCAAGTACATAGAACTACAAGTTTTTTTTTCTGTTTTTACCAATTTCTAACAAATGGTACTTTAAAAATTTATATCTGTCTATAAATAATGGCTTCAATATTGGATTTAATAGGTTTATCAATTGGCCTGCTCTTTTTTAAAAAAAAAAAAAAACAATTACAAGTAAAATTGTAAAACTCTGTGTATGTGGTTAAAAACCAAAAAAAGTCTGTTTTATACAACCGGAAACTAATAATTCTTTAATATTTCATTTCAAGCTTACAGCAATAATAAAGATTTGTGAGTGCCTACCAGAGCACAAAACAGCTTGAGAAATACAGCTGAGACTGGTGAAGGCATCCTGATGAAAGAGAGTCAGATAAAATTTAAGAAATTATGTGGAGTATAAATTATAAGCAAGCATTAAACACACAAAACCATGGACAGTAGCTGATGTTCTGCATAAGTACAGGGTTGGCAGTAGTAATAGAGTGTGTGGTTCGTGCTTGAGCATGCGGATATCTTCACATAAAAGAGAAAAACATTCCTGCCTGTCGTGATGGATCAAGAGTGAAGGGACTTCACGTCACAGATGGAAGAAAGAGAGAGGCATTGGGAGGACACACAGAAGGAAAAGGGCGAGATAAAGAAGTGGAGATTAACCACGTTGCCTACAAAAATTTTAAATCTGAAAGTGGGCAATGTGAATAGCAATGGAAAGAAGGGGAGAGAGAAAGAGAGAAGGAAGAAGAAAAAATATAATGAAAATGAAAAATAGCTCTGAAAATTCAGACCTCGGGCAGGAATTTGGTACAGCAGTTAAACCGCCAGTTGAGACCACCGAATCCCATATGAGAACGCCTGTGTTCGAATCTCACCTCCACTTCTAATTCCTGCTTCTTCTTGCTGAAAACTGGAGAGGCAGCGAATTATAATTAAAGTAGCTGGGCCCTGCCACCCACACGGGAGAACTGGTGAGCTCACAGCTTCTGGCTTAGCTCCCAGTCAGTGGCTGTGGCAAGCATTTGGAAGTGAATCAGTAGGTGGGAGTGCTCTCTCACTCTCTCAAATAATGTATTTATAAAATTTAAAAGGATATATTAATTTTTGAAAATGGAGGCTAAGATGTGCATAAACCAAACACAGAGGACCTCGTCTCGTTGAATCAGAGCCCTGTTGCTCTCCTGATAGCAGTCCAGTTGTATGTGTCTTTACAAGAGAAGTTTGTAACAACCCTTGGCCTTGATGCCATACTTCACTACTCACCTACACATCAACCCTTGCTTGAGAAGCTGATAAACTTCAAATCATAGTACTGCACACTCAATCTTTCGGTCATAGATAAATCTAACTGAAGCTAGGGAAAGAGGTCCAGATCTGTGCTTTCCAGCACATTAACCCCAGTCACATTAGGTTGAGCACTGGTTCAAATTGAGTTGAGCTTAAAGTACAAAACACATACTGGAGGCTGGCGCTGTGGCATAGCGGATAAAGCTAATGCCTGCAGTGCTGGCATCCCATATGGGCAACAGTTTGAGACCTGGCTGCTCCACTTCCCATCCAACTCTCTACTGTGGCCTGGGAAAGCAGTGAAAGATGGCCCAAGTCCTTAGACCCCTGCATCCACATGGGAAGACCTGGAGGTAGCTCCTGGCTCCTGCCTTTGGATTGGCATAGCTCCAGCCATTGCAGCCATCTGGGGAATGAACCAGCGGATGGAAGACCTCTCTCTCCCTCTCTGCCTCTTTATCTCTCTATGTAACTCTGACTTTGATTATTTCTGGGGCTAGTGCTGTGGCACAGCAGGTTAAAGCCCTGGCATACTGCACTGGCATCCCATATGGGTGCCGTTCAAGTCCCAGCTGCTCCTCTTCCAATCCAGCTCTCTGCTGTGGCCTGGAAAAGCAGTAGAAGATGGCCCACGTCCTTGGGCCCCTGCACCCGCATGGGAAGACCCTGTGTAACCTCCTGGTCCTTGCTTTTGATATGTTCAGCTCTGGCCATTTCGGTCATTTGGGGAGTGAACCAGTGAATGGAAGGCCTCTCCCTCTCTTTTGCTCTACAATATCTATGTCTCAAATAAATAAATCTTTGAAAAAAATTTATTTATTTATTTTTAAGGCAGTGACAGAGAGGGCGAAACACAGAGATAGATTCTCCATCTGCTTGTTCACTCTGAAAATGGTCACAATGTCCAGGGCTGGGCAGGGCCAAAGCCAGGAGCTAAGAGCTTCATCTGGGTACCCCATATAGATGCAGGGTCCCAAGGACTTGGGCCATCTTCCACTGCTTTGTCACATTAGCACACTAACAAGAAGATGGTTTGGAGCATCCTGGGCACGAACTGGTGCCCATACAGGATTCTGGTTTTGCAGGCCAGGTTCAACCTGCTGTGCCACAATGCCAGCCTTGAGTATTAGAAATTTAAAAAAATATATTTATTTAAGAGGAGAGAGAGAGACAGAGACAGAGACAGAGACAGAGACAGAGAGAGAGACAGAGAACTTCTATAAAATTTTTCACTCCCCAAAGATGGGAACCAGGAATTCAATTCAGGGGAGTGGTAGGGGTACAAGTACTTCAGTCATCAAAGTTCCCTCCCAGGGTTTGCAGGGTATTGAATCCAAGTATTCCAAGATCAAACATGGACATCTTAACTGGTATGTTACCACTAGTCCAAATGCCTACTTCAAATTATATTTCTATTGAATCAACCTGATATAAAATTTTATCCATCAAAAAGCAAAATAATTTACCTTTCTGTAAATGCAAAAAAGAAGAAAAGAGCCCCCTACTGAGTAGAGATTTATATAATTATAGTGCCTAATCTATTGCATAACAAGATGTAAGTCCACTTGGTTGTCCTCCTAGTCATTCACCATATCTATCTGTACTTTATTGGAGGATTTTAGAGTATGTGCTATTGAATTTTTTTAAGCCAGTTAAATAAATCAGTACCTTTTATACCCCTGTAATCACAGTTTTAAAATTCTCCCTTACTAATGCTGAAAAGTACAAAAGGCAGAATAAAAATTATAATTTATACCATATGTACTTTGAAAGAGTCAAAAAAGATAATATTATTTGAACAATCATGGTAACTGACCAATGTATTGAAATGAAGAATAAAAACCAAAGTAGCTGGGAAGTCAGTACTTTGCTAGCCATGCTACTTAGTGGCAGGAAAGCTCTACAGTAGATCAAGCATTGCACTTTATCCATTATCCATTGCATGTCTTTCCACATTTTCATGTCTTTGAAAACAAGGTGCAGCAATGATTGATGATATTCTATAATTTCTGCCCAGCAGACAGCATTAAACAACAGAAACATCATTGCCTGTGCATGAGCAAGCAAGCATCACTGTCACTTGTGGCATGACAATACTTGTGGCGTGTCAGTGTTTTCATCAACAAACCATCTGAAAAAGAATGGGAGTTTTGTTTTGATTTTGAAAAGTTTCTACAGATACAGTCTAGTAAGATTGGAATAAAGCAACACATCTGATCAAATCAGTGTCCATATCAAAGAGAAAGTTCTGGAGACAACACACAGCAATACTGACATAAATGCCATCAATTATCTTGATAATCCAGGTGATGGTACATTTTGAACATAAATAAAACTAAAAGGAATGATACTTCTGATTTTCATGTGAAGAATTCTTAAAAAAAAAAAAAAGCTAAACCAATTTATTTTGCTTCTATTTTCCTTTCACTGTGGTAATGTAAAATTAAAAAAACTCAGCCACCTTGCGGCGCCAGCACACCGGGTTCTAGTCCCGGTCGGGGCGCCAGATTCTGTCCTGGTTGCCCCTCTTCCAGGCCAGCTCTCTGCTGTGGCCAGGGAGTGCAGTGGAGGATGGCCCAAGTGCTTGGACCCTGCACCCCATGGGAGACCAGGATAAGTACCTGGCTCCTGCCATCGGATCAGCGTGGTGCGCCTGCCGCAGCGCGCTGGCCGTGGCGGCCATTGGAGGGTGAACCAATGGCAAAGGAAGACCTTTCTCTCTGTCTCTCTTTCTCACTGTCCACTCTGCCTGTCAAAAAAAAAAAAAAAATTAAAAAAAACTCTTCCCCCATTTAGTCGTATCATATAAAATTCTTACAAAAGTTTGAAATTAAAATTCTAAATTACAGAAATTAAATAAATTACAATTTAATTAAGTGTATTTTCTTTATTAAAGTAAAAAATAAAATTTGATTTGTGCTATCTTCGATTTAATGAACTAGACATCTAAATTGTGAATTGAATACCTCATTCTCAGTGATAAGGTTTCTAGAGTCTCTTTGAGTTCCCGATTTTAGCTACTCATTCTATATCATTTTATAATTACCAATGAAATATCAAAATGTTAAATGTTATGCTTATGCTATTTCTCCTCATACATTCTATTTAAAACAAATTTATTGAGTTATCTATATAAGAAACAAGAATATTAAAAACAGAAAATATGACTCCTTTTTACTACTGATGTCTACCCATTATGATTTTTTTTACATTCTCTGATTTACAGTTGTAGTTTTTTAAAATATTTATTTATTTATTTGAAAGAGAGAGAGAGATACATGTTCCATCTGCTTGTTCACTCCCTAGATGGCCATAATGGCCAGGACTGGGCCAGGCTGAAACCAGGAGCCAAGAGCTTTATCTGAATCTCCCACTTGGATGGCAGCAGTCCAAGTACTTAGGCCAACTTCTATTGCTTTTCCTAGGCATATTAGCAGGAAGCTGGATTGGAAGCAGAGCAGCTGGGACTGGAACCTGGGCCAATATGGGATATTGGCATCACAGATGGCAGCTTTATCCCTTAAGCAACAATACTGACCCTAGTATTTGCATTCTTAAACAGGATTAAGCCTGTTGTATCTTTCTGGACATTCATTGGATAAATAAATAAAAAATCAATAATACAAAATTCACAATATCCTGCTAAGTCCTTTTTTTTTAAGTTTGGGGGATAGGATTGAACCCATAAAGAAACAATCAAAATCAATTAAGTAAATATTTGTTTTTTGATTGCCTAAAAGTCACAATACAGTTTTTCCCCACAGAAATAGATGAAGGCTATTTCAAATATCTATTATTTTATCTTATTCATAGAAAACATAACACATGCATTCATTATAAAATTGTAAATTTTCTTCAATTGCAATACAACACACTTTTGGCAATGTTCTCTATAGATAAATCTTATTTCTTCTTACCCCTTGAATATTTAATATTAAAACAAAAGTCTTTACCATGATTTTCTATGTCTTTAATTCTTTAGATTCCTGAGTTTTTTATTTGTTTATCTCTGAGTATGTGTTTGTGTGTGTACAACTTTAATGTTTTTGTCCAAGAAGCATTGGTGAAAGATGTCTTGGTGTTGTGTGTGTATGTGTGTATGTTTGTGTGCCTGAAATTGCCTTTGTAATTTTTTTTTACCTTAAACTTAATCTGATTGTTGTTACAGAGAGTACAACTGGCTTATTTAACACTCTTTCCCAGCTCCAAAATCCCTTGGCAGCCTCCAATATAAAGCCGTAGGAGAGGGAAATTCAGTTTCAATACTCAATTCTCAGCTTCCTGACAGCTATGGGTGGCTAAGAAAAACAGTTGTGTCTGGAAAATTTTACCAAGGTGAAACTCTGCCAGTAAAGGAAAATATCAAGAAAAACTTTTGTTTCTTGAAGAAATACAAACATAAAGATTCAGCTGCTGTGGCACATTTACTCTTTCCAACCCGTGTATTCTCTTGCAAGAGAGATAAAAATCATCTTGTGACCATGAGACAATAATAATAAGGATGAATGACTACATATGTAGAGTGACCACGCAACCCAAGAAAAAACAAAAATAAGAAACTCCCCTTTAACATTATTGTTGTCAGTTTGCCTGCTTCAAGTGACCAAGTGATTCAGAACATCAGCATGGTAATTAACTCTTGCTACTGCATTGGCCTGCCACACTCTCATAGATTCGAGCACTAAAATAACAATAAATCCAAATGGGTTTGGACTACTTATTAGTTGCACATACAACATAACAAGAACAGTATGGTGTTATCTTCCCACATCTGTAATTCCCTAGGATGACACTAAACCAAAGGGGTCAGATCACAGATGAGATAATATGTGCTTTAATAGGTGAGGGAGCGTTTCAGCTAAGTAGCTAGTAAGCTAGAATACACCATTTCTTACCAGAAACAGGAAGGTGAATGTAAAATTGTTTTGTACTGCCTCTTACAACAGTCTAGAGTGCTGTGTTCCAGGCACAAAAAATTCTGCCAGGACATGGCCACCTGTACTTACGCTTTCCCTGTGTGGCCTCTATGGAGACACATAGGGTTGCTAAGATACTACGGCAGGGCCATTTCTCCACAAGCATTTGTTAAGTGAGAATAATATAAACCATGTATTTGCATGCTTCAATTAATCTGGTTTTCTTTTCTTTATAGCTAAATTAACCCTACCTGATGGACTTCAGCACAGAATTTTATACTTTAAACAACTGCTTCTTTGGACTATGAAGGTAATGTTGAATTGGATTTCTGTATTCACTGAGACTCAAGACAGACTGTTGCTAATTTGATTCTCTTTAAAAGATTTATTTATTTGAAAGGCAGAGTTATAGGGGGTGAAGAGGGAGAAAGAGAAAGAGAGCCATCTTCCATCATCTGATTCACTCCCCTAATGCTGCAAAGGTCAGGGCTGGGCCAGGCTGAAGCCAGGAGCCAGGAGCTTCATCCGGGTCTTCCATCTGGATGCAGGGGCATTTGGGCCATCTTCCACTGTTTATCCAGAAGCATTAACAGGGAGTTGGATCAGAAGTGGAGCAGCCGGGATTTGTGCCCATTTGGGATGCCAGTGCTGTAGGCAGTGGCTTAATACAGTGCTACACTGTGCCATATTGAAATTTGTTTTTACATTTTTTCCATTTATTTATTTGAAATGTAGAGCAACTGAGAAAAATGGAGAGATGAGAGAGAGAGAGAGAGAGAGAGAGAAAGAGAGAGAGAGAGAGACTTCCATTTGCTTGCTCACTCCCCAGGCAGAAGCCAAGAACTTGGAACTGAATTCCAGCCAGGTCTCAATATGGATGGCAGTGCCCAAGCACTTGTTTCATCATGTGCTGCTTTCCCAGACACATTAGCAGAGAACTTGTTCAGAGAGACCCAGACTTGAAATGTTAGGGAGGCTGGTGTCGGAAGCCACAGCTTAACTCACTGTGACACATCACCAACTCCTGTTTGAAGATTTTAAGGCCATTCTCCAAGAATGGTGCTCTAAAATCCTGTTATTTTATAGAACTTTTCTCATTCAAGCTAGTTGACACTTAATTGGTCCATTAAATCAAACAATTCTGTTTTAATTTCACCTTTGAAATTAAAAATTCCTCAAATATTTCTTTAATAATTTCCTCACTAAATTTTCTTTTATTCTTGGA
Organism: Oryctolagus cuniculus; assembly: GCF_051225735.1. Lineage (NCBI taxonomy): Eukaryota > Metazoa > Chordata > Mammalia > Lagomorpha > Leporidae > Oryctolagus > Oryctolagus cuniculus. The sequence goes on from NC_142875.1 coordinate 45,381,549, forward strand.
GATTCACCCCCACCCCACCCACCTCTGCCCAGCTTGCTGACTTCTCCAAAAGCCCAAATTGCCCTGACACCATGCCCCTGGATCCCAGCCACTGGAGCCCCACCCTCCCACCAACAGATGCTGAGCCCCACCCCCTCCAAGTGCTTGCTAGCCACTCCACCTCTCCAGCCCCCAGCCCCCGACTCTTGCAAAGCTGGCATTCTCTTCCCGTGACATGTTGGGGTCTTTGCTTGTTTCCAAGTGTTGGGATGTGCCCATGGGCTCCTCCCCTCAAGCCCCTGTTCTCTCCAGAGCCCAAGCTGAAGGGCCCATTCTCTTTGCTCCTTCCACTTGCCTCATGTCTCCATCATTCATTTGCTTGTGCATTCATTGATTCACTTATTCACTCATTCATTCTCTCAGTCATTCCTTCTTGACTCACTCGTGTGTCCCAACTGCCTTCGATATACACAGAGGCTCAATCCCAGCTGGGCTGGCACTGCTGTCTCGGTTTGCAAGACTGTTCCAAACCCATCTCCCCAGTCTCCGCAGCCCTGCACCCTGCTTCCTCTTGACCTTTCTTTCCACTTGAAGGAGGCACAGGGTTCACACAGGTGCACCTGCCTTAGCTCTCCCTGCCTCACAGGACTCCCTGCATCCAATTCTCACACACACTCACACAGCAAGACATGCTGCTACCCCTGGATAAGCCAGCTACCTCCCATCCTCTGCTGCTTTTGTATCAAGAAGCCAGATCCTCATAAAAGTTCTCTGAGACCAGTGAAGTAGGAGAAGTTGGGAGCAGACACACACACGGACACACCCGCACACACATGGACACACACACACACATGCACACATACACGGACACACGGCTCCCCTGGCCTCATCAACACAGAGTGCTTTATCAGTGGGTGGGGAAAGGCTGCAGTCGGCTCGACAGCCCCCCTGCCCTCACCCCCACAACCTGCCAGGCAGGGGCAGCCTCCTAACACCTGGTGCCTCTGCCAAGCAAGGCTTCAAACCACGACCTGCCTGGATTGTAAGCTGGAGAAGCTGCAGGGCTGGAGATTCAGCCCCTCTCCCTCGCCCTCTCCTGGGGAGCTCCCAGGCTTCCCCAGGGCCTCACCCAGGTCCTTCCCAAGGAACAGCTCTGGGAGCACAATGGGGCCCGCTTCCGGGGACCTGCCCAGGGCGGAGGGTGGAAGAGAGGCCGCCTCAGCCCCTGCCCCTGCTGCCCGCCTTCTCAGCCTCCTTGAGTCCTCCCTGGGCCCCATCAAAAAAGAAAAAAAAAATCAACTCTTTTTTTTCCAGGAGCTTATTGTTTTTATTTTTGTTATTTTTATCCAACAGATTTTTTCAGTTATTTTTAACTTTTTTTTATTATTTTTTTATTTTTTATTTTTTATTTTTGACAGGCAGAGTGGACAGTGAGAGAGAGAGACAGAGAGAGAAAGGTCTTCCTTTGCCGTTGGTTCACCCTCCAATGGCCGCCGCTGCAGCCGGCGCACCGCGCTGATCCGATGGCAGGAGCCAGGATCCAGGTGCTTTTCCTGGTCTCCCATGGGGTGCAGGGCCCAAGCACCTGGGCCATCCTCCACTGCACTCCCTGGCCATAGCAGAGAGCTGGCCTGGAAGAGGGGCAACCGGAACAGAATCCGGCGCCCAGACTGGGACTAGAACCCGGTGTGCCGGCGCCGCAAGGTGGAGGATTAGCCTATTGAGCCACGGTGCCGGCCAGTTTTTTTTTTTAACTTTAATTTAATGAATATAAATTTCCAAAGTACAGCTTATGGATTACAATGGCTTCCCCCCCATAACCTCCCTCCCACCCACAACCCTCCCCTTTCCCACTCCCTCTCCCCTTCCATTCACATCAAGGTTCACTTTTGATTCTCTTTATATACAGAAGATCAGTTTAGCATACATTAAGTAAAGATTTCAACAGTTTGCTCCCACACAGAAACATAAAGTGAAAAATACTGTTTGAGTACTAGTTATAGCATTACATCTCAATGCATAGCACACTAAGGACAAAGATCCTACATGAGGAGTAAGTGCACAGTGACTCCTGTTGTTGACTTAACAAATCGACACTCTTGTTTATGGCATCAGTAATCACCCTAGGCTCTTGTCATGAGCTACCAAGGCTATGGAAGCCCCCTGAGTTCACTGACTCTGATCATATTTAGACAAGGCCATGGTCAAAGTGGAAGTTCTCTCCTCCTTTCAGAGAAAGGTACCTCTTTCTTTGATGACCCATTCTTTCCACTGGGATCTCACTCGAGGAGATCCTTCATTTAGGTTTTTTTTTTTTTTTTTTTTTTTTTTTTTCCCAGAGTGTCTTGGCTTTCCATGACTGAAATAATCTCATATCTCATGGGCTTTTCAGCCAGATCCACGTGCCATAAGGGCTGATTATGAGGTCAGAGTGCTGTTTAGGACATCTGCCATTCCATGGGTCTGCTGTGTATCTCACTTCCCATGTTGGATCATTCTCTCCCTTTTTTATTCTATCAGCTAGTATTTGCAGACACTAGTCTTGTTCATGTGATCCCTTTGGTTCTTAGTCCTATCATTATGATCAATTGTGAACAGAAATTGATCACTGGGACTAGTGGGATAGCATTGGTACATGCCACCTTGATGGGATTGAACTGGAAAACCCTGGTATGTTTCTAAATCTACCGTTTGAGGTAAGTCAGCTTGAGCATGTCCCGAATTGCACATCTCTTCCCTCTCTTATTCCCACTCTTACATTTAACAGCGATCACTTTTCAGTTAAGTTTCAGCACTTAGGAATAATTGTGTATTGATTACAGTATTCAACCAAAAGTATTAAGTAGAAGAGACAAAAAAAAATACTAAGAGGGATAATATATCAAGTTGCTCATCAACAGTCAAGGTGAGGTCTGATCAAGTCACTGTTTCTCATAATATTCATTTCAATTTAACAGGTTTCCTTTTTGGTGCTCAGTTAGTTGTCACCTATCAAGGAGAACAAGTGGTATTTGTCCCTTTGGGATTGGCTTATTTCACTCAGCATAATGTTTTCCAAATTCCTAACAGGGATCACTTTCCAGTTAAAATTTAAACACCTAAGAATAATTGTGTGTTAATTACAGAGTTCAACCAATGGTACTAGAACAAAAAAAAAATACTAAAATGGATAAAGTATTACATTGTACATCAACCGTCAGGACAAGAGCTGATCAAGTCACTCTTTCTCATAGTGTCCATTTCACTTCAACAAGTTTCCCCTTTGTTACTCAGTTAGTTGTTGCTGATCAGGGAGAACATATGATATTTGTCCCTTTGGGACTGGCTTAATTCACTCAGCAGGATGTTTTCCAAATTCCTCCAACTTGTTGCAAATGACCAGGTTTCGTTGTTTTTGACTGATGTATTGTATTCTATAGAGTACATGTCCTATAATTTCTTTATCCAGTCTACTGTTGATGGGCATTTGGGTTGGTTCCAGGTCTTAGCTATTGTGAATTGAGCTGCAATAAACATTAATGTGCAGACAGCTTGTTTGTTTGCCAATTTCATTTCCTTTGGGTAAATTCCAAGGAGTGGGATGGCTGGGTTGAATGGTAGAGTTATCTTCAGGTTTCTGAGGCATCTCCAGACTGACTTCCTTAGTGGCTTAACCAATTTGCATTCCCACCAACAGTGGGTTAGTGTCCCTTTTTCCCCACATCCTCTCCAGCATCTATTGTTGGTAGATTTCTGCATGTGAGCCATTCTAACTGGGGTGAGGTGGAACCTCATTGTGGTTTTGATTTTCATTTCCCTGATTGCTAGTGATCTTGAACATTTTTTTCATGTGTCTGTTGGCCATTTGGATTTCCTCTTTGGAAAAATGTCTATTGAGGTCCTTGGCCCATTTCTTAAGTGGGTTGTTTGTTTTGATGTTGTGGAATTTCTTGATTTCTTTGTAGATTCTGGTTATTAACTCTTTATCTGTTGCATAGTTTGCAAATATTTTTTCCCATTCTGTCAGTTGTCTCTTCACTCTCCTGACTGTTTCTTTTGCAGTACAGAAACTTCTCAATTTGATGCAATCCCAAATGTTAATTTTGTCTTTGACTGCCTGTGCTTCTGGGGTGTTTTCCAAGAAGTCATTGCCGGTACCTATATCTTGCAGGGTTTTTCCAATGCTCTCTAGTAATTTGATGGTGTCAGGTCGTAGATTTAAGTCTTTAATCCATGTTGAGTGAATTTTTGTGTAAGGTGAATGGTAGGGGTCTAGCTTCATGATTCTGCATGTGGAAATCCAATTTTCCCAGCACCATTTATTGAATAGACTGTCCTTACTCCAGGGATTGGTTTTGGATCCTTGATCAAACATAAGTTGGCTGTAGATGTTTGGATTGATTTCTGGTGTTTCAATTCCGTTCCATTGGTCTATCCATCTGTTTCTGTACCAGTACCATGCTGTTTTGATTACAACTGCCCTGTAGTATGTCCTGAAATCTGGTATTGTGATGCCTCCGGCTTTGTTTTTGTTGTACAAGATTGCTTTAGCTATTCGAGGTCTCCTGTGTCTCCATATGAATTTGAGCATCGTTTTTTCCAGATCTGAGAAGAAGGTCTTCGGTACCTTGATTGGTATTGCATTGAATGTATAAATTGCTTTTGGGAGAATGGACATTTTGATGATATTGATTCTTCCAATCCATGAGCATGGAAGATTTTTCCATTTCTTGGTATCCTCTTATTTCTTTCTTTAAGGTTTTGTAATTTTCATCGTAGAGATCTTTAACGTCCTTGGTTAAGTTTATTCCAAGGTATTTGATTGTTTTTGTAGCTATTGTGAATGGGATTGATCTTAGAAGTTCTTCCTCAGCCATGGCATTGCCTGTGTATACAAACTTTTTATTTGATTTTTTTCTTATATTGTATATACTTGATTCTGTCTTCCAAATACCTGATTCAATCTTCAATTTTGTTTTCCTAATAATTATTCGCTCTTAATTGACTTTTAATTTTTTAAAAAAAGATTTATTTGAGGGGCTGGCGCCGTGGCGCACTAGGTTAATTCTCTGCCTGCAGCACCAGCATCCCATATGGGCACCGGTTCTAGTCCCAGTAGCTCCTTTTCCAGTCCAGCTCTCTGCTGTGGCCTGGGAAAGCAGTACAAGTCGGCCCAGGTGCTTGGGCTCCTGCACCCACGTTGGAGACCGGGAGAAGGCACCTGGCTCCTGGCTTCAGATTGGCACAGCTCTGGCCTTTGTGGCCACTTGGGGAGTGAGCCAGCAGAGGGAATATCTTTCTCTCTGTCTCTTTCTCTCTCTCACTGTCTGTAACTCTGCCTGTCAAATAAATAAACAAAATCTTAAAAAAAAAGATTTATTTGACAGGCAGAGCTACAGAGAGAGGAGAGATACAGAGAGAAATCTTCCATCAACTGGTTTACTCCCCAGATGACCAAAACTACAGGGGCTGCGCCAGGCTGAAGCCAGGAGCCAGGAGTCAGGAGCCAGGAGTTTCTTCCTGGTCTTCCACGTGTGGGCAGTGGCTCACAGACTTGGGCCATCTTCCACTGCTTTCCCAGGCTCATTAGCAGGGAGCTGGGTGTGCAGTGGAACAGCCAGGACTTGAACCAGCACCCATATGGGATGCCATGGTTTACTCTGCTGCATCACAGCACTAACCCCCAAATTTTAATTTAAAAATTTTAAATATGCAATGAAAACTTCTTGATTTTTTAAAGATTTTATTTATCTGTTGGAGAGGTACACTTACAGACAGAGAGAGGGAGAGACAAAAAGAAAGGTCTTCCATATGCTGGTTCACTCCCAAATGGCCACCATGGCCAGAGCTGCACAGATCTGAAGTCAGGAGCTAAGAGCTTCTTCTGAGTCTCCCACGTGGGTGCAGGGGTCCAAGTGCTTGGGTCATCTTCTAGCACTTTCCCAGGCCATAGCAGAGAGCTGGATCAAAAGAGGAGCAGCCAGGACCAGAACTGGCACCCACTTGAGATTCTGGTGCCACAGGCAGAGGTTTAACCTACTGCACCACAGTGCCTGCCCCACCTTGATTTTTATATAATAGACTTCAGACTGTATCTGAGACCAATAATTATTATTTTAATATATTTACTTTTGCTTCTTGTATTAATTTCTTCGTCTAAATTTTCCATTTACTCATATTTAGCTTTCTTTTTCCTACTGTTACCTTTCTTCAATGTCTCATAACTTCATTTTTGAAATTTTAGTACAATTTTACGAATATATTATTTTGTTGCATTTTCCTTGTAATTTCTACATGCATGCATGCATATTCAAATGGAAGGTTTATTGGTGGGTTCAATGAAAGTGGACTGCTGTCATTAAGAGAAAAACTTCCTTTAACGCTGTAAAGTGAAAATAAGTAAACATGATTTTAATCCACAAAATTACTTCTTAAGTAACTCTAATTTTTCTTTAGGTGGAGTATTACAATTGTTGTTATGCCTCATAATGTTCCATACTCCGACTTTTGTATTATTGTCAATATTAAAAGTAAAATATTGAGTACTTTCTATGTGAATACTCTTACTGAAACCAATACATGTATATAATTTAATTTACTTCTACTTTATAGATATACGGGGATCATTACCCTCTTTTATATATGAAGTGACTGAAAAAAGTTGTATTCCAAAGATGATACAATTTGGGGGAGTTTTTGTTAGTGCATGTGTGCTCATTGTGTATCAGGCATTTGACTCCACAGCAAGCTAGTAGAGAGGGATTTGGTGATATTATGTAAAGAAACTCTGAATCCAAAAAATTAATAATATATACTAATATGTTGTACAGAAAAGTAAGGATAAAAGCAATGATTAATTCTTAGTATTACATGGGGCACACTCATTCTAAAACTATGTAGTGTCTGAAATTTATACTAAACTGAACAGTTATTCACTTTCTATCTGAAATTCAGATTAAACTAGATGCTCTGCTAGTTGGTTCGCCAAATCTGGCAATCCTAGGGTTAAAGACAAACATACTACACTTAGAGGGGAATCTAGGACGAAAAGGGTGCCATTGTATTTCAAGTTGCAATTGGAAGTATAGGTATTTCATAGAAAGTGGTATAAAACTGTAAGGAATAGAATGTAGGTGCTATTGACAAGTTCTCTGTTGAGTCGATTTCAGGAAGCTCTTAAAGCTTTGAATTTTGGAAGAAGTTGAAGCAGAAAGCAGTTTGAGTGAATAAGAGTAGGGATTCATGGAAGCCCACTACTTTTAGCTCAATAGTGGGAAATCCAAGCTCTCCCACAGTAGGTTTCTGTCTTAGAAATGTGCATGAAAGAAAATACTACCTTTGTCCAACCTATTTTTTCAGTATTCTCTATATCAGAGAGCATTATTACATGCACTCAATTCACATTTGAAAAAAAAAAAATAAGGAAAATGGACAAGAGTAGGACTCAGTCTTGTTGAACACAATAAATAAGAACATATGTTTCCCAGGAGTGGGGGTAGGGGTGACATTGACCAACAAGACATTTCACAGGGGTGGAAAAAGGGCTGAAGCAATCTTTTTTTCCAGTTTTAAATAGCTAGATTGATCTTATTGAGATTATGGGATCCAATCCTATAAAATCATAACCTGCTGAAGTAGTCTTTCACTGCAAACAGTTTCAATAATAGAGTGCCTCCATGAACCCACACACATTTGTACACAAGTATGTGCATGCTTGTATACACTATACATATTTTAACTGTGTAAACCCTGACTAGGTTTTTAAAGAAAAAAAATTTCATGTGCATTTTTATCACCTTAACCTACAGAATTTCTTCTTTTAAAGTACATTTTGAAATGAAGATATATAAGACATATTCAGAGGAATGACCCTTTATTTAGCAGTGAAAGAAAATAGTCAGGGTTACCACCTTTGCTGCAAAATATCACAGAGTCTATGAAATAAGAAAGTCAATATGTTTTAGACAAAGAGAAGAGAGGTGTATATAGAGACGGAACAGGAAACCAGCCAAGAGGAAAACAGCAGGGGGTTGCTTGTTGAGCCCAGTGACCTTTCTCTATTCCTAATACACTGAAGATTGTGTAGACCACAGGGAAAAAAAAAAAAAAAAAAAAAAAAAACTATTTCTTTAATTCTTTACTTTTCTATATATAGGTAAGAAATTTTCTCTTCTCTGTTTTCTATTTAACTTTAGCAATATTCCCCATTGAGGTTGTTACACTTGTAAATTCAGCTCAGTGTTAGCTGAATAGGAGAAAATAATCAGTATCTTGAAGTTTTTCCTAATACTATTTATAAAACTCTCCAAGAACTGCCAGTATTCTTCCCCTAACAAGTAATACTATATGCACCAAGGGAAATGAAACAGAGCTGAGAGTGAGTCTTGCAGGCTATTAAACATTTAATAAGTAATAAGGATCCATCAAAGTGTGGACTATTTTTTTTTTACATATTACAACTGCAGACAGTCATTTCCCAATCTGAGTTATAGACTAAGAAGGAAAGCCATTGTGACAGAAGAATCAAATATCAAGTGACTAAGAATAGCTGATTGATTGTATTTTTCACTTGTTAATATGAACTTTCAAGGACTGAGTCATGAATGCAGACAGTTTTGTGCCATTGTCTAAGTGTATGTGGCTCTGACTCAATATCTCAAAATACTGAGCTCCAATTTCCTTTCCAATGTCACAATAACTGCTTTGATACATTCATTAATCAGATCTGCATTGCAATTTGTCTTGTCTTGTGATATCAGAAACTAAAACCAATATAGGAGACATTAAACATAATTTAGTAATTTGCCATGTCTCTCATATTCTGATTGTCAAGACTGGCTGATTCTATTAAGTCAAAATTTCAATGATAGCAGAGTTAAAGTCCATCTCCATAGGGTATATATCACTTGTTTCTTCTTCATTCCACATTCCAAATATAGCCTACCCTGATAGCCATCTGTGAATAAGACCCATAAATCACTCTCCCCAAATCAAATACAATAACCTTCACATACTGTGAAAGGTAGGCAAATTTCTAAGATGTCCCCAAGATTTCTGGTCACTCACTTTCATGCCCTGTATAACTGCATCTCCCTGTAGGTATATTCGACCTGTGAATGAGATGGAATATCACCGCTGTGTTTATGGGTTTTGCCTGGGTAAGTCCATCCTAATAAGAGAGCCCTTTAAAAACAGGCTTAGTGTTTTTCTGATATCAATTATTCTCTTTCTAGGTTTGAGGATGTAACCCCCCATGTTGTGAGAGAGCAGCATTGCTCATGTTGAGGGTGACCTGTAGGAGCTGAAAGAGACCTTAATTGACAATCAGCAAGAAAACAAATATGTCAAAAAATATTAAAAAAAAAACACCACCAATAACCTAAATTAGTTTGAAAACGCATTCTTCCCTAGTTAAAACTGCAGCTTGCCGAAATTAATTTCAGCCAGGTTAGTCTCTGAGCAGAGGACTGTCTATAGGACTTTTGTCCTATAGAAACTATAAAATAATATATTTTCAAAAAACTGCTAAATCTGTGGTAGTTTTTTATGCAAAAATAGCAAACTGTTACCAATGGCTTTTAAGGCAGTCATCATAATACAGATTCATGCTGGCTGATACTGTTTTATTATTTGAAGTACTTGAAATGCAGGGCTACATTTATATAGGGTCCCAAAATAAACAATAAACACACAACACATAGCCAAAAAGTGTGCTTTCAGTATATCCCTGGCTGTTGCAGCCACACCTGAGCGAACCAGCAGTTGAAAAAATCTCTCTTTCTGTCTCTCCCTCTCTTCGTGTAACTCTGACTTTCAAATAAATAAGTAATTATTTAAAACAATAGAAAACTTTTTGGACATATCTAATATCTTTAAGTTTCCATTGATTCATCAATAAAATGTAATTAAAAAGGTACCAACTCACAGAGGGCAGAATATTTGCATAAACATGCCTCTAGTAGACTGACAAAAAGAAAACAGAAAATGTGAATATTTGAAATTTTAAACTTTTTATAACCCTGTTATTTGCTGTCTTCATAGATATCTTTATATATACTAAAGTAATAAAGAAAATTAAATTACTGCTGTAAAATGTAATTCAATTTCTTTAAATCGATTTTACATAGTTAAAAGAAACATTTTACCAGGCTGTGGTTAAATTTGTACTTTTTCTTTCATTTTAAACAGTGTTATTGTTCAGCTGGGGCTTTGGGTTTTTATAAAAGTGTTGATCATGACCCCAATATGTTTGTATTCATTCTCCAAAAAAAAGAATATAAAAATTGATTTAAGATGATAATAAAAAAGCACAATTCTAATTCAGCTATCATCTTTAGAATTTCAAAAGCAAACAAAATCACTCTAAAATTTAAGCAAAGGGCCAGGCGATTTCTTGAAAAATACTTTCACTTTATGAAAAGAGAATCTTTTCATTAAACATTGCCAAAAAAACTCACTTAGCAAATAGCTTTTATAGACTTTCTAATTGAAATAAGTTTTTTCTTAAGAATAAAAGAAAAAGCTCATTTTTGTACTGCTTAACAAAAAATGTTAAAATAACCTCTCAAAAATTACTTTTCTATCTGAATCAATTTGAGTTTTACAATATATTTCAAAAATTTATTTTATGTTTTCCAAATTCACAAATACATTTTTAAGCCTAGTAATTATTTTTGATTTTTCCAAAATGATTCTCTTCAATCATTTGCCCAGAATAACTCCAAAGGATCTTGAATAGGACTTTTTGACAGATACACTTAGATATGAAACATCTTGCAACATGATTGACAGATTCTCATATACAACCTAGATCTAGAGAGAGTAGATGTCATTTTCTGGGGCTGCAAGAAATGAGTTTAAAGTATCTAGTACTAAATTTAGCTATTAATTTTTATAGTCATAAAATTAATAGTTTGATAAATTGATTCTGAAATGATCACAAATATTGTATCCTATCCAGAAGAAAAAAAATAAAATAAAATGTTTACTAATCATTATGTTTATATTTCTGTCACTATGTCTTGGGAATACTGTGAAAAATTTTCACTTTGTTAATAAGCATTTTTATTTCTCTTTTTAATGGTGTGTTCAAACCATAAATATTTGAATATAATCAGAAAAATCAAATCCTTTCTTATTTGCTATGGTTTTTTTAATTTATAGTATCCTGAATTCTAACAGTGCTTGTCTTAGACTGGAATGTAGCAGAGAGACTCATCATCAACCATCGATAATATTAAACTCACAGGAGATGCCTTTACATAGTTTTCATACAAAGCAGGAAATCATTCTTTCTGTGATGAATGAGTTTTCAAATACAAGAAAACAAAACTCTTGCCTCTACCTGCATTTAAATCATAACAAATAAATTATCATTTTTATCTGTCTTTTTATCTGTATAGAGTAACAAAAATATAAAATCAATCATATCAATAAACAGAAGGAGGGAAATAAAGACATATATGCACAGTAGGAAGTATCAATTTTCAGAAAAGATTTGCAGATAGACAGATGATGAAGAAACAGCTATATGCCAGTATGCCTCCAGGCAAAAGAAAAGCTACATGTAGTCTAGATGCCTTGAAAACAGTGTATGTTGACAGTATATATTGACTTACAGAATAGAATTTCCACATTGATATAAATTACATTAACAAGTATAAGTGATTATGATTATTGACAGGTAGATGTATGTGAATAATTAAGAAGATTGTAATAAAACAATGCTTTTAATATTTTATTACGTAGTTTTTAAATGTTGGGAAAACTCCACTTAGATGAATATTTCCCATGAATAAAATTCTAGAAACTAAAACAAGAAATGCATTTTTACTCTGGCATACACAAGCAAATTGTTAGGAAGCTACAGATGGATATCGTCGAGAAGTATGATGAGACTTACTATTAAACTAAGATTGATTATTATATAAAAACTGAGAAATTTCCTACAGCAATTAACAAATAATTTTTACTTGACAAATTGTGACTTTAAAAAAAATCTCTTTATCTCAAAGAGAAATTCAATTAGGGCCTTGAAGTTCCTGTTGCCTGAGCAGCAGTCACACACACCTGGTCTCTGTCACAGTGCTTGATATTATCTACCAGTGAGTGACAGAAAAGCCCAGGACTAACAAAGGCTCGTTCTGTTCCTGTCTGGATACTGTGGTATACCTTTCTTATTAGAAGTGCCCAGGAGTTTTCTCTGTAGAAGTAGAGTGCTAGAGTAGGTAATAGCTTTTTCTTGTTTTTAACCATTCATATTCCTGATTCAAAAAAGATCTTTCCCTTTCTCATGGAAATGCCTGCCCCCTTTTGGCCAAAAACCAGCAATTTAATTTACTTTGAGAAAGTGCAAAACAGAATGCCCTCTCTTTTTTCATCTCCACTTACATTATCCAGTGGATAGTTCTCAAGAGCAAAAAAATATATATATATTATTTTGATACAGAATTTCAGTCCCAAGTAGACTCCTATCTTTTATCAGTCAGAAGTAAGATTTGGAACAAATAAAAGATTTTAAGTTTTGGACAAAAGAAATAAAAAGTCATTGGTCAAATAATTCTGTTTTAAATTCACATGTCAGGAGCCATCTCAAATTTATTACTTCCTACTGGAATAAAACAACATTAGTAGTAGTAGGAGAAGGAGGAGGAGGAAGAGGAATGATAAGATTTAGTAAGATTATAAATTAAATGTTATCCCTAAAACTTGTGCCCATTTATACTAATGTTATGCATCTCATAACTATTAAATGCATCACAAATTACTGATGCTTAAAAGAAAAATAAAAACATTCTGTTTATCCCAGTTGTTAATTTCTTACTTGATTCTAATACTGGGATCAGGAAACACTGCTTTGTAAAAACTGTTGCAAAGAGTATGAAGAACAAGAAATACCCAAGGGCAAAACCAGCTTAGTCATAAATGTGAATAATCAAGGAATGTCAAAAAAGCCAAAGTTTTGGCAGAAAAACAGAATGATTTGAGGTGAGTGTCAGGTTGGTCAAACACTAACCTTTGCATCTGTGATTAGGAATTAGAATTAGGGGGCAGTTCCTGTTGCAGAGTTAAAAAAAGACAATAAAAGAAAACAGAGCTTTTGGTTTTGCCCTAAAAGGTGATTATTTCATCAAGAATGACATTAGATTTATTTATGGCTTTGTAGTATTGAGTACTTACACTGAGATTTGATGGCAATCTGTTTCTTTTTTGAAATAGACTAAAAAAGAAATGGCAATTTCTTGCCTGAAAAACCCTTCATTTTGAGAATGTCATGTTACTTTACTTAGCAATTTATTTAATCAGAACCATTAAACATAAAGTAATATTTTATGAGTCTCTATTTCACGTATTCTTAACTTCAGTTTGTGCTTGTTTTGGGTTTTTGGTGTTGATATAAAATTCCAGTTTATATTTAGTTGACAGCATTGTCCATTTTTCCAAGCTACAGCACTCTCTCTCTCAAGCACACACATACATCTTTTAGAAGCTGGGTTCTCTCTCCCTCATTCTAGGTTATAAGGAGTAGAAGTGCAGATGGCAAGAATGGTCTTATTGTTGCCCAATCCTTGACTGGGCTTTGGACAGGCTTTCTAATCCTAGACTTTATCTCCATTTTCTTGGAACATTTAAGGTTTGACAACTTGGAATTTCAAATTACTTTTTGTGCTCTTTGTCATGAAAGTCTTCTTAAAAGCCATTTGCAGGTTTTATTAATCCTAGACATATTTTTCAAGAAACCAAGATCCTCAAGGAAGATAGAGCCCAGTTCCTGTGGGAGGATAGTTCTGTAAACTACCCCCTCTCATGCAATTTAGAGAAAGTTTTGCTTTTCCTTAGGTAAAAAACAATGAGCAAAGTTGGCGTAAAAATCTTCTATCCAGCTCCTAAAAACTTCCTCAACTTTTGTTTCATTAAGCTTCTCTCTCTTTCTTAATACAGTAATAAAGTTTTTTTGACCTGCTTTATTTTGGTCAGCACAATGTTTGTTTTGACAATGTCAAGTCCATGGTGTGTGGAACTCTTAGTGTGATGTGTATGGGAGTGCATTCTGTGCTCAAATTCTTATTTCATAACTTTGTCCCAAAATTTCCTTTGAATTTATACCTAGGGATGGTTCTTGGTCTGTATCCCTTTTTGCGTGTATGCTCCCATGTGGACCAAGATTAGGATGTAGACATATAACAAGACTTTTGAAATTCTTTTGTGCCACGATCCTGTTTAATAATCTGGTGCTGCAAAACCTCTTAAAATGTTCCATTTAAATCTATAAAATAAAATACATAGGATTCAAAAGGAAATCAATCGTATCAGAATACTTATAAAAATATTGTTAAAATGTGACAGAAACATCTTTGCTTATTTAACACTTTAAACAATTATATAATCGCTGCTTTATTGTGAACCATAGCTTCAAAGTAGTGATAAATGATAGTTTGAGATATCTATAAATAGGCCCTAGGGGAAAACAAGCATACAATTTTTGTTGGTAAATAGCAACAAATTTGTTAATGTAACTGTGCAGTTATTTTAATCTATTCATAATTAAATGAAGTGTTAAATATAAGTTGCTGATTTTTTTTAAAGATTTATTTATTTACTTGAAAGGCAAAGTTACAGAGGCAGAGGCAGAGAGAGAGTCTTCCATCAACCGGTTTACTCCTCGAATGACTGCAATGGGTAGAGCTGAGCTGATGGGAAACCAGGAGACAGGAGCATCTTCCACGTCTCCCATGCAGGTGCAGGGGCCCAAGAACTTGGGCCTTCTTCTACTGCTTTCCCAGGTTATAGCAAAGAGCTGTACAGGAGGTGGAGCAGCCACTCGAAAGGGTGCCCATATGGGATGCTGACACTGCAGGCAGCGGCTTCACCCACTATGCCACAACACCAGCTCCGGTAATTATTTTTAAAAGGAACATTTTATTTTTCTTATTCAAATATGTGGATAGCTTGGCCTTGAATAAAAGGATCAGAGGATGCTTTGATATTGATCTAAAACTGCAAATGAAAATTATGGGCATAATGGCCCAAACTCTCTCTACATCACTTAGGGATTTAGATTGGAAATTGTGTCTGGATGCCTACAGAAATAAACTATAAATCCCTCTCATAAGATATCCTCCTCGTAAACTGAGCCCATAAAAAGATAGAAATTCAAAAGGTTGGAATTCTAGCACAATATCACCAGATATTCATTTTCACTAGCCTTTAACTGCATCAGCATTAAATGCACTTACTCATCTGACTATGCTAAATTCAAATGCCTTAGGGACGACCTGTTCACTTTCAATGGTATTTTTGTAGTGTGAGATAGGAAAGAGCATCAAGAGAAGGAATGTTTTAGTAATGGCAGAGATGCTATAGGGATAATTTACTTAAAAATGTTCTTTAACTTCCTGAATACATCAGCTTCAACAACAAAATGTCTCCTATAACAGCTGTATAAAGCTAACCTTATTACATATTAAAATGACAGTACACATCACTTAAATGCAGTTTGCTGTCTACTTTGCATGTTGTATAGATTTCTACAATCATAGTTTTGAATAGAATTTATGCATTTTATATATATATATATAATTATCACACTATACCCCACATATGTGGACTTCTGCCACCCATGTGAAAGACTTGGATATAGTTCCAAGCTCCTGGCTTTTACCTGGCACAGCCCCAGTTCTGCAGCCACTTGGGAGTGAACAAGTGGATGGGAGATCTCTGTCTTTGTCTCTCCCTCTGTAACTCTGCCTTTCAAGTAAATAAATAAATTTTTTTTAAACTTTTAAATAATAAAAATATATTTTGAAAATGTTAAATAGAAGTAGTTTACAAACTTCACATCTACTTATAATTGATCATGATTTCAATTTTGTTTCATATTTTTTTTTTGACAGGTAGTGTTATAGAGAGAGAGAGAGAGAGAGAGAGAGAGAGAGAGAAAGGTCCTCCTTCCGTTGGTTCACTCCCCAAATGGCCGCTACAGCCGGTGCTGCACCTATCCGAAGCCAGGAGCCAGGTGCTTCCTCCTGATCTCCCACGTGGGTGCAGGGGCTCAAGCACTTGGGCCATCCTCCACTGCACTCCTGGGCCACAGCAGAGAGCTGGACTGGAAGAGGAGCAACCGGGACTAGAACCAGCGCCCATATGGGATGTTGGCGCCGCAGGTGGAGGATTAACCAAGTGAGCCACGGCGCTGGCCCCTTATGTTTCATCTTAATATTAGGAACTACCAGTCTTGGGGTGACCAAGGTAATCAGAAATTATTTAAAAAGGGAATCTACAGTAGAAAAATAAAATGTAGTCATAAATACAAATTCCTGAGTAGAAGCTTAATCAATACAATAGGTGGGACAGAAAAGGATGCTCAGCTTTAAACTGAATTAATTTAAATAGTATATAAGCCGTAAGCTATTCTAAAATGCAGTGTTGTGAACCTGAATGTCTTTTATTCTGTACTGTGTGCTTAGTACTACTCAGCTAATTCTCTTGCATTTTAATCATGTCCAAAGCTTTTAAACAGTTTCCTTTGAAAACTATTAAGAAGGTGTTTATAAACAGAAGTAATTCTGTCTATATTTGTGTTTTTTTATATAAGTCAAGGAAGCCCTCCCCATTCTCATAATACCTACGGTTGCTTCCTGAAAAAAAAGTCCTCTAGAAAAATAAGATTATCAAGTTAGGTTATTGTATTATATTGTATTATAGATCATTGTCATAGATTGGATCCACCAAAAAAAAAGGGGGCCATAGCAACTGAATTTGACCAGTTTTTCATCTCTCCTTGGTTTGCATAAAGCATACTGGGTTAGAAAGACAGGAAAAATGAGCTGACACTTTTGGTCCTACAGCTAGCTCCTCATCGTAGAATATCTCAGTGTTTCTGTGGAGAGATGAGGCAGTACTGTGTGCATTTGAATGTGATAACCTCTTAGATTATGTCTTTACCTGACTCTGTTTGATAAAATGCTAAGGACTGAGAAAAGTAGAGATGATTATAAGGAACAAGACAAATCATAACTGCATCACTGCAATTTCTGTAGCTCCACATGTGATTTTAGGAAAAAATAGGATCTAAATAAAAAAAATGTCTTAGGGGGAACAAAACGTCAATAGCATTTTGTAGTATTTTGGGGAAGTATCAATCACCAGGTGATAGCATTGGTCACATGGTGTCATTTTCTAATATAACTAAAATTATCTGACAAGGACATACATGGGCAACAGACAAACCAGAAAGTGTTGTAAAAATTGGAAAGAAGAGTTGTGGAGCCAACCAGCAATTTATCCAGTGGGGCAAATCCAAATATTTTGAACAGGTGCCAGTTCTAACAGTCCAGCACCTGAGTAGGAAAGCTGTAAATGACTCATAAATTCCTGTCTCAGTGTGGTTACTGCCATGATTTATTGTTAAAATCTGTTACAACTATGATAACAAGTATCCAAGTACTTCCATGTAAGTGTTCAAACCATACAATTTACCTAGACCTAAATAATATATCTTTTGCATGTAAAATTGCTTATTCAGAAGCTAAATATTTACACTTTGCTTAAGGTATCAAACGGTCCACCATGCCATGGTTAAAGCAATATTTTATTTAGTTGTCTGTACCATATTAACAAGCAGATTTATGTATTGTTAAAATGTCAATACTTTCCTTATGAGATATTTAACTTCCAGATATATTTATCTAAATCCCAATGAATTAAAAAAAGAAACCAAAATGTTTATACACTTGATCTGAGACTTAAGTACTTATCAAAGGATATAAATGAGATTACTATTTATTTTAGGAATCTCCTTGTTCTTATTGCCCTATTATCTCTATTACATCCCATTTATTAGGGTTTAGCCCAGTAACTGAAACAAGGAATGGATAATTAACACAATATCAGTTCATAACATATTTAATCAGAACTACAAAACAAAAAAGAGAAAGATGCAGGAAGTAAATACAGAATACTTAAATATCACCAAGGAAAGTGAACTCACACCCTGGTTTTCCTCAGCCTTGGAAGCCAGTTTTCAAACATGTCTTTTTGGACAATTTCGTATCCCTTTTCTTTCAGAGAAGGAGCCTACTCCTGACATTTGCCTTATTTTTGTAGCGATGACATTTATTTAATTCACTGAAATTCAGACTTCCTTTAGAAGCATATTCAAAATAAAATCCTTAGACCTTTTGTGTATTAAGAAACACAAATGCAACTAACATGGTTTGCTATCAGATACATAGAAAAGAAATGGAAAAAGAGGGGGTGAAAAGGACTGAAAGAGGTATTTCCTTTAAGTGATTTATTCAAGGGGACTATCAAAATGTTAAAATTCTACAACAACATTTTTCAGCTATTGTCTTTTTTTTTTACCATTTGTTTGCATTCAAATGCAACATAATTTTATAAATTTTCTTTCCAGGTTTATGTGCCTTGCTTTAAATGGAGCACACATCATCTGGAAACACAAGTTAATCTCATATTTTATTTCCAATGAAGATATATTTCTTGCATGCAGAAACAAAGTGCTGTTTTTCTTTATTGAATTTTTCACAATCTGAGCCCATCTTTGAACCTGGGGAGAGCTGAGACTTTCTAGAGAATCCAAATCTTCCTTATTAACAGAAGCAAGGCTGTCTCCAACAGATGCTAGGAATCCTGGGAACTAACAGATCCCATGCCTTGTCTGTGAATCTAGACTTAGATCCCATTCAGTGCTGTCTTTCCTATCCTTTTTCTTCCATTATCAAGTCTTTGTTCCATTATATACTGCTGCTTTTTGAGATGTAGTCTAATTTCTTGTAAATATCCATGGGACTTCCATGGATAAAGAGAAAGTATAAAAAGAAATAATAATACCCTAGCTTTTCTCTGAATCATAGCATACTTCTTATAGGTCGCATCTGTCAGGGACCTTTCTCATTGTGTCTTCAACTCCCCTTACCTGTTCCACCAGTCCATTACTGATCCTTTACTTGTTACAAGCCGTGAAATATTCTTCACCATCTACACTCCTAGAGCCTTCAACAATGGCTATTTATTCAATACTCTTATTCCCTTCATTTCGCTCCTGTGACAATGAGCTCTCATGTTTCACCCCTCCCCCATCTATTCATTCCTTTAATTTCCTCTATTTCATGGATATTAGTTTTTCCAAAGTCAAAAGAAAAATGCAAAATCACATTTTTCATCGAAGAAATAATAGTACTCTTGCTAACCAATAAAATGCTCCCACAAATATTAAATTCTGAAATTCTTTTTTAACTATCAGAAAAGAGTTTTGAATAAATATTACTACCTCATTTTTATAGTGAAAAACTGAGACTCAAAGAGGTAAAATGACTTCTTCATGTCCATATTTTATTAAATGGTATTACATTAAAAACCCTATTCTTTAACTTCAAATCATGTGCTCTTTACACTAATTGCTTTGTGTATTTTTTTTTCTATAAATTAAAAACACTTATCTGGGTGATTTGCATAGAGTTTTTGCATGAATGAATTGATGAATGCATAAATAATCTAATTGAAAATTCACATGTTTTAAAGATCCAGTTGTTGGGCAAATACAGGATAAAATAGAATAATTTATAGTTTCCTAGGAAGTAGCACCATACCAGAGACAGTTTGTGGTCTTGTGAGTTGAATTCTGTAAAACCTGACAATTATTTTTTTTTCTGAAGAGATCAAGAATATGAAGCAAATAGTAAGTGTAACGTAGGTTGCAGAATTTTATTTAACATAAGAAATTGTAAATTTGTTTTAAAAGGTTACATATCAGATTAACTTTCCTTACCTCAAGATATATCTAAAATAACTTTCAATTAATCATTTCACTTTCTTTCTATTTTAAAATGAGTTTACATTTAAAGATCATAGTGATTTTAGCCTTAATAATTCTGTAAAGTGATATGAATCACACCTGCCTTTAAACATTTCTGTTCCTGTGTGAATGCAAATTAAGAGAATGAGAAAATTATAGGCAATTTATGTTTGTTGTAGCCTTGTTTCTGTGGCAGTAGGAGAAAATGACCCATAATCTGTCGCCCTGGTAACCAGAAATTCACAGAGCATCATAAGGGGCTGCCCCCACTAAGTGCTTCTCTTCAAGTCTTAGTGGGAGAATAAGCAGGATAATACAATCAACTTTAAAAATCTTCAATAACATGGCAAATTTTCATCCTTTAAAAATGAAATCATTATCATTAACATTTCTCCAAAATGTCTGTATTCACTGCTGCTGAAATTGTATAAAAGAGAAAGAAAAACAGAGGAATCAAAGGCTTTCTCATTTTTAAATTGTACCCTGAGAGATAAATTCAGCTCATCACTTTTAAAATCTTTTTATTCAAAGGAAAGAAAGGAATGAAGGAAGAAAAAAAGAAAAAAAGGCCAAGAATTTTCCTGCATCATTAGTTTAGAAATGTTGCTTAGTCTTTCAATGTGAAATAGTTTATTTACTGGGAAAGGACAACATTATTTTAAATACTCTCCTCCTCAAATTTCAAATCCTTAAAAATGCCTCTAGTTGTCAGGCATAATTTTAGTGGCCTAAATTCCATTGTCTTTTTTAAAATAAATATTTACTTACAAATTTGAAAGGCAGAGTGGTGGAGAGAGAAGGAGAGACAGAGAGAAATCTTCAATCCACTAGTTCACTCCCCAGGTGACCGCAACAACCTGCGTTGTGTTAGGTCAGGAGGAAACCAGGAGCCAAGAACTCCATCCTGATCCCCAACAAGGGTTGTCGGGGTCCAAGCACGGGAGCATTTTCCACTGCTTTCTGTGACACATTAGAAGAGAGCTGAATCAGAAGTGGAGGAAGTAGAATTCAACTGGCACTCCATTATGGAATGCTGGTATTCTAGGTGGCAGTATAAACAGTGTCATGATGCAGGCCCTTCACTGTCTTTTCTACTATAAAAATATCTTAAAAGACTTAACACAACACTGATTTTATATATATATATATATACACACACACACACACACATATATATATGCACATATATATGTATACATATATTTTTTTTGGACAGGCAGAGTTAGACAGTAAGAGAGAGAGACACAGAGAAAGGTCTTCCTTCCATTGGTTTACTGCCCCCCCCCAAATGGCCGCCACGGCCAGCGCGCTGGGTTGATCTGAAGCCAGGAGCCAGGTGCTTCCTCCTGGTCTGCCATGCAGATGCAGGGCCCAAGGATCTGGGCCATCTTCCACTACCTTCCTAGGCCACAGCAGAGAGCTCGACTGGAAGAGCAGCAACCAGGAATAAATATCCATAGTGCATTTTAAGAACTGTAATTTTATATATTTCTCATCAAACTTCTTGTGTGTACACATATTTATAAAATGGATATTTATTCTTAATAGGATAGAGTCAAAATATAGACATTTAAGAAAATAATAACTCCCAAAATAGTTCACAGCAGTTCTTAAAATACACTATGGAGATTTGCATTCACATTTATGTAATATGAGTGAAGGCATTTTGTTCTAAGGCTTAAAGTCCGCATTTTGTAAAAGAAAGTTATAAATTAGAAACACAGGTGGAATGTGAACAAATATTCAGCTAGTGAGTGTATAAAGAGGACTTCAAAGCTATGGACACATAGTCTACTGCTAAATAAATATAATTTCTATTTTTCCTTTGAAAACCCATGAGATCACTAAACAGAAATTTTGGTTTTTGTTTAATTTACGTGGGCACTAAAACAACACTGAGGAAGAGGGTGGTCATTCTCAAGGATACTATCAGTTACTATGTATAGAATATTACTCAGTTCTTCGGTGTTAAATAATGATTTACTTCATATGGAGTTCTAACTCATTGCTAGAAATCTACTTCTCCAACAGTGGTAAATCAAGAGATCCATACATACTTGTCCTTAACCATCAGACTGCATCTGTTTTATATAGAGTTAGCATCTTTATGTTGACACCAGTCCCATTAGTGATAACATACACTTTTGCTTCTTTCCTTTAACAGCAAGCACTATGAAAGAAAAAAAGAAATCAATGATTTCAAAAGTTTGCTATTTACGAACTTCAGTTCTAATTCATCCTATGAAGTTCACAGTCCCTGTATTCTCACCCATGCTCTGCATAATATTTTTGTGACATTTCTAATAGTTTCATAACATGAGGCTGAGTTCACTTTTTCTACCTACAGTTACTTAAAACTGATATCTGATTCATGATATTTACCCATAGTAGGTAGACATGGGATGTAGTGGTTGTCACTGTTTGAGAGGCCAGCATTCAGTGCATGCAATCCAGTCATGCCTCAGCTTCCTATTCCAACCTTGTGCTAATGCAAGTCTGGGATAGAGCAGATTTCAAGGTCCCTGCTACTCATTTGGAAGTCACAGATTGAGTGATTTGTGGCTCCTCGCTTCAGTTTGGCCCAGCCCCTACTCTGTCTCTGTCTCCCTCTTTGTTCCTGTATCTCTTTTTATCACCCTACCTCCTCCCTCAAATAATAATAATAAAAATCATCAGGAATTAACAGGCATAACTGCATTTGAATAGCTAAAAATGTAAGAAGCAATACACATTCTTTCTTTAGGATACAATAGACTTCCACTAGAATAGATCACAATGGAAGAAAGCCAGCAATTATGCCATAACTCTTGTTGATCTATAGTATTCATAAACAACACTGTACATCTTATATAGTTATTCTTAAGTTTTTGCATTATCAATTGCACCTTGAAATATTTCTCTTGCCTTCCCTCCTTGCCCTTTGCAGCCTGTTAAATATTCTCTCTCACTGGAATCTAAATCATTTTTGAACAAAATCATAGGAACTTGATAATAATAATAATAGCTATCAAATCATAATTGGTTCTTTAGTTTTCTTCATCAATAATTTTCTTTCACTCTTTTATGTGTCTCTCTCTTTTTCTTCCTTATTGCAGATCTTCCCATGTTTCCACATTTCCTGTTTTCAATATTGGCCCTGATGGTCTCACTCGGCAGGTGGCAATGTCTCTTCATTCTCTGGTAAAGTTTAAATCATTACACTTCATTTTCACAGTGTCTTTTCTCTAGAAAAACCCAACACTTGTCAATGTGCACTTCTCTCAGTTCTGAATCATATCCACCTCTCCATATATCACCCCTCTTAGGTCAGAGGAAGCCTTTGACCCCAGACTTCCTTTCTGCTTTTGCAAATATTCCCATTCTCTATATCTGCCTTGTCCATTAAAGTATTCTGTGATACCACATGAAACTTAAAATGCTATTACCAAAGAGGGGGATGCAATTATGGTACCAATTATAGTTTCATAACAAAGATTGCTATCACCACTTCCTCAATGTCTATTCTAGGATTTTTTTCACTCAAGGTCAACATGTACTATAAAAAATCCATGCTGGCATTTTCTAGATGCTTCCAAACAAGACTAATCAGAAAACTCTGCTGCTCAGAATGTAGGAACAGGAAGATGAAAGAAAATACTTCTTAATGTTCAAAAGTTTTTTTTCAGAGAGCCTTGTTTAAGGTTCAAAGTGCCATAATTCCATGGATATTAAATATGTTGGTCTTCACAAATTGTCCTTATTGGTTATTTAATATGCACTTTCATTTAGGAAATACTGCACTCAATTATTTAAATGAAAAGATATGTGACCTAGTAAAATCATCATTTCAAACCTAAAAATTTCATATATTTTTTCTAGTAAAACAGCCGTTGTTAACTCCAAGGTCCTTTACTATTTGTCCCAATTCTGATATTTACTTATCTTTCACTCCCCAGTCATTATCATAATTTTAGCATAATTCTAGAATATCTTGCTATCTTGTATAACCCAAATCCATAATGTATTCACACTAAGAGATACTGCTCTTCGAGCATCACTTATGCACATTTACTAATGGCCAAACTTGGGTAATCCCATTATCTTTTTTATTTAATTCTGGCTCAGGATTTGAAGACTTACTGGAGAAAGTATGGTAATTGTATTAATAGGCTTCTGTACACTTTCAATTCAGTTTAATTCAACTAATGTCTATGGTATTCTATACCTATCACTAGGTTGGGCACTGGGAAATAAAAGAAAATAAGATGAGTCTTTGGTTGAGAAACATTCCTTATGCTGAATGATAGACAAGAAATAAAATAAAATTAATAACATTTGGCACATGCTAAGAAATAAATAAAAAACAATGTGCATGGTATGATTTGAGCGCAAATGAGGGGATTTTCCACAGCCTAGATTGGCCTTGGGGTGTGTCATGAGAATAAATTGATTCCAAGTAGTAAGATGACTGCAACTTAAAAGAGATTTGAAATACCTAAGTATGTTTTAGAAATTAGAAATATTTTTAGCCCGGTGAAGGGCTAAAGGCTTGGCAGGTAGGAAAATGTTTGTAAAAGAGGAATTGTATGCAATAATTTTAATAGATAGAATAAAAGAGTGTATACCAATTTCTTTAAAAGGAATTAAAGAGCCTCATACAAGGCTCTCAGTGGCCTCATACAAAGGGAGAAGGATGGACACTATGGATCTAACAAATTTGGGAACTTCCAATACAGGTATATGACAAGCAGTAAAATATTAGGGTACTTTCAAAAGTTTGTGACAGGATGAAATAAAAGATATGTTTATTTTGGTCAAAATTGTTTTTAAATCTGGGGCAGGTAGTGTGGCATAGCTGGTAAAACCACAGCCTCCAACCGGCATCACATATGGGCGCTGGTTTGTGTCCCAGCTGCTTCAGTTCCAATCCAGTTCCTTGCTAATGGTCTGTGAAAAAGCAGTAGATGATGGCCCACATGCTTGGGCTCCTGCTACTTTTAGGGAGACTTTAAAGAAGCTTCTGGTTCCTGGTTTTTGTCTGGCCCAGCTCCTTTGTGGCCATAGGGTGGATGTCCTCTCTCTCTCTCTCTCTGTAATTCTGACTTTCAAATAAATAAGTCTAAAAGAAAGTTTTGAAATTCATGCATGTTTTTCATGATATGCATTTTCTGTGAACATTTTGGAGACCCCTTGTATACAGTATTGAAATGGATAGCTATGTGAATAGAAAATACATATCTGAGGCATCTTTATAAAGAGTAATTAAGCTCAGGATTGTAGATGAGTTATCTAGCCAATAGAGGCCAAAGAAGAAGGAATCACAGGAGTGACAACAGAATTTTTCAAAGTTGAATAAGAAGGCAGAGCTTGAAACATTTAAAAAGGGCAATAGAATTATGAAGAAAACCCGAATCTGACAGTAGCATAGAAGGCAAGAATGAGATTTCAAGGAGTTTGCAGCAGATGAATTCATTAAAGAAAAATGAGAAAAACTGACATTGAATAGCCATATGGTCTCAAGTTAGGACGATGTTTTATAAACATAACAGAAATTGGATAAATTTCAAATGAGAAATATAAATATAACTACATAAAATTAAAAGAACAAGTATACACAGTAATATCAATCCAGAAGCAATGTTAAAGCAAGTATAACATGTAGTTAAAATGACTGCTGTATAAGAATTCAACATAGAAGCAGATATTGTGGCAAAGCGGATTAAACCACCATTGGGAAGCCCACATCTGAATATCCAAGTGCTGGTGCCAGGCCCAACTAGTGTACACTTCCAACCCAGCTTCCTGTTAAAGAGCCGACGAGGCAGCACGTGATGGCCCAAATGTTTGGAATCCTGCTACCCAAGAGGTAGACTCATATGGAGTTCTTGACTTCTGGCTTCAGCCTGGTCTAATGTTGGCTGTTTGCCTAATGCCTTAAAAATATCCATATTCCTTGACCCACTTCAACATCTGGAATCATATACTTCCAAATGGTAATAAATTCTTATGAATGGACTCATTTCCGGATTGTTTATAGTAAAAATTAACTAAAGAATATGTCAAGTAGTAAGAAATTATGGCATTTGTATGTGAAAGAATCTCTGTAAATATCAAAATTGCTAATGTTGAATTTTTGATGATTATAAAACTAAGTTTCAGGTTATGAACAAATAAAATTAAGTTTTAGGTTAACTGGAGAAAGTAGAAAACTGTATTGCGTATGTTTAAATATGTGTAGATTTGTGGGCCTGCTGAGAGTCGAGGAGATGTGCAGCAGTGGATTCCTTTAATGGGATACAGATAAATCTGGGAAGAGCAGGGATATTGTAAAGTGAGTCTATCATAAGTTTACTGGAAAATAATCTGTATTAAGACCAAAAGAAAAATACTGGATGCTAAAAACTTTTATTGAAAAGAATTATTTGTATTCTGCTTTTAGAGTGATGTCATCTAATTTTTCTTCCATTGACACACTAATATGAACTAAATTAATGCTACTCAAAATAAGTAATGTAAGTATTTAAGCAACAACTTGGGAATAATACAATTGAGTGTGGCAGTTTGGAGCAGTAAGGTCCTTCACAGGTCTAGGTATGACTTTCATTTGTGGATAAGATAGTATGTAATGATTTAAGACCACATTAAAGGGTTTAGAGTCAGCAGTAGAGACCAGAAAGAAAACAGTGGGCTAAGCAGAAAAGGAAGATGATGATGGAAATCATTCAGCAGGTTCAAGGATTTGTCCTTCATACCTGTAAGGCACATCCTGGTAATTCCCAGAAGGAACTGGAAGAAACCTTTTCAAAATCAAAGCTCTTATAATGACCTAAAAAGCATTGCATTAATTTCTTGTTGATGCTGTACAAATTTAAGCATACCTAAGGGCTGTTGTCTTGCTAAGTGACATATATACGGCCCCAGACAAATTTTTAGAAAGAGAAATAATTTGGAGCCATATAAATGGATATACTGTCAGTAAGAAGGTATTTGGGTGGGAAATGTGGGGAAGGGGGATATTTTAAACAGAAGTATTCACAACACACATTGCATTGTTTTATAGCATGCCATCTAATTTTCCATCTACCCAGAATTTTACCTGAATATCTTCTATACTTTTGAATTTGTTAAATACTGTATAACAGAAGGAAGGATGGTATCAAATGAATATCATGTTTTTTGGGACAAATGTAAATGTTGTTTTCAAGATTTGGATTCCAAGTGCTCCCTAAGATGTGGTGCATAAACAGTGTAAAAACCCCTCAGGATATTGTTACACATAATTATCTATTCCTCAACTCAGTGTTAGAGTTAAGAATTTTATCCTTAGATTGCATGTTAGTGTGAAATAAGAATACCATAATGATATTTGATTCTATCAAGATATGTAACATATCTCATCAATTTAGGTTCAATTTAAGTCTTAATAACCTACTGAGATGTATACTATTTTTAGAAGTGTTTAGAGATTAAAACATATTAGCAAATCACAATAATAATTTAATTTAAACCACAGCTGATGGGGGTTAATAAAAATGTAAATATTTTCCTAGTCATTAGCATGATATCTTCTCTCTCACATAGAATCAAACCATGTTATATACATCATGACTGTAATAAAGTCTATAATATGAATACTCAATGTAATCATATTTATATTTTTATTTTCAGAACTTTAGGAAGTAACTGGAATAGTACACAGTATTTTAACATAATTTCACATTTCATCCAATTATTTCATTTGAATTTTTAATTGATATATAGGTTTTTTAAAAAAATCTTATCTATAATCAGATGTAAGGTGATATTATCTAACCAATAAAACATAAACAGTACAGCACAGGACATAATTAATTTTTAGTTAATCTTTTCACACTTGAACAATTGGATACCCTTTTTTTCCTTACATCCCCTCAAAGTTCCATAGATTCATCTCTTTACCACAGGTAAGAGTAATTGCTTCAAAAAAATAAATGTGAAAACTGCTTAGAAAGGGAAAATGCCTAAGTCAGAAAGGATAGTATGCATTCTGGGCAGGTGAACAGGTCTCTATGGTTAAACATTTATATGACTGCAATCAGGGTGGAGTTCCTGGATTTAGACTGTTGCCTCCATTTGAAGAATGAACCAGTAGATTGAAGATCTCTAATTCTCTTTCTGTGTGTGTTTGTGTATTTCTTTCTTTCTCCTCCCTGATCTCTTCTTTCTGTTGCTCCGCCTTTAAAATTAATAAATACATATTTGATAAATATTTATATGACTATTAAAGTCCATAGACTCATAAAAATATTGATTGTACATTTTTAGAAGAAATATTCAGATACATCACAATGTCTTGTACCTTAGATTTTAAACAGTGAATCAAAATTTTATATAGAAGGAAGTTGATAAAGACACTCACCTTTAGGAGATTTAGTATTTTATTGAACATAGTACTTAAATGAACAATTATAAAATCAAAAGAAGTATATACAAGATCTTTACTCTTCTCTGTATGTCCTAGGTTTCTTGGTATGGAATTCCATTGCAAAAAAAAAGCAAATCGACTCAACTCTTTCCATTAAAAATGAAGAAGATTGAGACCTTTTCAATAGCAATGTTCAAAAACACGCTTTTGCACTTGCAATAGTGCATTTCTATATGAATTAAAGAGTGCAATAAGGAAACAGAAGCATTGAATCAGTTTAAATTTTGAGCTACTAGTTTCTAGGTTTTTCAATGTTATTTCTTTCATCATTTATAAAAAATACTCAAATTGTGGGAAATATAGATTGTCATTAATTTTTTTATTAATTTATTTATTTTTTATTAAAAAGATTTGGGGATTTATTTTAAAGACAAAGTGACAGGGAGAGAGGGAAAGATAGAAAGATATCTTCCATACATTGGTACACTTCCCAAATGGTCATGATGGTTGGAACTAGGCTAACCTGAAGCCAGGACCCAGAACTCCAACTGCTTTTCCACATGGGTGTAATTGAGAAGTCTTCGGCTACCTTTTCAAGAGATTTAGCAGGGAGCTGGATCAAAAGTGGAGCAGCCTGGACTCAATCTGGTGCTCCAATTTGGAATGGTGGAATCACAAATGGAAGCTTAACCTGCTGTGACACAATGCCGGCCTCACCCCGTGATGTTAACGATAGTATTTATAAAAAATCATGACCTGCAAGACATAGGTCATTAGCTTATTTATAAACCTAATACCCATTACTTGCACCTTCCAAATCAATGTTTCGCATTTCAATGATTGATTTTAGAACAGTAAGAGTTAAATGGAATAAAGCAAACTGAAAATCCTATGGTAGAAAATAGTTTAATAATGTGACTCCTGTGCCTTTTTTTTTTTTTTTTTTTTTTTTCCCTTTGGACAGGCAGAGTTAGACAGTAAGAGAGAGAGAGACAGAGAGGAAGGTTTTCCTTCCAATGGTTCACCACCCCAAATGGCCGCTACAGCCGGCGGGCTGCGCAGATCAGAAGCCAGGAGCCAGGTGCTTCCTCCTGGTCTCCCATACAGGTGCAGGGCCCAAGTACTTGGGCTATCCTCCACTGCACTCCCGGGCCACAGCAGAGAGCTGGACTGGAAGAGGAGCAACCGGGACAGAATCTGGCACCCCAACCGGGACTAGAACCCGGAGAGGATTAGTCTAGTGGGGGCTGGCGCTGTGGCATAGCGGATAAAGCCAATACCTGCAGTGCTGGCATCCCATATGGGCAACAGTTTGAGACCTGGCTGCTCCACTTCCCATCCAACTCTCTGCTGTGGCCTGGGAAAGCAGTGAAAGGTGGCCCAAGTCCTTAGTCTCCTGCATCCACATGGGAAGACCCGGAGGAAGCTCCTGGCTCCTGCCTTTGGATTGGCACAGCTCCAGCCATTGCGGCCATCTGGGGAATGAACCAGCGGAAGGAAGACCTCTCTCTCTCCCTCTCTGCCTCTCCTTCTCTCTATGTAACTCTGACTTTCATATAAATAAATAAATATTTAAAAAAAACACATACTGGATATTGAAGACTTAGCCTCAAAAATATATACATTATTTTATCAAAAATTTTAAATTGATTACATGTTAAAATAATTTGTGAATATTGAGCCTAAAATATACTATTCAAATTCAATTCACTTATTTCTTCTAGGTTTTTTTTTTTTATTTTTTGACAGGCAGAGTGGACAGCGAGAGAGAGAGACAGAGAGAAAGGTCTTCCTTTGCCGTTGGTTCACCCCACAATGGCCACCGCGGCCGGCGCGCTGCGGCCGGCGCACCGCGCTGATCCGAAGCCAGGAGCCAGGTACTTATCCTGGTCTCCCATGGGGTGCAGGGCCCAAGCACTTGGGCCATCCTCCACTGCACTCCCTGGCCATAGCAGAGAGCTGGCCTGGAAGAGGGTCCACCGGGACAGAATCAAGCACCCCAATTGGGACTAGAACCTGGGGTGCCGGCACCGCAGGCGGAGGATTAGCCTAGTGAGCTGCGGCCCCGGCCCTCCTGTGCTTTTTAACGTTTAGTTTGTCTGCATGTTTCCTATCTACCTATGTATGAAGACAAGATTTTATAAACCATAAGCTTGACATATGCTTTGTGATCAGACTCTGAAACGGAAGTTCAAATGAACACTGAACAATGCTATAGCCTAAAATCAAGTGTTACACATTGGCATTAGTGTTCTTTCAATCTAGTTAAATATGAGGTCAAAGGAAATTGCAGCTGTTTCTCATTTGTCAATTACAGTCACCTAAGATTTTTGAGAACCAAGGGAAAGAGACAGAGATAAGTGAGAATAAGTCATTGTAAATCCAACCATATCATTAAAAAAAAAACCAGTAAATTAGAATTAAATCTTGTCTGTTGCTTGAAAATATGAATTTCCAACCTAATATATAAAGTGTTCATTGACTGTTTTCCATTGAAGTCTGCTGTAGCAGAATTATTAAAGATTCACGCAGTGGTCTACTATGTGGTGTTAGGCATGCACCCAATAGGTGTTCCACAGCTACTAATTATTTCTGCTGTTTCAGAACTCAAAGGTGGCTTTGGAACATTGTATAATCAATGGAAGAAAAATACAAATCACATTAGTGGATTTCTTAAATTATCTTGGGGTAAGGATGGCAAGCAGTGAAAACAGAAGATACTTACCAATCAGTATTGTTATAGGAGCTTTCAGCACAGCATGGACAAAATATCTACCCCATGCTCCAGCTATCACAGC